>NC_140003.1:43347132-43489632 GCF_964263955.1 Coregonus lavaretus
GGGAAGGGACTCATGGGATATGCTAATTTGGTATAGAGCAGACCTAACTCACTCTATAAATTAATCAAAACAGGAACATTTTACATTTGGCAAGGAATTCAAAATGAAATTATCTCAACAGAAAAAGATGTCCTCCTGTGTGCTACCTATATCCCCCCACTAGAATCCACATACTTTAATGAAGATATCTTCTCCATCCTGGAGGGGGAAATCAATCATTTCCAGACCCAGGAACATGTACTAGTCTGTGGCGACCTAAATGCCAGAACTGGACAAGAACCTGACACCCTCAGCACACAGGGGGACAAATACCTACCTGGAGGTGACAGCATTCCCTCCTCCATATGCCCCCCTAGGCACAACTATAACAACATAACCAACAAAAACGGGTCACAACTCCTGCAGCTCTGTCGCACGCTGGGTATGTACATAGTCAATGGTAGGCATCGAGGGCACTCCTATGGTAGGTACACCTATAGCTCATCTCTTTGCAGTAGTACTGTAGATAACTTTATCACTGACCTCAACCCAGAGTCTCTCAGCGTTCACAGTTAGCCCACTGACGCCCCTGACAGATCACAGCAAAATCACAGTCTACTAGAACAGAGCAATACTCAATCATGAGGCATCATAGCTAAAGGAACTGAATAATATTGAGAAATGCTATAGATGGAAGGAAAGTAGTGTCGAAACCTACCAAAAAACAATTAGGCAACAACAAATTCAATCCCTTTTAGACAACTTCCTGGACAAAACGTTCCACTGTAATAGTGAAGGTGTAAACTTGGCAGTAGAAAACCTAAATAGTATATTTGACCTCTCAGCTTCCAGATCAAATCTAAAAAATCTCTAAAAGAAAACCGAAGAAGAGTAACAACAATGATAAATGGTTTGATGAAGAATTCAAAACCCTAAGAAAGACATTGAGAAACCTATCCAACCAAAAACATAGAGACCCAGAAGACCTGAGCCTACGTCTTCACTATGGTGAATCACTAAAACAATACAGAAATACACTACGGAAAAAGAAGGAACAGCATGTCAGAAATCAGCTCAATGTAATTGAAGAAACCATAGACTCTAACCACTTCTGGGAAAATTGGAAAACACTAAACAAACAACAACATGAAGAACTATCTATCCAAAATGGAGATGTATGGGTAAACCACTTATCCAATCTTTTTGGCCCTATAACAAAGAACATACAACAAAAAAATATACATGATCAAATGCAAATCTTAGAATCAACTATTAAAGACTACCAGAATGTCACGGTTTCGGCCGAGGCTGCTCCTCTTCCTTGTTCGGGCAGGCTTCGGCGGTCGTCGTCTCCGGAGTACTAGCTGCCACCGTTCTATGTTTCATGTTCTTTTGGTTTTGTCTGTTCATAACACCTGTCCCTTATTTGTGTCTTAATTGTTCCCCTTATTTAGTTCGTGTGTTTGGGTCAGGTGTTATGCGTGATTGTTCATTGTCAGCCTGCCTCTGTGAAGTTCGTATTATTCTCTCGTTGTGTTTTCCCGAGAGCTCGCACTGCGTGCGCTTTTCTTGTTTTGACGCACTGTGTGTTTTGTGCGTAATTGTGTGCGCCACCCGGTTGGGTTGGCTACTCCTTGGTCTCGTTGCTTTGGGAACATTACTAAAGACGGTTGAAGTCATCCTGGGTCCTGCGCTTGATTCCTTCCACTCACCTACACACACCACTCTGACAGAATCACGCATCAATCATGGAATCAGCAGGAGCGACCACGCCGACAGCCGAGATGGCAGAACGTCTTCGTGGTCAGGAGGACCGCATCAATCAGGTCTGTCACGCCCTGGAGGGAGTGATGAATACTCTGCACCGATGGGAGACCAGCGGGGTTCCCACACCTCCACGAACCGAACCAGCCCCATCGGTCAGCCCCCCTGTCTCATCTCCGGAACCTAGTGGGATTCGGCTCTCGCTCCCGAGGGCGTACGACGGCTCCACTGCCGGGTGTCAAGGATTCCTGCTGCAGGTGGAGCTCTACCTCGCCACCGTACACCCGGCGCCCTCGGGACACGAGAGCGTCTCAGCCCTCATCTCCTGTCTCACCGGCAAGGCGTTGGAGTGGGCCAACGCCGAGTGGAGGAGAATGGACGCCGCTACCACGAACTATGCGGAGTTCTCCCGCCGCTTCCGTGCTGTGTTCGACCATCCACCGGAAGGGAAGGCGGCGGGGGAACGTCTATTCTACCTCCGACAGGGGATGAGGAGCGCCCAGGACTTTGCCTTAGAGTTTCGGACCCTAGCGGCTGATGCAGGGTGGAATGAGCGGGCCCATATCGACCATTTCCGCTGCAGCCTCCGGGAAGACGTCCAGCGAGAGTTGGCGTGCAGGGACACGTCGTTGACGTTCGACCAGCTGGTCGACATGGCCATCCGGCTGGATACCCTGCTCGCCACCCGTGGGCGTCCCGGAGGGGGGGGTTCGCCCATTCCACTCTCCAGCACCTCCGAGCCGAGCCCTATGGAGCTCGGAGGTGCTGGCGCTAGGGAACGGAGGAGGAGGAGCCCGAGGGGACCCAAGCCCTTGCACCAACTGTGGTCGTGGAGGGCACACCACGGCTAGGTGTTGGGGCGGGTCCTCCAGTGAGGGAGATGGCAGGTCACGCATTGGGGGGTCCCCCCAGGTGAGTAGGCGCCCTGCTTACCCAGAGCTTTCTGTCGTGCACCTAACCTTGCCTGTTTGTTTCCCACAGGTTGCACCTCGTTCCCAGCATAAGGCGCTGGTAGATTCAGGCGCAGCTGGGAATTTTGTAGATCGCCAGTTCTGTATAGAGTTAGGGATTCCCCTCCTTCCAGTGGATAAGCCTTTCCCCGTCCATGCCCTAGATAGCCGTCCGTTAGGGTCTGGGTTGATTAGGGAAGTCACAGCACCCATTCAGATGACGGCGCAGGAGGGTCATGAGGAGAGAATTCAGCTCTATCTGATTGACTCTCCTGCGTATCCGGTAGTGCTGGGTCTTCCCTGGTTGATGACTCATGACCCTATTATTAGGTGGCGAGAGAAAGCTCTTAAAGGGTGGTCTGCTCAATGTGAGGGGCGGTGTCTGGGTGTTTCCATAGGGGCGACCTCGGTGGAGAGTCCGAATCTAATGCCAGCACTGCAGATTCCCCCCGAGTATGAGGATTTGGCACTGGCGTTCAGTAAGACCAGGGCGGCGCAGCTGCCGCCTCATAGACGGGGGGATTGTGCGATAGATCTCCAGTCAGGAGCAGCTCTCCCTCGGAGCCATGTGTATCCCTTGTCTCAAGAGGAGAGAAAGGCTATGGAGACATACATCTCTGAGTCTCTTAGACAGGGATACATACGGGCCTCCGTTTCACCCGCTTCCTCAAGTTTCTTTTTTGTGAAGAAAAAGGATGGAGGTCTGCGCCCGTGTATTGATTACCGCGGTCTCAATCAGATCACAGTGAAGTACAGCTATCCACTTCCTCTGATTGCGACTATGACGGAGTCACTGCACGGTGCGCGGTTCTTTACAAAATTGGATCTTAGGAGCGCATATAACTTGGTACGCATTCGAGAGGGCGATGAATGGAAGACAGCGTTTAGCACGACTTCCGGACACTACGAGTATCTAGTCATGCCATATGGGTTGATGAATGCTCCCTCAGTCTTCCAATCCTTCGTCGATGAGATTTTCCGGGACATGCAGGGACAGGGAGTAGTGGTGTACATCGACGACATTCTGGTGTATAGTCCTACCCGTGCTGAGCATGTAGCCCTGGTGCGCCGAGTATTGAGGAGGCTGTTGGAGCATGACCTATATGTCAAGGCAGAGAAATGTCTGTTTTTCCAGAAGTCGGTCTCCTTTCTGGGTTACCAGTTATCTGCGTCAGGGGTGAAGATGGAGGTAGACCGGGTGTCAGCTGTGCGTAATTGGCAGACCCCAACCACTGTGAAGGAGGTGCAACGGTTCTTGGGTTTTGCGAATTATTACCGGAGGTTTATCCGGGGTTTTGGACAGGTGGCAGCTCCCATAACGTCTCTGTTAAAGGGGGGTCCGGTGCGCTTGCGGTGGTCAGCTGAGGCGGACAGGGCATTTGGGAGACTAAAGGACCTGTTTACCTCGGCGCCGGTGTTGGCGCATCCGGATCCCTCTTTACCGTTCCAAGTAGAGGTGGACGCGTCAGAAGCCGGGATAGGGGCCGTTCTTTCCCAGCGTTCTGGCACTCCACCTAAACTCCGTCCCTGTGCGTTCTACTCTAAGAAGCTCAGTCCGGCGGAGCGGAATTATGACGTAGGAGACAGGGAGCTGTTAGCCGTGGTACAGGCCCTAAAGGTGTGGAGGCATTGGCTCGAGGGGGCTCAACACCCTTTCCTCATTCTAACTGACCATCGTAACCTGGAGTACATCCGGGCAGCTAGGAGACTGAATCCTCGCCAGGCTCGCTGGACTATGTTCCTAGCCCGGTTTGTGTTTAAGATCACATACATCCCTGGGTCCCAGAACGGGAAGGCAGATGCTCTGTCTCGGCGGTATGACGCAGAGGAGAGGTCAGTTGAGTCCACGCCCATACTACCGGAGTCTTGTCTGGTTGCTCCGGTGGTGTGGGAGGTTGATGGTGAGATCGAGCGGGCGTTACGCACCGACCCGAGTCCTCCACAGTGTCCTGTGGGTCGGACGTACGTTCCGCTCGAGGTACGCGATCGCCTCATTTGTTGGGCTCATACGTCCCCCTCCTCTGGCCATCCGGGTATCGGCCGGACAGTGCACTGCCTTAGCACGAAGTACTGGTGGCCAACGTTAGCTAGGGATGTGAGGATTTATGTCTCCTCCTGTTCGGTGTGTGCCCAGTGTAAGGCACCCAGACATTTGCCCAGGGGTAAGTTACAACCCCTGCCTATTCCACAACGACCCTGGTCCCACCTCTCGGTGGATTTTGTTACCGACCTTCCCCCCTCACAGGGGAATACTACCATCCTGGTCGTTGTGGATCGGTTCTCAAAGGCCTGTCGTCTCCTTCCCATGCCGGGTCTACCCACTGCCCTACAGACCGCTGAGGCTCTGTTCACCCATGTCTTCCGGCATTACGGGGTACCCGAGGATATAGTGTCTGACCGAGGCTCCCAGTTCACCTCTAGAGTGTGGAGAGCATTTATGGAACGGTTGGGGGTTTCGGTAAGCCTTACCTCGGGGTACCACCCGGAGAGTAATGGGCAGGTTGAACGTGTCAACCAGGATGTGGGTAGGTTTCTGAGGTCATACTGTCAGGGCCGGCCGGAGGAGTGGGCAAGATATGTGCCCTGGGCCGAGATGGCACAGAACTCTCTTCGCCACTCCTCCACCCAACTAACCCCTTTTCAGTGTGTGTTAGGGTACCAGCCGGTTCTGGCACCATGGCATGAGAGCCAGATCGAGGCCCCCGCTGTGGATGAGTGGGTGCGGCGCTCGGAGGAGACGTGGGACGCTGCACACGTCCATCTGCAGCGTGCCATACGTCGACAGAAGACGAGCGCCGACCTACACCGCAGTGAGGGGCCAGTGTACGCACCTGGAGATCGAGTCTGGCTCTCAACCAGAAACCTGCCCCTCCGCCTGCCCTGCCGGAAGCTGGGTCGGCGGTTTGTGGGGCCATTTAAAGTCCTGAGGAGATTGAACGAGGTGAGTTATAGGTTAGAACTACCTGTTGATTACAAAAATATTAACCCCTCGTTCCATGTGTCTCTCCTCAGGCCGGTGGTAGCTGGTCCACTCCAGGACTTTGAGATTGAGGAGACTCCTCCGCCCCCGTTGGACATCGAGGGGGCTCCGGCGTACACCGTGAGGTCCATCCTGGACTCGAGACGCCGGATGGGGGGTCTTCAATATCTCGTGGAGTGGGAGGGGTACGGCCCGGAGGAGCGGTGCTGGGTGCCAAGGAGGGACGTATTAGACCAGTCCCTACTGACCGATTTCCATCGGGGTCATCCTGCGCGCCCTGCTCCGCGTCGTCCGGGTCGTCCCCGAGCTCCGGGTCGGCGCACGGCTGGAGCCGCGCGTCAAGGGGGGGGTACTGTCACGGTTTCGGCCGAGGCTGCTCCTCTTCCTTGTTCGGGCAGGCTTCGGCGGTCGTCGTCTCCGGAGTACTAGCTGCCACCGTTCTATGTTTCATGTTCTTTTGGTTTTGTCTGTTCATAACACCTGTCCCTTATTTGTGTCTTAATTGTTCCCCTTATTTAGTTCGTGTGTTTGGGTCAGGTGCTATGCGTGATTGTTCATTGTCAGCCTGCCTCTGTGAAGTTCGTATTATTCTCTCGTTGTGTTTTCCCGAGAGCTCGCACTGCGTGCGCTTTTCTTGTTTTGACGCACTGTGTGTTTTGTGCGTAATTGTGTGCGCCACCCGGTTGGGTTGGCTACTCCTTGGTCTCGTTGCTTTGGGAACATTACTAAAGACGGTTGAAGTCATCCTGGGTCCTGCGCTTGATTCCTTCCACTCACCTACACACACCACTCTGACACAGAACCCACTGGATTCTCCAATTACATTGAATGAACTACAGGACAAAATACAAACCCTCCAACCCAAAAAGTCCTGTGGTGTTGATGGCATCCTCAATTAAATGATAAAATATACAGACCACAAATTCCAATTGGCTATACATAAACTCTTTAACATCATCCTGGCATCTGTCGTATATGATGAATGGTGGTCATCATTGCTGTCAACAAAAGAGTCCATCTATGCTGCATCGTGTCAGAAGTTTTTATTCATACCACGAGGTTACAGCATAAATTACAGACACGCGTTGTCTGGAGAGCAGTTGCCTCGAATTATAATAACCGCTCTGGGGTTTATTGTCCAAAACCCTTCTTATATAGACACTGCCAAAATAAGGGTTACCCCCTCTTCTGGCCAATCACCAGTCTCCCCTCGGGCGTCATCCTCAAAAAGGCACATTTCAAATACCATCATAAACCATCCCCCCCTCGGTTCCTTTAAACAAAGCACACGTTCAGTTCCACTTAAAACAGTCATAATTTCCATACACTACATTTCCCCCCTTCGAGACTAAACTAAGTCTCGAAAACAAACAGAATATAATTATGACCAGTAACAATTTATCTTATTGAATATCCTCAACCTTAAACCCAAAAACATTCTCCTCTAGAGTGTAAATACCTTTCTTATGAAATATGAATAACTGTTGATGAAATGTTAACACATTACTATGAATTATGAACAAACTGTTCATGAAGTGTGAACACATTACTATGAATTATGAATAAATCTTTATGGAGTGTGAGAGCGAAAAACCTGTCCGGCAACCTTTGTTCCAAATCCATCCATCCATCAATCAAGACAGTAAAATTCTCTCACGGTCCCTCTGCCCCAGGCAACCACCGCGGTACTCCAGATAAACTCATAAACCATGTAAATACATTTGAAACTATGATGCCATTAAATACACATGTTTCCCCTGCAAACAAAATCCTATCCAGAAACATCCACTCTCAGGCTGGTCAACCCATAGGACCTGAAAGGGAATCTCTCCCTGCCTAAACGTCCTTTCCCTAAACCCCATCGAAATAAACAAAAGCATCTAAGATCCTCATCTGCATTCAATAACATCAAACATCATTCTACTAAAATCAATACCTAAGAATATGACACAATTATGTATTACACATCAAATATGTCTATATTTCATTGCAGACACTGGAATGTAGTCCACTACACTTCATCTCCTCCGTAGTCTCGACTTCCAATGGACTTGTTAATGATGGAATCAGCCACACCCTCCTTGTTTCATCTCCTCCAGTCATATTGTCCCTTCATATTGTCTTTGAGTCACATGTTCCCCCAAATGCTTCTGGAATGAAAAGAAAAGAAACGACCAAACAGTATCCTTTGCAAAACAACCACTTTCAAATTAAACCTCAATTTCACCTAAGAATTTAAAAAATGATACATAAATGATGCATGAATCACATTATCCATTCCCCCCTTTGATTCATAAATCATACTAAAAATCATACTAATATTGAAAAAACACTTTGAAAAATCATCAAATAATCCAAAATGATATTTATCCATCAGTTCCACTTGTCCATCTTTATCCAGATCAGGAACAGTCAACACCGGCATCTGAGTGTTGTCTCCAGGCATCACTCTCCAACCTATCTCAATCTCATAGCTCTCTCCAAGGTCAGTAACAAATTACAAACATCACAGTGTTATCAAAACTGAAACTAAAATCTGACCCATCACTGCCCCTACTGGCCTAATTGATCTTGCATCCTCTCAGATCTCCCAAACACATCCCTTATAATGCATCTATAACCCCAGTAATATTATCCGAACTATCTGGACTCAAAGTATAACTAATATTTATCAATATTATCTTCCCAAATGTTACACCATACCATGAATGAAGTCCCCCCTTCTCCCTTAGACTTACCCTTCAATGATAGGCTTGAAGACTATGACATGTAGCCATGTCTCTTTTCACCCCATTTTCAACCCTAGCTTCAGATTTCTGTGTTGGTACCACTCCTCTTTTAATGGTAAAAACCTCATATGGAAGCTTAAACGTTGACCTGTAACAACATCCTATCCCCCATAGGGTAAGAATATACTCTATCATCACAAACCCACCAAATATCTCTAAAATTCCCATAGTCACATTGTCAGTCAAAAGCTAATCTTTTAACCATCAAAGTCCTGCTCTTCTTACTACCTGATATATAAAAAGTAACCTATTATTTGTCATTACTACCCTTAAGGTCATACTTATCCAAGGTTATCCTATACTCATCACACTCTGATATTCCCATAAACATACCCCTTACCTCATATGTTTTATTAGAACAACAACAACTTTTATCCTCACTGGTTCACCTGAATACTTCAGGTTTCCACTGTTACCTGACTTTACTTTCCATCTAACAATTCCCATAGGGTAATCCATTTACCCAAGAACACTTAAACCCTACTGTTCTGACAATTACATTATTTTATCTGTCAATGACTGTTGCCGATACCACAGTCATGACAAAGCATAAGACTTACCCACACCTGATAGAGGCCGCGCGACCGTCTAACACGTCTTGGGCTGGCATCCCCAACAGACATCAACCCTCAAGATTCCTCACTGACCTTACAGAATGAGTTAATCTATCTCTAATTTTCACAACAGAGGAACGAGCAGTACTGATCAGATACCCCCCCCCCCTCTGTCATCAAAATCAAAAGACCCCATCCTGCAGCTTCCATGATGAATCTATATTCTCCATTTCAGATTAATCTATATTGTTTCTATCTGCTCTCCTATTTTAATCCTATTCGTACTATCATTGACAGCCCTCTCCATCCGTAACATAAACTCCTGAGTCATTAATTTCTTTCCAAAGTTACCATTACCGTCGTTGATTTAGTTGATGAATTAAAAACCTTAATTCCTTCTAGTGGAAAAGCTACCCATATCCCATGTGTATTATTCACTGTTGGAGTGACTACTGTAATAAACTTATCCTTAACTCCCTCTGTGACTGTGGAAACTTCTACAGACTTCAAATCTTCCATTATAAGCGTCACCTTACAAATTACATAGCCCTTTAACCAATAATTCTTAACCAAAACAAATTTTAATGCTTTCACTAGATAAGTACACATATTCTCCCTAATTATCTCTCTCTCTCTCTCTGTGAAAGAAACGTCATCATCCTAAATGGCATATTATAATTATTATTCTCCTAACCCTAATAACAGTATTTTCCCCCTATAATTGATGCTGGACTCCTATAAACAACCTAGTTTTCCCAAAGCTCTGAACTCTTTACTTGTACTTCCATCCATCACCACTAGTGTCACTTTTTCCCCCTTTCAGTTCTACCTCTAAACTTTAAACCTTTTGATTATAACAAAAGGTACCCACAATTACCTTGATCTTCCTATTCTAAAGTGTCATTCATTACGGTTCTCTCTCTCTCTTACTACTAACGTTAAAACTTAGCTTACTGTCTCAGAGTTCCTTCAACCCTAATCTACTCCTAACTTATTTTAATCTAATCTTTTCTCTCATAACATTTAAAACCTTTTCCCCTGATTTATTGACAAAATCTCTTACCACCAAATTTGTAGAATATGTGATTGGGAAAGTTCCCCACCTGCTTCTGACTCATTACACACAGACTTGGCAAAACCGACTAAACACCTTTAGCCTAACCTCAAATCTCTTTGTGTCAGGATGTAACCCAGAATAACAGTCACTCTATTAAGTTTATTTTCCCAGACAGATTGTCTAACAGGTAATCTAATACATTATCATCCTTCCTATGATATTATCTTTTAAGCAAATGATTCCCAAAAAACCCTACTTCTTAAAATATTCTACCAGACAGTCAGTCGTCTAGTGTGCCTCTGATTGAACACTTCAATTTACACCATGCATCTCTTCCCACAATGTCATTGGTATATTGTCTCTTTTAATTCCTATTTGACTTCTATAGCAGAGCTCAATTGATTCCTTAAGAGTAATTAAACTGTTTTACTACTTCCAATCCCTATCCTAACCTAATTAGTTTATTTTACAGAGTGATATGTTTAACCTCTTTAGACTGAACCCAGATAAGTTTTTCCCCTATTCACTATCACTTCTAATGGTCAGTTGTTTTTACTTCAATTGTTGGCTATTTTCTCTTCCTCTCCAATTCTGTGTCTGTCCAGACCTTGGCTGTGGATATAACACCTGGTACCCCCCTTGACTGATACAATTGCATTTGATATTGTTCAGTTGAAGCTGTAACAGTGATTGTTGATTTGATTCACTCTGATTCTTCATAACCAACACTTCTTTTCTTCTTCTCCACCACCAGTTATAAGTTGTATTTGATTGAGTTTTCTTCGTCCGGTTCTTCTCGTTGTGGACCTATCAGTATTCTTCAAAAGGTTATCTTCTAAGTTCTGTTCTTGAAATATCATCTTCTTACCAGTGGCCTTTCCTTTGGCCACACTGTATTATTCTTCTCCTTCAATTCTTGAGGTCTTCATCCAGTCGTGTTACTTCTTCCACTTCTCCATTTCTTCTTTGCTCTTGTACCTTCAACTTTCATCAGAGATCAAATCTCTAGTATCCATTTCTTCTTTCCTCTCTTGCCACTTCCCTCTGATCACAGAGTCACCTCCACCCATGACCTCTCATCAATCACTCTCATCTTCATCATCCTCTTCTCCTTCACGTTCCAGACATCTCATTTTCTTCCGTCTTCTGGATTCATCTTCATCGTCGTTTCTGCTTGTTCTCTATCTATTCTGCCATTAGTTTCTCTTAACACTACTTTAGTTAAAGAACTATCCTAATTAGTCAATTTTCCCCTATATCAACCCTTTTATATTCCTTTATTGTGAACTATCTTATTTTAGACTGTATAGCCCATGGCTTCCCCCACTCTAATTCTTTTTAAATAAATCAATTAAAAATCATGAATAATTAAAACCAATCTTTATTCCTATATCACCAATTTATCAATTAGTGTTGAGTATATTACCACAACCCATCAAATGCAAGTCAATTAGTCAACTTCAAAGCAATCCCAAAAACAAAGCCTCTAACCCTATCATTACTCCAATTCCCATCAAACCCCAGTGATACACAGAGCATCCAAAATGCAATTTTTAATGAAATAGTATTTGCCAAGCCTATGTAAAATCGTCATAACATCACATATCTTGTAACAGTAACCTTTTTTATGACTTGATCCTCTGCCGCTTCACGTGATCACTTCCTGTATCTCCTCGCTCCCCCTCTCTCCTGTCTCTCATGACAAGGGACAAAGACACAAGAACAGCTTTTAGTAGTTCATGCCATCACTGAGTATTTCCAACCATTCAATATTCATTCGTTCTACATTATTCACTCTAAGACTAAACTCAGAACTAAATAGATCGCTCAAAAACATTATTTTAATCCGTTATTTAATTATTTAATTCAATCCATTATAATCCATTATCATATATTTAATTTATAAATTCAATAGGTCCCAAAACAAGTTTCATCTTAACCCACCGCCGTTTAAACTTATAAGATTCGTGTTAAAATCTCTTTATGCGTATTTGTTCCGTCGTCTGTGTTCCTCTGTCTCCCCCTGCAGTTTAACCAATGTGTTGTTTTACAGAAATCCACGCATGCGCAAATATCATTTTAACCTCATGCTTGAGTTTCAGCATCCCATCGTGGTGCCGTCTAGTGCCGTAAAACAAAACGTTCCCTAATCTCGTGCCATAAACTCCAACTCCCCCGTTCTGTAGTGTAATGTCGCAAAATTAAACACATGCCCATACATTTATTAAATAGATCGCTCCAAAACATTTCATTTAATTTTAATCGTCTTTTAATTTAATTAATTATACTCCGTCAACATATATTTGATTTATAACTTTACTACATCTCGCCAAATAGTTTCACGTTCGAACAACAGCCGTTTAACACCTAGGAGATTTTTCCCAAAATCTCTCTATTCTGTGACTATTGTCCCTTCCGACCCCCACATGGGACCTATGACCCTTACCCATAATGCCGTGCTTTGTAGGCTTAGCACATAACCACATGTTGTAGTTTTAGCCCCGTAAAATCAACACGTGTCCTAATCTCGTGTCATAAACTCCCCCTTTCTGTCGGGTAGTATCGCAAAATTAAACGCATGCGCACAACCATTCAAAAATCCCTTCTCACCGTGGAAGGAAGATTTTCTATTCTCTCTCTCCCCAAACAGACAGAATAACAGCCCAGCTGTAACTTCCCTTTTCCCCTTATAGTCAAACAACATTTAACAGCGCTCACAAAACATACAACCTGACTTACAGACAGTGACAAGTTTAAGAGACTTTAATCCATCGCAATGGAATCTCTAAGGATATCCGTTAGCATGTAGCACACCACACAATTAGCATGTAGCATTAGCATTTAGCTTAGCCTAAGGTACACTGCGACACAAAACACAATTAGCATGTAGCATTAGCATCCACCTCAGCCACCATGTAGAATGTAGCATGATTCACACTTCAGCCTTACAAAAATTAGCCTTAGCAACGATGTACCACGTGGCCTGAAACAATCAAGCATTAGCCCTAGCCTCCAGCTAACTGCGGCCTACTAGCTATACAAATGAACACCCCGCACCGTGGCCCAATCATTGTCTATCAGTAATATCTCCTTCTAACTTTGTGTTGCCGTAAGTTCTGGATAATCATAGAGAGGTTACCCCAAGCATTATAGTTCGTCAACCATACGATGAGTATATAACATGCATATAATTCGTCCAGCTTAATAATTCCCAGAATTAACCTTACACCACATAACGCGTTGCAAGGATTTTATGGCCCATTCCTAAAGAATCGCCTCGATCCGAGGGCTTTTCCAGATTCCCGGTGCCCTAACTATGCAGACGTCTTCCAACATTTATTCTCTACCAATCCATTGTCACCCGTTACCAATGAATTATACACTTTCAATACTTAAATCCTACCGTTTAATGCTCTACATTCCAATTAACTGCCGTTTTTGATGGAATAAATTTTAGCAGACTCCAGTCGCCCAGCAACAACACCACCGAGGCCAGGTCATAATGGAACATCCCCTCAGTGTACACAAGTCATATCCAATCTAACAACCTCCGAAGCGGTAAGAACACTCACCCTTTTCCATGCTTCAGAGAGAGAGTTAGGCCGGCGGTTGACTGAAACAAGGAGGAGACGCAAACCCAGCCCCACGTTGGGCGCCATTATGTCGTATATGATGAATGGTGGTCATCATTGCTGTCAACAAAAGAGTCCATCTATGCTGCATCGTGTCAGAAGTTTTTATTCATACCACGAGGTTACAGCATAAATTACAGACACGCGTTGTCTGGAGAGCAGTTGCCTCGAATTATAATAACCGCTCTGGGGTTTATTGTCCAAAACCCTTCTTATATAGACACTGCCAAAATAAGGGTTACCCCCTCTTCTGGCCAATCACCAGTCTCCCCTCGGGCGTCATCCTCAAAAAGGCACATTTCAAATACCATCATAAACCATCCCCCCCTCGGTTCCTTTAAACAAAGCACACGTTCAGTTCCACTTAAAACAGTCATAATTTCCATACACTACACATCTTCCCCAATATGTGGAACCAAGGACTGAACACCCCAATCCACAAAAGTGGAAACAAATTTGACCCCAATAACTACTGTGGGATATGCGTCAACAGCAAACTTGGGAAAATCCTCTGCATTATCATTAACAGCAGACTAGTTCATTTCCTCAGTGAAAACATTGCACTGAGCAAATGTCAAAATGCCTCACTCTATTAGAATCTGAAGTCAAATGTCTACTGTTTGCTGATGATCTGGTGCTTCTGTCACGAACCAAGGAGGGCCTACAGCAGCACCTAGATCTTCTGCACAGATTCTGTCAGACCTGGGCCCTGACAGTAAATCTCATAAGACAAAAAGAGTGGTGTTCCAAAAAAGGTCCAGTTGCCAGGACCACAAATACAAATTCCATCTAGACACCGTTGCCCTAGAATACACAAAAAACTATACATACTTCAGCCTAAACATCAGCACCACAGGTAACTTCCACAAAAGCTGTGAACGATCTGAGAGACAAGACAAGAAGGGCCTTCTATGCCATCAAAAGGAACATACAATTCGACATACAAATCAGGATCTGGCGAAGAATACTTGAATCAGTTATAGAACCCATTGCCCTTTATGGTTGTGAGGTCTGGGGTCCGCTCACCAACCAAGAATTCACAAAATGGGACAAACACCAAATTGAGACTTTGCATGCAAAATTCTGCAAAAATATCTACTGTGTACAACGAAAAACACCAAATAATGCATGCAGAGCAGAATTAGACCGATACCTGATAATTATCAAAATCCAGAAAAGAGCCGTTAAATTCTATAACCACTTAAAAGGAAGCGATTCCCAAACATTCCATAACAAAGCCATCACCTACAGAGAGATGAACTTGGAGAAGATTCCCCTAAGCAAGCTGGTCCTGGGGCTCTGTTCACAAACACAAACAGACCCCACAGAGCCCCAGGACAACAACACAATTAGACCCAACCAAATCATGAGAAAACAAAAGAGAATTACTTGACACATTGGAAAGAATTACAAAAAACAGAGCAAACTAGAATGCTATTTGGCCCTAAACAGAGAGTACACATTTTTACATTTTACATTTTAGTCATTTAGCATACACTCTTATCCAGAGCGACTTACAGTTTAGTGAGTGCATACATTTGTCATACAGAATACCTGACCACTGTGACTGACCCAAACTTAAGGAATTCTTTGACTATGTACTGACTCAGTGAGCATAGCCTTGCTATTGAGAAAGGTCACCATAGGCAGACCTGGCTCTCAAGAGAAGACAGGCTATGTGCACACTGCCCACAAAATGAGGTGGAAACTGAGCTGCACTTCCTAACCTCCTGCCAAATGTATGACCATATTAGAGACACATATTTCCCTCAGGTTACAGAGATCCACAAAGAATTCGAAAACAAACCCAATTTTGATAAACTCCCTTATCTACTGGGTGAAATACCACAGTGTGCCATCACAGCTGCAAGATTTGTGACCTGTGGCCACAAGAAAAGGGCAACCAGTGAAGAACAAACACCATTGTAAATACAACCCATATTTATGTTTATTTATTTTCCCATTTGTACTTTAACTATTTGCACATTGTTACAACACTGTATATATACATAATATTACATTTGAAATGTCTTTATTCTTTTGGAACTTTTGAGTGTAATGTTTACTGTTTATATTTATTGTTTATTTCACTTTTGTTTACTATCTACTTCACTTGCTTTGGCAATGTTAACATACGTTTCCCATGCCAATAAAGCCCTTAAATTGAATTGAATTGAGAGCGAGAGAGAGAGAGAGAGAGAGAGAGAGAGAGAGAGAGAGAGAGAGAGAGAGAGAGAGAGAGAGAGAGAGAGAGAGAGAGAGAGAGAGAGAGAGAGAGAGAGAGAGAGAGAGTAAATGAGAAAGAGACTCAAGGATCTCCCATCCTCCTCTGACAGGAAGATCATTGTGTCCCTCAGAGGGTGAAGCGTTGGCACTCCGGCCCAAAAAAACACGGCCCGTCCAAGACCTTTCTGTGCAGATTACCCCTGAACTAGCGACAGTGAAAAACGTAACTTTCCCCCTTAGAGAAAAGGACTGGTTAGAGAGGCTAAAATGTGAGCAAAAACGGAAGCAAAGACTGAACTGGTTTCACATCCAGGAGGAGGCTAATGCTTGACCATGCTAGGCTTTGGCCACCGCTCCTCACCTGACCTTACGCCCTGGTTCTCCTCCCGAGCCACCGTTCCTCACCTGACCTTACGCCCTGGTTCTCCTCCTGAGCCACCGTTTCTCACCTGCCCGTAGGCAGGCCCTGGTTCTCATCACGAGCCACCGTTCCTCACCTGCCCGTAGGCAGGCCCTGGTTCTCATCCCGAGCCACCGTTCCTCACCTGCCCGTAGGCAGGCCCTGGTTCTCATCCCGAGCCACCGTTCCTCACCTGCCCGTAGGCAGGCCCTGGTTCTCATCCCGAGCCACCGTTCCTCACCTGCCCGTAGGCAGGCCCTGGTTCTCATCCCGAGCCACCTCCAGCTGGGCCTGCTGCTCCACACTCTCTCTCCTCAGGATGGTTTCCTGAAGTGTTACATCAAACTTCTTAAACTGTAACATAGAAGTGATGTTTTCCTGAAGTGTTACATCAAACTTCTTATACTTAAACTGTAACACAAAAGTTTGACATGATTATGTGACTAGGCAACCTGCTCTACTCAAGAAGCCATGCATCTGGACTGCTTGTTGCACAGTCTCTGTGCTCAGTCCTCACGCATGTTATATTAATGCTAACTGACAGCTTTACAATCTAAAAATAAATAGCCTAATGTGTGGTTGTAGGGTTGAAGAGGTGATAGAAGTGGTGAGAGTCAAACCTATTAACATTCAAAGCTACTAACATCCCTTTATTTTATCCTATACATTACCGAGACAGCTACAAATGGTCCAAACCAACAACAGAATCACAATAGCTTTTTATGAATTGAATCAGAAGGTGAATAAATTGTCCTGATAAACTGGATCCGACCACACAATACATCACAACAAACAAGACATAGAGGACGAGAAGGTACATTTCTGAATATTCATATTTTTGCCCTACACAAGAGTGCCACCTTCTGGATGCAGAGCAGAATGGATATGATGGAACGATGAGGCCTTCTCTACGCTGGGAGTGGGAGGTGAAGTGATATCAAACTGAAAGAGCGAGCAACTATTATCTCGAAAAAAGTACAGAACGGTCCAATTAGGCTAAATCTGCCATAATAATATCAGAATACCTTGAAAGCTCATTCTACATTTTTTGGTCATAAGTGTCCTCTATGGTCTTCACGGCAAGCTCTCTTCTTCTCAGCAGCTCCTCCATGGTCTTAGTCTTATCTTCCTATATTTTGCAGGTCCTGTGGTCAACACACAGTCTGCGAGTAAGACACTAAACCAACCCTGATAACCCCAGGAAGGATGACAATGACTTAGCATGAGGGTGGTAACATGACTTCTTCTTACTTTCCAAAAGCCTCCATCGTTAACCTCAGCTCTGCTTCTCTATTCCGCACGGTTTCTATTGCTTGTCTCAACACAGCTTGTCTCCACACAGCTTGTCTCAACACAGCTTGTCTCCACATATAGATGTCCTTTTCCTCAATCTGAGTAACAGTGTTACCGCTCCAAACAGCCAGGGTATACTCAGACGCAGAGTTTTGCAGGTGATCTATCAGGACAGAGTCAGACTTCACAGGGACTTGGAACAGTTTCTCCACTCAAGACGGTCGTAAAACTTCCACTAATACAATCTAACAGGGCTAAATGCTCATGTAAATACTTACTTTAAGTGTGTCAAGCACTCCTTGATTCTTAAAGGTTTGGTAAAGCCTCTTCCTCAGCTCATCTGGGGATAAAGCCTCCTGGGGAAGAGAGGATCAAACAACGAATACTAGCTTGCAGGTTTTTCTTGCTGAAGGTAAATACCTAGTACTCTGTAAAGAGACTAACATCTATACAGTGGGGAAAAAAAGTATTTAGTCAGCCACCAATTGTGCAAGTTCTCCCCCTTAAAAAGATGAGAGAGGCCTGTAATTTTCATCATAGGTACACGTCAACTATGACAGACAAAATGAGAAAAAAAAATCCAGAAAATCACATTGTAGGATTTTTAATGAATTTATTTGCAAATTATGGTGGAAAATAAGTATTTGGTCAATAACAAAAGTTTCTCAATACTTTGTTATATACCCTTTGTTGGCAATGACACAGGTCAAACGTTTTCTGTAAGTCTTCACAAGGTTTTCACACACTGTTGCTGCTATTTTGGCCCATTCCTCCATGCAGATCTCCTCTAGAGCAGTGATGTTTTGGGGCTGTCGCTGGGCAACACGGACTTTCAACTCCCTCCAAAGATTTTCTATGGGGTTGAGATCTGGAGACTGGCTAGGCCACTCCAGGACCTTGAAATGCTTCTTACGAAGCCACTCCTTCGTTGCCCGGGCGGTGTGTTTGGGATCATTGTCATGCTGAAAGACCCAGCCACGTTTCATCTTCAATGCCCTTGCTGATGGAAGGAGGTTTTCACTCAAAATCTCACGATACATGGCCCCATTCATTCTTTCCTTTACACGGATCAGTCGTCCTGGTCCCTTTGCAGAAAAACAGCCCCAAAGCATGATGTTTCCACCCCCATGCTTCACAGTAGGTGTGGTGTTCTTTGGATGCAACTCAGCATTCTTTGTCCTCCAAACACGACGAGTTGAGTTTTTACCAAAAAGTTCTATTTTGGTTTCATCTGACCATATGACATTCTCCCAATCCTCTTCTGGATCATCCAAATGCACTCTAGCAAACTTCAGACGGGCCTGGACATGTACTGGCTTAAGCAGGGGAACACATCTGGCACTGCAGGATTTGAGTCCCTGGCGGCGTAGTGTGTTACTGATGGTAGGCTTTGTTACTTTGGTCCCAGCTCTCTGCAGGTCATTCACTAGGTCCCCCCGTGTGGTTCTGGGATTTTTGCTCACCGTTCTTGTGATCATTTTGACCCCACGGGGTGAGATCTTGCGTGGAGCCCCAGATCGAGGGAGATTATCAGTGGTCTTGTATGTCTTCCATTTCCTAATAATTGCTCCCACAGTTGATTTCTTCAAACCAAGCTGCTTACCTATTGCAGATTCAGTCTTCCCAGCCTGGTGCAGGTCTACAATTTTGTTTCTGGTGTCCTTTGACAGCACTTTGGTCTTGGCCATAGTGGAGTTTGGAGTGTGACTGTTTGAGGTTGTGGACAGGTGTCTTTTATACTGATAGCAAGTTCAAACAGGTGCCATTAATACAGGTAATGAGTGGAGGACAGAGGAGCCTCTTAAAGAAGAAGTTACAGGTCTGTGGGAGCCAGAAATCTTGCTTGTTTGTAGGTGACCAAATACTTATTTTCCACCATCATTTGCAAATAAATTCATTAAAAATCCTACAATGTGATTTTCTGGATATTTTTTTCTCAATTTGTCTGTCATAGTTGACGTGTACCTATGATGAAAATTACAGGCCTCTCTCATCTTTTTAAGTGGGAGAACTTGCACAATTGGTGGCTGACTAAATACTTTTTTGCCCCACTGTATTGTGTTTACAGCACTGATCTATAGGTATTCAGGTTTAAATGACCTGCTTAGTAACCAATCGCCCTAAGCACACAGCCAAGACAACGCAGGAGTAGCTTCGGGACAAGTCTCTGAATGTCCTTGAGTGGCCCAACCAGAGCCCGGACTTGAACCCGATCGAACATCTCTGGAGAGACCTGAAAAAAGCTGTGCAGCGACGCTCCCCATCCAAAAGCTCTCAACCTACAACCTATATACTTATTATGGACACAGTATGCTTACATTATTAGTTATCTTGTTGTTATTAGTCCCATCCTTCAACTCCATTCAACACCTCCCATCTATCTCTTAACACAATCCATATTGGATTTCTATTTGCCATATATTTTTCAACAGTACTGTGATGTTTTACAAAAGTTCTGAACCTTTCTATTCTCATTGTTTCTACAGATTGTAAATTGAAAATAAACATTTTTGCTAAAAGTATTATTATATTATTGATCGATTGACTATGACTTTTCAGATCACCCAGTAATGCTATCTGCAGGGTTAGCTCCAGGTAAATATTGCAATCCTTTAGCCATTCCTGGACCTGTGTCCAAAAACAAGCTACAAATGGACAGTACCAAAACAAATTATCTAATGATTCTGTCTCTTTGCAGCAAAATCTGCAGAGCTGGGAAGATTGTATCCCCCATATAAATAGCATTCTATTGGTAGCAAGAATTTTATATAATAATTTAAATTGAAAAATTCTAAGTTTTGAATCCGGCGTCGTTTTGCATATCAGTTCATAAACACTATGCCATGGGATCAGTACGTCAAAAATCTCTTCCCAACTATTTTGCAATCTATATGGGACGGCTGTCAATCCTTTGGTCCTTAAATGAAACTGGTATACTTTGTTATTTATCACAGTTTTCTTTAACCAATTATGTTCTTTAATGCAAGGCCGACAGACAAGTTCCTTACATTTTCCCCCTTCCACTTTCCTCTTCCATTTATGCTGCAATTATTTGGTTGTAATTTTGGGTAGAGCAGACATTTCCATATGTTTTTGTTAGCTGCATGTGCGACATAACTCCACCAGTCCTACCGATGATATCATTTACGAAGATTATATATTTTGTAAACATTTTGTCAAAAAAAAAAAGGTTTTTTATCAATTAGTATGTTTGAGTTTAACCACAATATTTGTTGCATTATTTTTTCTGTCGTTTCTGGAGGATTAAATTGAAATTGCAACCAACTTTCTATGGCTTGTTTTAGAAATAGTGATATTTGGGAGATTATTTCCTTTTCAAATAACTGAAAGTGTGAGGTTGTAATCTGAATAAAGGGAAAAGGGCCATTCTTGAACATTGGGTGAGACAATCTTACTAATTTGCTAGAGAACCAGTTCGGATTTAAGTATAACTTTTGTATGACTGAAGGTTTTAGTGATAGGACTAATGCTTTTATATTTAATAATTTCTGTCGTCCGAATTCATATTCATTATATAAATAGGCCCGTTTAATTTTGTCTGGCTTGCCGTTGTTTTACTCCTCTTGACAGTTTAAAACTTTCTGAGAAATAGTCATTATTTACTATTTTACACCTAGGGTTACTATACATGATTTTAACCCATTTTATAAGAGATTCTCCAAAATTGAAATGCTCCAGGCATTTATATATAAACCCCAGTCGAACTTTATCAAATGCCTTTTCGAAGTCTGCTATGAATAGCAGGCCTGGTTTCCCAGATTTTTCATAGTGTTCTATTGTTTCCAGTACTTGCCTTATATTATCTCCAATGTATCTTCCATGTAAAACACCTGTCTGATTAGAATGAATAATGTCCAACAATACCTTTTAAATTCTATGAGCTATACATTTTGCTAGAATTTTTTCATCACAACACTGAAGTGTAAGGGGCCTCCAATTTTTTTAATTGACTGGATCTTTATATTTTCCACTTTTATCCTGTTTCAGTAATAATGAAATCAGACCTTCTTCTTGAGTGTCTGATAATCTACCATTTACATAGGAGTGGTTAAAACATGCTAATAACGGTCCTCTGAGTATATCAAAAAGGTTTGGTATACCTCGACTGGTATGCCATCCAACCCCGGACTTAAAGTCTTTAATTGCATCCAGAAGTTCCTCCTCTGTAATTTCACCTTCACATGAGTCTTTCTGTATGGCTGTTAATTTTACATTATCAATAGAAAAAAATCTCTACAATTAGCTTCAGTTAGAGGAGATGGAGGCCACTGAAACGAAAACATATGCTTAAAGTACTTTGTTTCCTCCTTCAAAATATAATTTGGTGAATCATGGGTGACTTATTTTTGGTAGCATTCCTATGCTGAAGATAAAAAAAATAATTTGGTGCATTTTTCCCCATATTCCATCCAGTTTGCTTTATTTTTATAATATATTACACTTGATCTTTCTTGAATAAGTTTCTCAATTTCTTTTTGTTTTTCCTCTAATTTATTCTGAGCCTCTATGTTACAGTTTTTATTGCTATCTATCTGTTCTGTTAGACCTTCTATTTCCTTTGTTAGTATGGACTCTTTTGACCTAAATTGCTTTTGTTTTCGAGATGAGTACTGAATTGCATGGCCTCTAAAGGCACATTTAAAGGTGTCCCATACAATAAGGGGATTTGCTGTACCTATGTTATGTCGGAAAAAATCAGTTATGAATTCCTCTGTCCTAGTTAAAAACAAGTTATCATCCAATAGGCTTTGATTAAATTTCCAATATCCCGCCCACATGGAAATTAATTAAGAGTAATGTATATGCCAATTATATGATGGTCCGACCACATTCTGTCCCCTATCAACACTTTTTGAACGTTTGGGGCCAACGAGAATGAGATAAGAAAGAAGTCAAGACGACTAGCTTGATTGAGTCTCCGCCATGTACAGTGGGGAGAACAAGTATTTGATACACTGCCGATTTTGCAGGTTTTCCTACTTACAAAGCATGTAGTCTGTAATTTTTAACACAGGTACACCTCAACTGTGAGAGACGGAATCTAAAATCCAGAAAATCACATTGTATGATTTTTAAGTAATTAATTTGCATTTTATTGCATGACATATGTATTTGATACATCAGAAAAGCAGAACTTAATATTTGGTACAGAAACCTTTGTTTGCAATTATAGAGATCATACGTTTCCTGTAGGTCTTGACCAGGTTTGCACACACTGCAGCAGGGATTTTGGCCCGCTCCTCCATACCTTCTCCAGATCCTTCAGGTTTCGGGGCTGTCGCTGGGCAATACGGACTTTCAGCTCCCTCCAAAGATTTTCTATTGGGTTCAGGTCTGGAGACTGGCTAGGCCACTCCAGGACCTTGAGATGCTTCTTACCTGATTTCCGAATGCATATACGAATGCATATACAGTTACAGCTGTTTGAGAAAGCATGCAAGATTGAGCAAAAATGTACAACAATGTGAGATTTGATTAATCTATTTAATCTATGTCAAGTCCTAGGTGATGGAGATCAGATCCACCCTCTTCACCTGAGACACAAACACTCTGAAATTGTTAGATATTACTTGTTAGGTATTACTGCAATGTCGGAGCTAGAAGCACAAGCATTTCGCTACACCCGCTATAACATCTGCAAAACACGTATATGTGACAAATAAAATGTGATTTGATGCATAGTCACTATAATAACTCCACCTACATGTACCTATTACCTTAATTACCTCAACTAACCTGTACCCCTGCACATTGACTCTGTACCGGTACCCCCTGTATATAACAATAATAATAATATGCCATTTAGCAGACGCTTTTATCCAAAGCGACTTACAGTCATGTGTGCATAATTTTTTTTAGACGTATGGGTGGGTCTCTGGGATCGAGCCCACTACCCTGGCGTTACAAGCGCCATGCTCTACCAATTGAGCTACAGAGCACCACAGCCTCGCTATTGTTATTTACTGCTGCTCTTTAATTATTAGTCTTTTTGGTATTCTTTCTTAAAATTGCATTGTTGGTTAAGGGCTTGTAAGTAAGCATTTCACTGTAAGGTCTACACCTGTTGTATTCGGCGCATGTGACAAATACATTTCATTTGGCATGCACCTTAAACATTTGTTTGCGGACCGCCATTATGTCGAAGAAGAAGAAGAAGAAGAAGAAGTGCCTATAGCTTTGAATTAAACGAACTGGCAATGTTATTGTTTAGTTCCAGTCGCACATTTATGACCTTGATATTCTGTCTTTCAAATAAGAGATAAATACAGATAAATTAATCAACTAATATACACTATTAAATATAAATTAACTAAATATAATCTAAGATACACAAAGTTAAAAACTCGTTGCAAATGTTTCTCTCGTTGCGTTTCGGTAGTTTATAGCAACTTTTCATGTCGTCATCAAACAGTGACGGTATTCTCCAGAAAGAAGGACAGGTTCATTTTTTTATTACAGGTAAACAAACGTTTGTTTTATCAAATTAAAACCATTGCTTCAGAGGTACATTTAGGATCTAAACATCTATCTGTAAATTAAGACTTTTCTAGTTTTCTTCAATGTGTTTATCTTGATGATAATCATGTGCGTGCTGGCTATATAGCTAGCTACCTAACGTTAGCTACGTATTTAGCCATATAACAGTAGCTAGCTAACTAACTTACATCACAAGCCTGTTACCGAAATAGTTGCTGTTTAGCCAATGTATATTCCTGTTCACACAGAACCGTGTTGATTGCTGGAAAGAAACATGTCTGGGAGTTTCTATTACGTCATGGTTGGACATCATGACAACCCGGTCTTTGAAATGGAGTTCTTGCCTGCTGGTAAAGCTGAGTCAAAGGTGTATATATATATATATATTTACGTTATCCTCAACATAATATAGATAGGCCTATGCTCCTGACAACTGTCTAAAGGGGTAGCTAGCTATATCACTACCTATTTATTGAGGTCTCTATCTACATCCAGTCAAAAGAAGAGGTTACTGTAATGCACACTCAATTACTTAGCCTAAAGCAGATCCGTAAATTATTTTTTTGGGTCACAGTGTGTTGACCATTTGAAGTAATGTTTGTGAGCAAGTAGAAATGTTTTGTGTATTCTTATGTCTTTTTCATAGGGGAATAAACACATTTGATATGTCATGGTTTTTCCATTCTGTCTACCTGTAAACAGGATGACCACCGGCATCTGAACCAGTTTATTGCGCATGCAGCTCTCGACTTGGTGGATGAAAACATGTGGCTGTCTAACAACATGTACCTGAAAACTGTGGACAAGTTCAATGAGTGGTTCGTCTCTGCCTTTGTCACCGCAGGACATATCCTTTTCTGACTACTACCCAAGAACTACACGTACTGTAAGTAAGTATCCTTGTCTGAGCCTACAGTTGAAGTCGGAAGTTTACATACACTTAGGTTGGAGTCATTAAAACTCGTTTTTCAACCACTCCACAAATTTCTTGTTAACAAACTATAGTTTTGTCAAGTCGGTTAGGACATCTACTTTGTGCATGACACAAGAAGTTTACATACACTAAGTTGACTGTGCCTTTAAACAGCTTGGAAAATTCCAGAAAATTATGTCATGGCTTTAGAAGCTTCTGATAGGCTAATTGACATAATTTGAGTCAATTGGAGGTGTACCTGTGGATGTATTTCAAGCCCTACCTTCAAACTCAGTGCCTCTTTGCTTGACATCATGGGAAAATCAAAAGAAATCAGCCAAGACCTCAGAAAAAAAATGGTAGACCTCCACAAGTCTGGTTCATCCTTGGGAGCAATTTCCAAATGCCTGAAGGTACCACGTTCATCTGTACAAACAATAGTACGCAAGTATAAACACCATGGGACCATGTAGCCGTCAAACCACTCAGGAAGGAGACACGTTCTGTCTCCTAGAGATTAACGTACTTTGGTGCGAAATGTGCAAATCAATCCTAGAACAACAGCAAAGGACGTTGTGAAGATGCTGGAGGAAACGGGTACAAAAGTATCTATATCCACAGTAAAACAATTCCTATATCGACATAACCTGAAAGGCCGCTCAGCAAGGAAGAAGCCACTGCTCCAAAACCGCCATTAAAAAAGCCAGACTATGTTTTGCAACTGCACATGGGGACAAAGATTGTACTTTTTGGAGAAATGTCCTCAGGTCTGATGAAACAAAAATAGAACTGTTTGGCCATAATGACCGTCGTTATGTTTGCAGGAAAAAGGGGGCAGCTTGCAAGCCGAAGAACACCATCCCAACCGTGAAGCACGGGGGTGGGAGCATCATGCTGTGAAGGTGCTTTGCTGCAGGAGGGACTGGTGTACTTCACAAAATAGATGGCATCATGAGGAAGGAAACTATGTGGATGTATTGAAGCAACATCTTAACTCAGGAAGTTAAAGCTTGGTCGCAAATGGGTCTTCCAAATGGACAATGACCCCAAGCATACTTCCAAAGTTGTGGCAAAATGGCTTAAGGATAACAAAGTCAAGGTATTGGAGTGGCCATCACAAAGCCCTGACCTCAATCCAATAGAAAATGTGTGGGCAGAACTGATAAAGCGTGTGCGAGCAAGGAGGCCTACAAACCTGACTCAGTTACACCAGCTCTGTCAGGAGGAATGGGCCAAAATTCACCCAACTTATTGTGGGAAGCTTGTGGAAGGTTACCCGAAACGTTTGACCCAAGTTAAACAATTTAAAGGCAATGCTACCAAATACTAATTGAGTGTATGTAAACTTCTGACCCACTGGGAATGTGAGGAAATAAATCAAAGCTGAAATAAATCATTCTCTCTACTATTATTCTGACATTTCACATTCATAAAATAAAGTGGTGATCCTAACTGACCTAAGACAGGTAATTTTTACTAGGATTAAATGTCAGGAATTGTGAAAAACTGAGTTTAAATGTATTTGGCTAAGGTGTATGTAAACTTCCGACTTCAACTGTATACAGCCCTCTGGAAACGTTGTAACAAGAAATTATGGAATACTGTATTCCAAAATAGTTTGTCTACAATTCAACAAATAGTCATTGTTACCTTGGCCAAAGGGCCCAGATAAATAATGGGTAGTGTCTGTGTTTCCCTTAACCATCTCCATCACATATGAGATTCATCATGCTTCATGATGTACGACAAGAAGACGGAATCAAAAACTTCTTTAATGATGTGTACGATTTATACATTAAGGTGAGTTGCCCTGTCTGTGCAGGTCATGTACACATAACTTAAATTAACATTCTGATGATTGATTATTGTTCATTAACCTGTGCTCTTTCCCAGTTTGCAATGAATCCTTTTTATGAAACCAATGCTCCAATCCGGTCGACGGCATTTGACAGAAAAGTTCTGTTCCTTGGAAAGAAGCACCTCTTGAGCTGATGAATCAACCTGGGTTCTGTACCTTTTTTTTATTTCCTTAATTGTGTTTATCATACACATCATTTGGTCTACGATCACCTGTTGGTTGTGTTTGATAAATTCCCTACGTATTACTTTCTTTATACTTACCAACCACGGAATAAAAGATAGCATTGGGGGCAATGTTTTATAATGAATGAAGGGCATGTGTGAGTGTCACCAGCATTTTGTTGCCTAGTTTGATAATAATTACATTGTCTGTATGAGGTCTACTTTGATAATGACATTGTCTGTATGAGGTCTACTTTGATAATGACATTGTCTGTATGAGGTCTACTTTGATAATGACATGGTCTGTATGAGGTCTACTTTGATAAAGACATGGTCTGTATGAGGTCTACTTTGATAATAGTGACATTGTATGTATGAGGTTGACCTTGAATGAGCTTGGTTAAAACATGTATATTTAATTTCTGATATTTGTGAAATGTTCTATGGCTTACTGCCCAGATTCTCTAATCAAATACACTATAATTATTCAACTAATTTGGACATTTTCTCTGGACATGTGTTCCAAATACTTCATTAGTGCGCATGTGTGTGCCTTTGCCATACAAAGTAATGGCAGAACATTTCACTAATCATTGAGTATGTACAAAGACCAGCCCATGCAAACAAACAAACACATTCTCAGTTAAAATAAATCACATGACAATTGACTGAATGAATGGTCTGCCTGTAATAGGTGCTGTGTGGATGCAATAATCACCACACCAGAAAACGTTTACCAAATGACTTACTGCCGAAGTCTAACTCTTTAAGTGTATTTTTTTTCCTGTGACAGCGGAGGTGGAAAAACAAAACGTCTTCAGAGAAGATCATTTATTCATGGGCAGTTTTTATTCAAATAGCATTTTCCATTCAACTTGCGTTCCAGTGATTCTGGACAACACTGCTGTAGCTAAATGATATCAAAGATGAACAATGGCTAAACTGTTCTCAGCACTCGACCTAAATGAGACGTATTTTGTGGTAATGTACAATACTGTAAAATCAAAAAGCAATGACAGTTGAAATCAAGTTTTAGTATCAAAACTACACTAGTGTGTAAGAAAATGAAATTGATCTCCATACATGTAAATAAAATGCATGTTAGATAAGATGTCCATAGAAAAAAAAACGGGACCAGATACATTATACCTTGTTTATAATATCCACCACCATGTCCAAGTTCAGAAATGTATCACCTATTAATTACAATTAGCCAAGTTATCGGAACACTGAAAATCTGGTATGGTAAAAGGTTCTGTACTAACTGTTATTGGTAGAGAGCAGAATGCAGGATAAGACCTCCGCTTTATTCATTTAATATTGATCATTTCAGCTCTTGTCCTGTGCAAGTGTTGAACATTGTGTCCATTGCATGAATGATAACTCATTCATTATGTTATGTTGCACAGATATCCCATGGCCAGCAAATCCAGCACCAATAATACATATTATAGAGTAAGAAATCATAAGCCTTCATTTCTGCTTTAATTTCCCTCTTTTCTCTGTACTAGAAAGTAGTGATGCTAGATTAGTGCTTAACTTATTCAAATTAAAAGACTGCATAAATTACTCTGCTTTGTATCAACATTTATGTTGTAATAAATATGAATATATTATGTTTGGAACTTTTTAACCTAATCCCATTCAACTCAATTGATGATTAAAAGTGACTTGCTTCTACTGTATCACATTTGGGTGGGATTACAATTTACATATGGTCCGCAATACGTTTTTGAATGGAATCAAATATGATACTTTCACTGGTAAGGCTGCTCATCTCAACCTTGGTTTCAGTCACAGTGTAAGAAAACCTTTCTACGAAAAAAGGAACTTCTCTCTGGGTGTGTAATATGAACAGGAAGCGATGCTTTGTGAATATTTCTGGCAACCAAATTGGTGTCATAATATAATGTGATGTTTTAAGACAATATATAATTCAAAGATTGCACAGATTTTTAAATTATAATGCATTTCTTGGTGGAATCGGACAAAATAATACTCTTCTTCAGTACCTGCTTTACATCAATGAGTCCCAAGACCAACAAGCCCATTAGAATTTCATACATGGACACTAGTCAGTGCTTGCTTACTGTACTTGAGAGAGCAGAGCATGAGTGTTAATAAATAAGCCTGTGTGTCCTCCTAACTCCAGTTCTATATAGGTTGTAGGCCCAGTGCTTGACTTGGGCAGGAGCTCACCGGAGTGGAGTCCCGGCACCTCAAAATGTTCTACTGCTTGGCCTCCTGTTCCTCTTTATAGAATATTAGTTCAAAAGTATTGTGGAGCTCCTGCACCTAAATGTAAACAGTACCGGCACCCAAAATGAGCACTGGCACCTATTTCAGTCCAAGTCAAGCACTGGGTAGGCACTACACGTTGTCAACAGCAGGAAGTGCTGGAGCGGGGCTTTCTGTGGAGGTTGACTGTGTCCGTGGGGATGAGGTGGTCTGCCCTTTCCTCCATGGCCAGCACTCTCCGCACCGCCTCCTCAAAGGCTATAGCTACGTTGGTGGAACCCTTGGCACTGGTCTCATAATAAGGGTGATTGCCGTTTTCCCGACACCACTGTTGAGCATCTTCAGAAGAAACTTGCCTTTCTGACACATCCACCTTGTTCCCCAGCACCACGAAGGGGAACTTCTCAGGCTCCTTGACGTCGGCGTAGTAGATGAACTCCTTCTTCCAGTTGGCCAGGTTGTGGAAGCTCTGGTTGTCATCCACACTGAATGTGAGCAGACAGCAGTCAGACCCGCGGTAGAAGGGAGTCCTGAGGCTGCGGAAACGCTCCTGTCCGGCCGTGTCCCAGATCTGCATGGTGACCAGACGACCGTCCACCTCCAGGTCCTTGTTAAGGAATTCCACTCCGATGGTGTGGAAGAGGTGCGTGTCAAACTTGTTGGTGACGTAGCGGTTCATGAGGGAGCTCTTCCCCACTCCTCCGTCTCCCAGCAGGATGACTTTCAGCAGAGATGACTTGGTGGCCATGGCTCTTAACAACACGTGGTCTCGTCCTCTGGAAAATAGGACCTGGGGGACAGGATGTAATGTGTAACTAACAACTGTTGCAAAATAGCCTTCAGGTTTTTCAAACCTGTTTGTTTCACCTAAAAAAAAGTATGTATATGAGCTGGACTTGTTTTTAAGGATGTGCTTATGACCACAAGCTCTTCTATAGGAGATAGACTTACCTTTACTACTCAGCGTGGATATTCTGAAACCTAGGAAAAAACACTTGAATGTTAGCACTTTATCTTACAGTGGCTTTCACAGCAAATCAACACCCCCCACACACACAAATTGTGAGAAGGGGAACGTGGTTAACATTTACTGTGAGTCAGGGAAGAGATCTGACTTACCCGTGAATTATTGAAGCCTCCAGCTGGGCCGGATCATGTGCTACATACATTAGGTAGTTGGTCACATGCGTCTATGTTTCGTGTCAGTCATTATAATCTTAACCGTGGTCAACATTCAACCAGCTGGAACGAAATAGCAAACAATGTGTTGATATAACCTGCAAGCATATATTTACATTTTAGTCATTTAGCAGACGCTCTTATCCAGAGCGACTTATATATGCAGACAGTACAGTGACTGCACAGCTGTCTGTAACCAGGCCTTTACGAAACATAGCTACCGATACATAAACTGTCACGTCATAGCTAGCTAACAAGTTGCATTACTCAATCATAGTTATCGAGCTAGCTAGTTAACTAGAATATGATACGAAAAAAATGCCAATTAACGGTGGAATACTGTTTGAAACTAACTTAGCGTAGATAGCTAGCTATAACAAATAGGGCAAACGTACGCCCTTACAACAGTCGATATTAAGCTATCTAACTGATTTAGCTAGCTAGCGTTGTTACGCTAATTAGCTAGATGGCACATTTCCTTTTCCTGCTGGCTAGCTATCAAACCAGCTAGCTAAACATTAAGACACTGACAATGGGACTTAGTTATTAATTTACCGTTGCCAAGTTTTGAAGAATAAGTTCGACGACTGTGATAATTTCTAGCTTTTTTTCTAGCTGTCCCTTGGATGGGATTCAATGGCAGTTAGCTAGCCTAGCTGCTTCTCGCTCATCAACAACAACTTCTGATGTCTGCGGGCTAACGTTAGCCTCTGTTTCCACTGACTCATGTGACCTAAGAAGTCTTGAATTTTTTGACAGTACTGTCAAATGTTCTCGAGTCTCATCACTCAGTTTGAATATAATATTATTTCTAATAAAATGAATTATAAACAAATACAGCTATGCTGTTGACTAGGTTTTAGCCAGTAAATAGCTAGCTACAGTATTCAATCGAACCTCCAACAAAGACCACATCTGATTCTTACAGAAACAGAGCCACCAGAGGACGACAAACACACGATAGATGGGACCAGACCAGACACCACACGGTAGATAGTACCAGACCAGACACCACACGGTAGATGGGACCAGACCAGACACCACACGGTAGATGGGACCAGACCAGACACCACACGGTAGATGGGACCAGACCAGACACCACACGGTAGATAGTACCAGACCAGACACCACACGGTAGATGGGACCAGACCAGACACCACACGGTAGATGGGACCAGACCAGACACCACACGGTAGATGGGACCAGACCAGACACCACACGGTAGATAGTACCAGACCAGACACCACACGGTAGATGGGACCAGACCAGACACCACACGGTAGATGGGACCAGACCAGACACCACACGGTAGATAGTACCAGACCAGACACCACACGGTAGATAGTACCAGACCAGACACCACACGGTAGATGGGACCAGACCAGACACCACACAGTAGATGGGACCAGACCAGACACCACACAGTAGATGGGACCAGACCAGACACCACACGGTAGATGGGACCAGACCAGACACCACACAGTAGATGGGACCAGACCAGACACCACACGGTAGATAGGACCAGACCAGACACCACACGGTAGATAGTACCAGACCAGACACCACACGGTAGATGGGACCAGACCAGACACCACACGGTAGATAGGACCAGACCAGACACCACACGGTAGATGGGACCAGACCAGACACCACACGGTAGATAGTACCAGACCAGACACCACACGGTAGATAGTACCAGACCAGACACCACACGGTAGATGGGACCAGACCAGACACCACACAGTAGATGGGACCAGACCAGACACCACACAGTAGATGGGACCAGACCAGACACCACACGGTAGATGGGACCAGACCAGACACCACACGGTAGATAGTACCAGACCAGACACCACACGGTAGATGGGACCAGACCAGACACCACACGGTAGATGGGACCAGACCAGACACCACACGGTAGATAGGACCAGACCAGACACCACACGGTAGATGGGACCAGACCAGACACCACACGGTAGATAGTACCAGACCAGACACCACACGGTAGATAGTACCAGACCAGACACCACACGGTAGATGGGACCAGACCAGACACCACACAGTAGATGGGACCAGACCAGACACCACACAGTAGATGGGACCAGACCAGACACCACACGGTAGATAGGACCAGACCAGACACCACACAGTAGATAGGACCAGACACCACACGGTAGATGGGACCAGACCAGACAAATCTAGATACCGTTGGTAGAATCTTTGACCAGAGACCATAGGACAGACAAACTTAAAGATAAAGCATTAGCCTGGTAAATTGTTGATTTATTGTGTGAGTGCACAAAAGCTCATTTTTAACATTATGCCCCCATGAAACTGTAGGCCCATTGTTTACACTGTCTGGCAGCTGATTTCATGCCTGTAGGCCTAATATTGTCATTGTCTGGTGTGGTCTATTTGAGTCATCCTGGCCAAATAAAGAGCATTCTTCTTTTGCAATGTCTATGGAACACATGCCCTACAAAAGGCTTTTCCACTACTCCACCACCGATGTGTGACTTTCTGTGAGAATAGAGATCGGGGAACAGCATCTTTCTAGCAGTTATGACAGGTCAAGAATCAAGGTGTGTAAGAGGTTGTGACAGTTTCAGTATACAGGACCCCATAGACTCAGTGACAAGCAGCAGCTATCTGGTGACCACGAGCAAAGACCATGAGAAAAAAATATGAACAGAGCCCTTATAAAAACATGTTTTATGTAATACAAAATGAAAGCGCAATTTACAGCAGTTATGCATTGTTACATACACATACTATGATCATAAAACACGTGTAGCCTTCAAGGGAAGACTTCTTGGTGAATCTAATATTAATATTTTGGTTCACGTGACTACATGTTACATGTCTTAGTGTATCTTATTTTGATATATTGCGGCTAACTGCAACATTTCACTTTCACTTAGAAAATGAAAAAGCAACACAATATGTTTTTTGTTGTTGTAGATAAGCCTGGCATATCCTGCCATTTATGTGAAAATAATTGAATATAATGAAAAACATTTGTGAACATTATTGAAAACGGAACTGTATTTATCTAGTGGATCATTTATTTGTGGACACTACTCTTTGTCTTGGTGGCTCAAATTAAAGGAAAAGTTCAAAAGCAGTCTTGTAAATTTGCAGATGAAATCCCTGCACATACCAATGATGCTCAAACCCTCAGCTGTGCAACACTTTCCTATGTGGACGGCTGAACTGCCAAACATTCTGCAAATACAAATTTTTCTAAATACTTGTTGCACATACAGCACAGCAAAAAAAATACACCCATAGTTTGGGATTAGGAAGATGTGTGTGTGTGTGCTCTCTGAAAAGAGCAGACTAAAGGAGGAAACTGCTGCTAGCTCTGCCTCTGAGGTCTGTGTCTAACACAGTGGACTGATTCTACAGGTTCAGAGTTCACAGTTTAAAAGATGGCAGTGTCTTCCTCTTGACAGGAGCCTGAGGTCAGCACCACGTTGTCCAGCCCAATCTCTCCCCCAACTCCATTCCCACGCTCAGCTTCAAAGATTATCTGCAGAATGAGAGCAAAGATGTTGATTAGATGTTTTGGAAATTTGGGACTTGTGTGGTGTATTTTGTTCCCTTCGACAGTGGCCATATTGGCAAGTGTGGTGATTAAATGAACAACATTGAGCTGGTAAATCCGGCATTCACAGAACATACTATTATCTACTGACACCGGCACCATTCTATGGGTCCTTTATCATTCTAGGTGTTTGGAATGGAAATGGTGACTCACAGATTCTGGGGCCTGGTTCTTCCAGGCCACAGTGAGCAGTTCTGTCTGCCAATCCTGTCCCCGGCTGTGGCTCTGCTCCCACACTGGGTAGGCTCTGTTGTTCAGCAGCACCCGCAGCGTGCCCACCTGGCTGCCCGTCACGCGGTAGTTGAAGGTGAGGCAGAAGCCTCCCTGCTGGGCCCGGTCACTGAGGAGCAGCTTTAGCCTGGCCTGGTCCAGCTTCTCCCCCAGAAGACCACTCATAGCCATGTAGTACTTGATACCTGGAGATTAGGGACCATGGACACAGGCTGATCAGTGATAGTCACAGGGCGTTAGGGACCAGGGACACAGGCTGATCAGTGATAGTCACAGGGGTTAGGGACCAGGGACACAGGCTGATCAGTGATAGTCACAGGGGTTAGGGACCAGGGACACAGGCTGATCAGTGATAGTCACAGGGGTTAGGGACCAGGGACACAGGCTGATCAGTGATAGTCACAGGGGTTAGGGACCAGGGACACAGGCTGATCAGTGATAGTCATGGGGGTTAAGGACCAGGGACACAGGATGATCACTGACAGTCATGGGGGTTAGGGACCAGGGACACAGGCTGATCAGTGATAGTCATTAGCGTATGACTAACAGCTATTTGGGAATAGTTAGTCTGGAAGATAGATTCAGACGATCATGTGGACAATAAAGGATTTACCTTATTGGTCATTGTATAAAACTATATGCATCTACATGGCAAATATAGAAGGTAAATACTATTTATGCCCAATTAATAGTATAATTTGTACCGTTTTCATGGTAGGACACGCTCCAGTCGAATCTATCGTCCTTGTCCTGCACCCACTCACACGCGCCCTGATCGAAGTTGCAGTCCATGAAGAACTCTGGAAGGCACAGTCAGATGTCAACAATTCACAGGGATTATGAAGGTATGGTTACTCACATTATGTTAACAAGTAAAGCAAGGATTACCTTCCTGTCCTGGAGCTATTTCGATCTCTTTGACATCCGTTGCAGAATCAAATACTGACTCAAAGTCCTCTGGAACTGATTTGGGAGAGAGATAACTCTTTTAAGATAAGGTCCAGCAAATGTCAAAACAATGTAGTTCACTTTTGCAAAAAGCACACAAAAAAAAGAAGACAAGACATATTCAAACAGGATATCAACAGCCTTGATTATTGTTTATGTAAAACATTTTCTAAACAGATAAGTTAATTTACTTAATAATATAGCTCTATCAAAACAAGCTCTATCAAAACAAGCCATTTCAGTTACAAGCATTCTTCTGAAGATATGTGAATCATGAAGATCCTCCAGATGATTATGCAGTTGAGAGATTTCCCCTCATAAAACAAAAGCCAGTAAGGGGCTTTTTACCTGCAAGTGGAAAATGCCTGCCCTTCTGCCATTTATCTGTCAAGATGGTGCATTAAAGCTCTCCCAACAAACTTCCCCCTTCACTGAGTTGCCCTAGACAACCAGATGTACAGTGAGGGAAAAATGTATTTGATCCCCTGCTGATTTTGTACGTTTGCCCACTGACAAAGAAATGATCAGTCTATAATATTAATGGTAGGTTAATTTTAACAGTGAGAGACAGAATAACAACAACAAAATCCAGAAAAATGTTATAAATTGATTTGCATTTTAATGAGGGAAATAAGTATTTGACCCCCTCTCAATCAGAAAGATTTCTGGCTCCCAGGTGTCTTTTATACAGGTAACGAGCTGAGATTAGGAGCACACTCTTAAAGGGAGACCCATGGGGCGGCGCACAATTGGCCCAGCGTTGTCCAGGGTAGGGGAGGGAATGGCCGGCAGGGATGTAGCTCAGTTGGTAGAGCATGACGTTTGCAACGCCAGGGTTGTGGGTTCGATTCCCACGGGGGGCCAGTATGAAAAATAACAAAATTATGTATGCACTAACTGTAAGTCGCTCTGGATAAGAGCGTCTACTAAAATGTAAATGAAGTTTGCCAATGAACATCTGAATGATTCAGAGGAGTACTGGGTGAAAGTGTTGTAGTCAGATGAGACCAAAATGGAACTCTTTGGCATCAACTCAACTCGCCGTGTTTGGAGGAGGAGGAATGCTGCCTATGACCCCAAGAGCACCATCCCCACCGTCAAACATGGAGGTGGAAACATTATGCTTTGGGGGTGTTTTTCTGCTAAGGGGACAGGACAACTTTACCGCATCAAAGGGACGATGGACGGGGCTATGTACCTTCCCTCAGCCAGGGCATTGAAAATGGGTCGTGGATAGATATTCCAGCATGACAATGACCCAAAACACACGGCCAAGGCAACAAAGGAGTGGCTCAAGAAGAAGCACATTAAGGTCCCGAAGTGGCCTAGCCAGTCTCCAGACCTTAATCCCATAGAAAATCTGTGGAGGGAGCTGAAGGTTCGAGTTGCCAAACGTCAGCCTCAAAACCTTAATGACTTGGAGTAGATCTGCAAAGAGGAGTGGGACAAAATACCTCCTGAGATGTGTGCAAACCTGGTGGCCAACGACAAGAACCATCTGACCTCTGTGATTGCCAACAAGGGTTTTGCCACCATGTACTAAGTCATGTTTTGCAGAGGGGTCAAATACTTATTTCCCTCATTAAAATGCAAATCAATTTATAACATGCATTTTTGACATGCATTTTTCTGGATTTTGTTGTTGTTATTCTGTCTCTCACTGTTCAAATAAACCTACCATTAAAATTATAGACTGATCATTTCTTTGTCAGTGGGCAAGCGTACAAAATCGGCAGGGGATCACATACTTTTTTCCCCCTCACTGTATGCAACTTTGCCAATTGAACCCTGACCAGCTGGAGAAGGCTGGTGTTTGAGGGGGTTTGAGGAGCTGATGACAGACTCTCTCTTTCAAGGACTCAGGTCTGTTTGCTGAACAGCTGTTCTGAGGGACGATAATACAAGTCTGTGCATGCACAGGGAGAACTGTGTGTATCCTGAGGTGCTCACATGGTGGCGGAGTGAAATTCCTCCCTGGAGCTGATGGCTGTCTCGGGGCCTGTCTCCTCTTGCTTTCTGAGTCTTCCAGGCTACTGTCAGACGTGTTTCCATGAAGATATCAACACTAGTGGCGAACAGCATCCTTGTTACCGGTGGTGTAAAGTACTACTTAAGTAGTTATTTTGGGTATCTGTACTTTACTATTTATATTTTTGACAACTTTTACTTCACTACATTCCTAAAGAAAATATTGTACTTTTTACTCCATACATTTTCCCTGACAACCAAAAGTACTCGTTACATTTTGAATGCATAGCAGGACAGGAAAAATGTCAAATTCACGCACTTATCAAGAGAACACGTGGTCATCCCTACTGCCTTACTTTTGATACTTAAATATATTTAAAACCAAATACTTTTACTCAAGTAGTATTTTACTGTCTGACTTTCACTTGAGTAACTTTCTATTAAGGTGTCTATACTTTACTCAAGTATGACAATTGGGTACTTTTTCCACCACTGCTTGTTACTGTCTCACTGAGAGGCATACCATCGCACAAGTGATCCTTTGCCCACTCGCGGATGGGTTTTGATCTTAAAAGGAAGAGCCAATAATCCTAGCTATTTTAGCCAAATCTCCATTTAGGAGAAATGAGTAGACCTTTGCCACCACCGTGACGACCAGATGCTCTCCGGCTATGAGTGGAAACGTAGTCAGATGAAGAAAGAGGAGCTGGAGTAGCAGAGTTCTATGGGGTGATCCAGGTCTCCGTCAGGGCCAAAACGTCAAGGGACTGAAGGGCAGCATAGACTGCAGAGGTATCTTGTGTGTATGTGTGTGTTTTATACCAAGAGCTAAGCGTCTTCTTCTTTCTAAACAAAATGATTTGGCATGAGCTGATTATACTGCTCTCTATGCTATCTCTTCATGATATTTCTGTCCCACAATCTCTCAAGGGTTCCTACTTGGTTTTCAACCTTCATTTTCAGCCCATGGCCAGAGAAGGAGAAGGTTAGAGAAGTGGTCATGTTTGACTGATGGCCTCGGTGCATCCACCTCTTTCACAGGCCTGGTTGTGTGGGATTGTCACACTGGTAGTCAGCACTTACGTTTCAACAGCTGTTTTTCTGTCCTTAGTCTCCCTTCAAAAAGGTCAATGTCAAATGACAGGGGGCGAAACAGAATACTGGTTTCAAACACTAGGACCAGATCCGTTTGATTACATCAACCAACATGCACAGAGCGTATTGAACTAGACGCAGCATTTAACGGTAACTTAGTTCAACTTCGTGATTGAGTGTATTCATCCTCTTGCTACATCTTATTTAGAGCAGGATGTAACACATTAAGAGCTCTTCTAACGTAAGCTAATGTGTTGAGGTCTTGTCCTCTAACCACATTAGGTATTTACAGGATTTGATGCATCTACAGCATGTGAATCTAATATGTGAAACAGGAGGCCATTCTCTGCTTACTGATAATATGTGAAAACAGAGGCCATTGTCTGTGTACTGATAATACGTATTTTAAATCAGTGCACAGAACATGAAGCAACAGGCTGAATTCTGACACACACTCAGGTCCAGGGCTTAAAACAGAGCTTTTATTGTGGAATGGTAATCCTCAAGCTAATGCTGCCCGACAGGCTGACGCCACACCACGTTTGATATGTCTTAAAAGCGCCAGAAGTAAGGGACTCAATCCAGGCATTTAGTCCAGCTAACCGAACCAGCCTGATGGTCTGGGGGTAGAAGCTATTGGCCAGTCTGTTAGTTTTACCCATGATGCTCCTGTACTGCCTGGGTCTGAGTGATGGAAACAGGGAGAACAGGCCGTGGCTCAGTTTGCTGAGGTCCCTGATGATCTTCTTGGCCTTCCTGCAACATAGGTGTCCTGGAGGGCAGACGGTGTGTGCACCCAATGGTGCATTCGGCTGAGCGTACCACCCTCTGTCATGCCTTGCGGTCAGCGGCGGTGGAGTTGCTATACCAGGCTGTGATGCAGCCCGACAGTATGCTCTCGATGGTGCGCCTGTAGAACACTGTGAGGGCCCTCGGGGACAGGCCAAATTTCTTCAGCATCCTGAGGTTAAAGAAATGCTGTCGTGCCTTCTTCACCATTCAATTCAGTTACTTTCCCTTTCTTGGGCACGGGGATGATAGTGGACATCTTGAAGAAGGTGGGTATAATGGCCTGAGCTAGAAAATGTCTGAAAACACAACAGCTAGCTGTTCTGCACATGCTCTGTGAGGGCCTCAGGGGCTCAGAGTAATTTTTCTCGAAGTGTGAGAAAAAGGTGTTTACCTCATCCGGTAGGGCAGTGTTGGTATCATCCGGTAGGGCGGCGTTGGTATCATCCGGTAGGGCGGCGTTGGTATCATCCGGTAGGGTGGCGTTGGTATCATCCGGTAGGGCGGCGTTGGTATCATCCGGTAGGGTAGCGTTGGTATCATCCGGTAGGGCGGCGTTGGTATCATCCGGTAGGGCGGCGTTGGTATCATCCGGTAGGGCGGCGTTGGTATCATCCGGTAGGGCGGCGTTGGTATCATCCGGTAGGGCAGCGTTGGTATCATCCGGTAGGGCGGCGTTGGTATCATCCGGTAGGGCGGCGTTGGTATCATCCGGTAGGGCGGCGTTGGTATCATCCGGTAGGGCGGCTTTAGTATCATCCGGTAGGGCGGCGTTGGTATCATCCGGTAGGGCGGCGTTGGTATCATCCGGTAGGGCGGCGTTGGTATCATCCGGTAGGGCGGCGTTGGTATCATCCGGTAGGGCGGCGTTGGTATCATCCGGTAGGGCGGCGTTGGTATCATCCGGTAGAGCGGCTTTGGTATCATCCGGTAGGGCGGCGTAGGTATCATCCAGTAGGGCGGCGTTGGTGTCCTCGATGTCATTCGCTTTCTTTTTGTAATAGTTAGAAGCCACATACGCCTCATATCCGACCCGCTGAATCCACTTCGACCCTATACTCATGCCTCCAGCAAGATGGCGCAGACAGACATTCTTCTTATTGTCAATTTGATTCAACCAATCATCAGTAATTTCTGTCATTGCAGTACATGTTGTGTGCCCTTCTCTATTAGCATGCTGAAAGTCTGTTGTTAATTTGTTTACAGAGAAGTAGCATTGTATTTGTTTAAACACAATGTTTTCCAACAGTTTGCTAAGAGCTGGTAGCAAGCTGATAGGTCTGCTGTTAGAACCAGCAAAAGCCGCTTTACCACTCTTGGGTAGCGGAATGACTTTGGCTTCCCTCCAGGCCTGAGGACAAAGACTTTAATCTAGGCTCAGATGAAAGATATTACAGATAGGAGTGGCTATAGAGTCAGCTACCATCCTTAGTAGCTTTTCCATTATTCCCCAACCTCCAAATATAAAATAAAAAAATGCAAGATGGCACCGACAGACATGGCAGCTCTGCTTCTTGCTCCTAAGCAACTTTGCAGTATTTTGTTTTTTTTGTGTGTTATTTCTTACATTATTAGCCCAGAATGTGTTTTGTGTTATTACATACAGCCAGAAATAACTTTTGGATATCAGAGCAGCGTTAACTCACTAGCATTACAACCAGTAATACGACTTTTCCGTACTGGATCCTTTTTTCGTACCCCCCTAAATGACTATCGCCCCATAGCAATCACTTCTGTCATCATGAAGTGCTTTGAGAGTCTAGTTAAGGATCATATCACCTCTACCTTACCTGACACCCTAGACCCACTTCAATTTGCTTACCGCCCCAATAGATCCACAGACGATGCAATTGCCATCGCACTGCACACTGCCCTATCCCATCTGGACAAGAGGAATACCTATGTAAGAATGCTGTGCATTGACTATGGCTCAGCCTTCAACACCATAGTACCCTCCAAGCTCATCATTAAGCTCGGGGCCCTGGGTCTGAACCCCGCCCTGTGCAACTAGGTCCTGGACTTCCTGATGGGCAGCCCCAATGTGGTGAAGGTAGGAAACAACACCTCCACTTCACTGATCCTCAACACAGGTTTCCCACAAGGGTGCGTGCTCAGCCCCTCCTACACTCCCTGTTCACCCACGACTGCGTGGCCACGCACACCTCCAACTCAATCATCAAGTTTGCAGACGACACAACAGTAGTAGGCCTGATTACCAACAATGACGAAACAGCCTACAGGGAGGAGGTGAGGGCCCAGGCGGAGTGCTTCCAGGAAAATAACCTCTCCCTAAACGTCAACAAAACGAAGGAGCTGATCGTGGACTTCAATAAACAGCAGACATCGATGGGACCACAGTGGAGAAGGTGAAAAGCTTCAAGTTCCTCGGCATACACATCACTGACAATCTGAAATGATCCACCCACACAGACAGTGTGGTGAAGAAGGCGCAACAACGCCTCTTCAACCAGGAGTTTGAAGAAATTCCCTCACAAACTTTTACAGATGCACAATTGAGAGCATTATGTCGGGCCGTATCACCGCCTGGTACGGCAACTGCACCGCCTGCAACCGCAGGGCTCTCCAGAGGGTGGTGCGGTCTGCCCAACGCATCACCGGGGGCACACTGCCTGCCCTCCAGGACCCCTACTGCACCCGATGTGACAGGAAGGCCAAAAAGATAATCAAGGACATCAACCACCCGAGCCATGGCCTGTTCACCCTGCTATCATCCAGAAGGCGAGGTCAGTACAGGTGCATCAAAGCTGGGACAGAGAGACTAAAAAACAGCTTCTATCTCAAGGCCATCAGACTGTTAAGCAGCAATCACTAGCCGGCTACCAACGGTTAATCAACCCTGCACCTTAGAGGCTGCTGCCCTATAGACATGGAATCACTGGCTACTTTAATAATGTTTACATACTGCTTTACTCATTTCATATGTATTCTATTCTACTGTATTTTAGTCTATGCCTCTTCGACATTGCTCGTCCTAATATTTATATATTTCTTATTCCATTCTTTTACATTTAGATTTGTGTGTATTGTTGTGAATTATTAGATACTACTGCACTGTTGGAGCTAGGAACACAAGCATTTCACTACACCCGCAATAACAGGAGTAAAGGAGGACGGGAGATGGCCTCATACCCATGTCGAAAAGGAAAGTAGCAGTGTTCCAGCGTAGAACCTCTGAGAGTTGGACAGTCAATATGTTTATAGTAATTCAGGAGCACGGTTCTCAAATTACTTTTGTTAAAGTCGAAAATGAACGCTGCCTCCAGGTACTCAGTCTCCAGTTTGTTCAGGGTCCAATGAAGATCTTTGAGATCATTTTTGGTGTCGGCTTGGGGTGGGATGTACACAGCCATGGTGATAATCCCTGAGCACTCTCTTGGAAGGTAAAAATGGCGGCAATAAATTACGAAGAATTCCAAGTTGGGAGAGCAGAAGCTCGCAAGTTCCTGTCTGTTTTCCCCGTCGCACCACATGTTATTGGTCATATTGGTCAAGCTGCTTGGTCAAGCTGCTCAAAACCCGGTCGTTGTATTCATGGGTTGAATATTTCATCACAATATTGTTTTGAACATTGGTTTTGGACTGATGCTAGACTGAGCGTTCTACTCAATGCATCGTCAATGTGTGCTGATGAAGATTTCATCAAAAGTGCTTGGAAATACAATGAAGTTCAAAAGGAGGCAAATAATTAGTAGGAAAACCTTTTGTCATCATTTTGATGTCGCCCGATTGACTTTAGATGCAGTATAACGTTAGCTAGCTAGCTAAGATTGAGGGGAGGCCATCTAATTTTAGCTAGCTAACGTTAGCATTGCTAGCTATTTTTGACTAACTTTGCTAGCTAATGACAACATTGCCATCTGTCTAAAGTAAATTTGACAACATGATAAGGCTGGTAAAGTTGTTTCCTACTAAATATTTGACTACTTTAGCAATGTCATCGTTTTTACCAGGCACTATAGTGTAATTTAGACGAAGCAGTAGTTAGCCTCCATCCAGAACGACTGGGCTTATCACCACTTTAGGGCACCACTATGGCGCCGCCGGTAGAGAGCGGCTTGAGAATGTTCATAACAATGGCATGACGCGAGCGAGTGAGGGAGGTGCAACCTATGACTATAATCCGTTTGGATGTCGGAGGAAAGCCAGGTCTCAGGAAAAAAAAGAGTATGTTGCAGAATCGAATGTCCCTCTGAAAGGAGATCCTCGCTTTGAGTTCGTCAAGTTTATTCACTAAAGATTGAACATTGGCGAGTAGTATGCTCGATAAGGGACGACGGGTCGCCCGGCTTCTCAGGCTCACTAATACCCCCCCCCCCCCATCTGCTTCTCCATTCTCCATCTTCGTTTCCAAGATAGTGTGTATACGTATGAAGTTCAATTGTGATAGATGAGTGTTTTATTCCATGTCTTAGGTTTATATAACAGACGCCTACGTATTTAGTGCATTTTTACAATGAGAAGGAAGAAACAACGCCCTGACAGTGGATGATATCTAAATCATTGGAATAAGAGATTCTGCATAAGAAGACTGATGGATAAGACTAGACTTCCTTCAAGCGTGGCCAAGAAACGTGCAGCCAGGTTCGGGAAGGCCTGTAATTAGGCCAGTCCTTAGACTCCATAAATACCCCCTGTTAGGAGACATCTTTAAAAAAGTTGTCCAGAGAGGATGTAGGTCTGTGTGAAGGCATAGGAGTGACTAATAGAGAGACTGATGGACAGCCGGGTCATAGGGTCATAGGGTCATAGGGTCATAGGGTCGTTGTAGGGTACACAGCACTAACCCTGTGACCATCCATGTCCTAACATTGCCTGGTTATGTGTTTGAAAGCGTCCTGTATACTGTAATTTGGGGGCGTATAATATGTGCAACCCTCCTAAATTTAACAGGGTGAAGAGAACAGTACGTATCACAAATTCGGGGATTGTATTTCTGAATGAGTACGAGTGCTGCACATTACCACAGCAGTAATGGTGTATGAACTTCCAAAGGATCAGTGTTGGAATAATCAGATTTGGGACCACCCACGATGGCAATAAATAGGAGGATTAGTGGGAAGAAGTTAGAGGGGAAAAAAAGGCTTACTGAAAACATCTCCTCTTGAATTAAGCTGGTTGTCCACATCTGCCTCCTCATCTTCCTCCTCCCCTACATCAGTGAAGGCCACCTGGCCCACCTCCTCTGAGCCACGCGTATAGGTCTCCCCGTCATAGTCGAAGGGCTGCAAGCGGATCTGAGGGGGGACGGTCACCTGGGGCTCGGGGATGACGTTCCTGATCTGCTCGTTGTCCAGCCTCACTGGCGACTCTGGGATAGCTGCAGGACGAAGAGCCACATCAGACCTCTGGGACTACAGACGTGGAATCTGATGCAATTATACAAGAGTTTAGGTGGACATTCTGGGGTTACCCCACCATTATAGATTATAAAGATATTATGGATTATAAAGATATTATAGATTATAAAGATATTATGGATTATAAAGGCTTTATAGATTATAAAGATATTATGGATTATAAAGATATTATGGATTATAAAGATATTATGGATTATAAAGCCATTATAGATAATAAAGAAGCCATTATAGATTATAAAGGCTTTATAGATTATAAAGATATTATGGATTCTAAAGCCATTATAGATAATAAAGAAGCCATTATAGATTATAAAGGCTTTATAGATTATAAAGATATTATGGATTATAAAGGCTTTATAGATTATAAAGATATTATGGATTATAAAGGCTTTATAGATAATAAAGATATTATGGATTATAAAGCCATTATAGATAATAAAGAAGCCACTATAGATTATAAAGGCTTTATAGATAGTAAAGATATTATGGATTATAAAGGCTTTATAGATTATAAAGATATTATGGATTATAAAGGCTTTATAGATAATAAAGATATTATGGATTATAAAGCCATTATAGATAATAAAGAAGCCATTATAGATTATAAAGGTTTTATAGATTATAAAGATATTATGGATTATAAAGCCATTATAGATAATAAAGAAGCCATTATAGATTATAAAGGCTTTATAGATTATAAAGATATTATGGATTATAAAGCCATTATAGATAATAAAGAAGCCATTATAGATTATAAAGGCTTTATAGATTATAAAGATATTATGGATTATAAAGCCGTTATAGATAATAAAGAAGCCATTATAGATTATAAAGGCTTTATAGATTATAAAGATATTATGGATTATAAAGCCATTATAGATAATAAAGAAGCCATTATAGATTATAAAGCCATTATAGGATATAAAGACAAGTGACAAAACATACATCAGACAGTATATCACTGTAATTTGTTCTTAATAACTTACCTTGTTCATTGAAATACATGTATTTGCTTTTCTGTAAACATGTTGTCATAGACATGACAGATGAGCATAGAGAGAAGGACAACAGACTGGAACATCATACTCCATGCATGGGAGGCATGACAGCCAGCCTCAGCCACATACAGTGCATTCGGAAAGTATTCAGACCCCTTGACTTTTTCCACATTTTGTTACATTACAGCCTTATTCTAATATTGATTAAATTACTTTTTTTCCCTCATCAATCTACACACAATACCCCATAATGACAAAGTGAAAACATGTTTTTAGAAATGTTTGCAAATGTATTAAAAATAAAAAACAGAAATACCTTATTTACATAAGTATTCAGACCCTTTGCTATGAGACTCGAAATTGAGCTCAGGTGCATCCTGTTTCCATTGTTCATCCTTGAGATGTTTCTACAACTTGATTGGAGTCCACCTGTGGTAAATTCAATTGATTGGACATGATTTGGAAAGGCACACACCTGTCTATATAAGGTCCCACAGTTGACAGTGCATGTCAGAGCAAAAACCAAGCCATGAGTTGAAAGGACTTATCCGTAGATCTCCGAGACAGGATTTTATCGAGGCACAGATCTGGGGAAGGGTACCAAAAAATGTCTGCAGCATTGAAGGTCCCCAAGAACACAGTGGCCTCCATCATTCTTAAATGGAATAAGTTTGGAACCACTAAGACTCTTCTTAGAGCTGGCCGCCCGGCCAAACTGAGCAATAGGGGGAGAAGGGACTTGGTCAGGTAGGTGACCAAGAACCCGATGGTCGCTTTGACAGAGCTCCAGAGTTCCTCTGTGGAGATGGGAGAACCTTCCAGAAGGACAAACATCTCTGCAGCACTCCACCAATCAGGCCTTTATGGTAGAGTGGCCAGATGGAAGCCACTCGTCAGTAAAAGGCACAACAGCCTGCTTGGAGTCTGCCAAAAGGCACCTAAAGACTCTCAGACCATGAGAAACAAGATTATCTGGTCTGATGAAACCAAGATTGAACTCTTTGGCCTGAATACCAAGCGTCACATCTGGAGGAAACCTGGCACCATCCCTACGGTGAAGCATGGTGGTGGCAGAATCATGCTGAGGGGATGTTTTTCAGCGGCAAGGACTGGGAGACTAGTCGGGATCGAGGGAAAGATGAACGGACCAAAGTACAGAGCGATCCTTGATGAAAACCTGCTCCAGAGCGCTCATAACCTCAGACTGGGGTGAAGGGTCACCTTCCAACAGGACAACGACCCTAAGCACACAGCCAAGACAACGCAGGAGTGGCTTCGGGACAAGTCTCTGAATGTCCTTGAGTGGCCCAGCCAGAGCCCGGACATGATTCCGATCTAACATCTCTGGAGAGACCTGAAAATAGCTGTGCAGCAACGCTCTCCATCCAACCTGACAGAACTTGAGAGGATCTGCAGAGAAGAATGGGAGAAACTCCCCAAATACAGGTGTGCCAAGCTTGTAGCGTCATACCCAAAAAGACAAGAGGCTGTTATCGCTGCCAAAGGTGCTTCAACAAAGTACTGAGTAAAGGGTCTGAATACTTATGTAAATGTGATATTTCCGTTTTTTATTTTGTATAAATGTGCAAAAAAAATCTAAAATCCTGTTTTTGCTTTGTCAAATTGGGGTATTGTGTGTAGATTGATGAGGGGAAAAAAACTATTTAATCCATGTTAGAATAAGGCTGTAAGGTAACAAAATGTGGAAAAAGTCAAGGGATCTGAATGCATCTAATTTACTGTTCTATGTACAGGCATATCCCATACTTGAAATGTCTGAAATGGTTTCATGCTGAGTTCTACATGGCATAACAAGCTGTGTGTGGTGGGGACAGGACGTAGCCAGCCTTGAGCCATGGGAGAGGGAGGGGAGGAGGGTTTCACAAAGCAAAATCGTAGGCGGGGGGAGGAGGGGGCTGGGTCACGGGGACGCGTCAGGGCGAGGTGCAAACAGAGGAAGTGGAAAGCCTTATTGCATTCCATACACATCTCACCATTTAGGACATGATCATCTGCACTGCCATTGTCTCCCTGGTCCCACGAGCTTTGATAAAGGGGCTTGACTACAAAAACATAAAGGCATCTTCGTTTACACAAAGCCCTGAGGCCTCGTTGCACCTATTATGTCACCAAGGCAACATCAACTACTGCCTGGTTCAGAGAGTGCACTGTGGCTCCCCTGTTCCCAGGCAGACATACGGACAGTCACACATGCCTCTCCTTTCCTCTGTCCTTCAGATGGCTGGGTTCAGATATTTACACAGGTGTGATTTGAATCAGGGCCTCTCCCTGTGTAACATCTGTAGAGTGCAGAGGTTCTCTGAAAACGGGAAACTGGCTTTGGCAGTGCTCATGTTTGCTGATGTTGTTAAGAGCACAGATGAAATATGCAATTGTAAAATCACTAAGGAGGGATGTCAGAGACATTTTACTCATGTATCGGATGCAAACTATCAGATATAAGAGCTGAATATGGTATATGCTGTCTGGAAAATAAACACTGTTTGATTATGGCCCCCCTTGCACATCAAAACTTTTCTATCAAATCGTTTTTACTCTCAGAATGATTTGATAATAATAATAATAAGCCATTTAGCAGACGCTTTTTTCCAAAGCGACTTACAGTCATGCGTGCATACATTTTTGTGTATGGGTGGTCCCGGGGATCGAACCCACTACCTTGGCGTTACAAGCGCCGTGCTCTACCAGCTGAGCTACAGAGGACCATGATTGATGAATAGTACACCTGTTCAGGTCTCACCAGAGCATTCGAAGCCACTGCCACGGAAGCCTTGCTTGCACTTGCACTTGTAGGATCCCTGAGTGTTCAGACAGACTGCACGGTGGCTGCACTTGTGTGTATTGGTGGCACACTCGTCGTTGTCTGAAAAAATGAAATGAGCTGATTTGATCAGCTGATCTCCTCACTGAATTATTGATAGCAAAATCATTGTATGTGTGAAAAGGATTGCATACCTTACCTACACAGTCATATTTGCCATTGACATACGTCAGGTCGTAGCCGTTCTGACACTTGCAGTAGTAGCTGCCAAACGTGTTGACACACTGTCGGTTGTATGGGCACAGGTTCTTCCCTGTTACACATTCATCAATATCTAAAAGACAAAAGGAAATGGAGGAAAGAAAGGGACGTTGTCAGTAGGCTGAACATGAAATTAAATGACTTCAGTTATTTTTTCTCCATTGTAGTGAAGGGTTAATATTTGGATCAGGTGTAAACCCTTCCTTACTGACACAAGTTTAGCACCACAATAGAAGTGCGTGCGTGCGTGCGCAGACTGGCTCCCACTCAAATCAAGCAGTTTAGTGGGAAGAAACAATACCCCATTTTAACCCACATCACTACCCTATTTTAACCCACATCATTACCCCATTTTTACCCACACACTACCCCATTTTAACCCACATCACTACCCTATTTTAACCCACATCATTACCCCATTTTTACCCACACACTACCCCATTTTAACCCACATCACTACCCTATTTTAACCCACATCATTACCCCATTTTTACCCACACAATACCCCATTTTAACCCACATCATTACCCCATTTTTACCCACACACTACCCCATTTTAACCCACAACACTACCCCATTTTAACCCACATCACTACCCTATTTTAACCCACATCACTACCCTATTTTAACCCACATCATTACCCCATTTTTACCCACACACAACCCCATTTTAACCCACATGCTGCTACAGATGATTAAGTTCGTATGCGAGAAGCCTTGAGACAGAGCAGGAATGTGAAACCACAGAATGGAGTCTTTACAAAGCTTTACAAAGCTCCAAGAAGTCCACCCCTTCTATTGTGTACAGCACTTGCTGATCTATGAGGTGGAGAGGTCCAGCGAGAACCGGTATGAACTCCTCATGGAGTGATATAGTGTCAGGGTGGTGGTCCAAGGTGGTGGTACTCACCCACACAGGTCCTCTGGTCTGGCCCTAGCTGCAGCCCCGCCGACGGGCAGAGACAACGGATCTCCCCCTGTACATCCTCACAGCCATACTGACAGTGTGCCAGGGAGCACGTCCTGGAGTCTACACACACACACACACACACACAGGAAACTGAACTTCTTAAACACTAAAAGGTTCTGTGTAGTACATTTAGAGCTAACAGTGATATCTCAGAGTGAATAGCGGCAGGTACAGTCGGGGTTACAGTTTCCACTAGCAGGTACAGTCGGGGTTAGAGTTTCCACTAGCAAGAACAGTCGGGGTTAGAGTTTCCACTAGCAGGTACAGTCGGGGTTAGAGTTTCCACTAGCAGGTACAGTCGGGGTTACAGTTTCCACTAGCAAGTACAGTCGGGGTTAGAGTTTCCACTAGCAAGTACAGTCGGGGTTACAGTTTCCACTAGCAAGTACAGTCGGGGTTACAGTTTCCACTAGCAAGTACAGTCGGGGTTAGAGTTTCCACTAGCAAGTACAGTCGGGGTTACAGTTTCCACTAGCAAGTACAGTCGGGGTTACAGTTTCCACTAGCAGGTACAGTCGGGGTTACAGTTTCCACTCACTGCTACAGGAGCCATCAGGCATCAGGGTGTGTCCATTGAGGCAGTAACACATGTAGCTGCCTTGGGTGTTCATGCAGCGATGCTCACAGGGGCGGGGCTTCAGGCCACACTCATTCAGATCTGGACAGAGAGACTGTCATCCTCAGTTATGTACTTCAGGGACATGTATGTATGGCTATAGATATCAGTTTGAAATCAGAAATGATGCCCCGGGGGCTTCTCTAAGTCTATGGTGGCTTCCCTGAGACATCATACTTGAATATTGTCCCATGGACATCATACCTTATGTAGTTCCATTGGCAACATATTATATACTGTTTAGGTTTCTCCAGATTAACTATTCTACATTTGCAGAAATTGAATAGCTTGATATCTACATATTGATGCATCTTTAAAGGTGCCAAAACATGATGATCAAGTGATCTATCAGGGGATAACGACGGAGACAGGCTACAAATCTGAGCTTCAAGTTGATCTCCATCAAGAGACCACTTTGACTCACATTCCATTGACCCTAGTCACCCTACTGACCTTGATTGCACATCTTTCCGGCGTATCCTGGGTAACACTTGCATTTGTTGGGGCCAGCACACTCTCCGTGCTTACAGCCGTGTTCACACTGAGCTGATGAAGTATTTTAAGAGAGAAATAGAAACAGCAGCATTAAGGGGGGTTAAAACAGGTCACCTGACACAACATAGTGTACGTGCCAGTTTTACTATCCCCGAGGTCATTTAGCCCACATTTCTCCTGGTGCAGGAAAATACCCCGCCGCAAAGAAAAACAAAAGTGAAAACCCATTATATTGTGCAGAACAATTTGAATTCTCAAACTTTAGTTTTCCATTGACTGAATACTGTATCTATTTACAGTATGTTATATTTTCAATCAGAGAAAGTTACAAAGAAAAAGTTAAATTGATGACCAGAGCAATGCAAAGACAATTCCAATCATTACAAAAAACATGGCAAGGTCACGTACAGTACATCTCAACCAAACTTAACCACCTACAGTACATCTCAACCAAACGTAACCACCTACAGTACATCTCAACCAAACGTAACCACCTACAGTACATCTCAACCAAACGTAACCACCTACAGTACATCTTAACCAAATGTAAACACAACTTGTTTTGTTGAAATACTCACCTTCACACTGTCCCTTGCTGTTCTTTCTCCAGCCATAGCAACACTCCAGTCTCCTGCCATAGCGACACACACCTGGTTGGCCACCGGCGTGGACTTGTCTGCGGTGCCTGTACAGTTAAAGGACAGGTGACACACAACTCTATCTACCCTGTTAAATCTCTGGTTGAACTGGTCTCCATTCCTTCAGGGACAGTTGAATGTGAGTTGATTGACTACAGCTGCTTGATTAGGAATAATACAATTGGTGAGTAAAGTTTGATCATAATACTTTGTTGATCATAACTTTATAATGGATCGCAGAAGAAAACAAATGCCCAAATGAATGTATACAAGTTGCAGTAAATATACTGCAAATAGAGGAGATAATTGGATCACTAAACATGTCCCATGTGCTTTTTGGTGACAATCGACTTCAACACATCCATAGTCTCATTTAGTCATCCCAAATGCAGCCCTGCAGACATCCCAGCTAATTACACCATGGAAGTGCTGTAGAAAACCGACAGGTCAAATAAAGTTCCCCCTGGCTCCCTCCTATTGGGAGAAACAGGCTCCTTCTATTGGGAGAAAAGGGCTCCTCCTATTGGGAGAAAAGAGCTCCTTCTATTGGGAGAAAAGGGCTCCTTCTATTGGGAGAAACAGGCTCCTCCTATTGGGAGAAAATAGCTCCTCCTATTGGGAGAAAAGGGCTCCTTCTATTGGGAGAAAAGAGCTCCTCCTATTGGGAGAAAAGAGCTCCTCCTATTGGGAGAATAGAGCTCCTCCTATTGGGAGAATAGAGCTCCTCCTATTGGGAGAATAGAGCTCCTCCTATTGGGAGAATAGAGCTCCTCCTATTGGGAGAAAAGGGCTCCTCCTATTGGGAGAAAATGGAGGTTCCCACCAATTGGGAGAAACAAGCTCCTCCTATTGGGAGAAAAGGGCTCCTCCTATTGGGAGAAAATGGAGGTTCCCACCTTTTGGGAGAAAATAGCTCCTCCTATTGGGATAAAAGAGCTCCTCCTATAGAGAGTAAAGAGAGGCTTCACACTGAATCACATCTATACCTCATCGTTGGTATACGTTATCTGATGAACCCTCTAACCTCTAGCCCAGTGCCAAACTCCCAGATGTTTGCATGGCTTCCTAAAAGCAGCCCTGGCTCCAGGGGGACTGGAGAAATCTGAGCCCTGTTAGAAATCAATCAGAATAGCCCACAGGAAGAGAGGGCTAGGGGCTGCTAAGTGTGACAGGTGTCCTTTAGTGATTAACAGTTTCCATGTCAGGAGCTACATTTAGCTGAGACCTCACAGAATCCCTAACCAAGACACAGACAGCCTGAGAGTGCATGCATGGCAACAGAACACCACTTTCCCCATGTACATATTGAAACCAACATCTTAGTAGGATGAAATGGTAGGATTTAAACAATGACATGTCTGTGATTGTCATGAGCTAAACTGAGTCGCTCTGGATAGAAGTGTATGCTAAATTACTAACATGAGTGTGTCACATGTCTTATGAGCAGGCTACTGGTAATGGAGATTCAATATGAGCCAACTGTTTTTACTGTAAAAGTAAACACCTATAATGCCTTTACAACACTTACAACACACAGCTGTGTCTGGCCAGAGTGTTAGCTAGTAGCTGTTAGGAGAGTTAGCTAGGGATGCAACAATTGCTTTTGCAGTGCTGTTCCCTTGACACTGCAATGGAATGTCCAGACTGAATCAACTACTATCAAGATGAATCCTACCAATAAACACTGAGCTTTACACCTGCTGCAGGCTTCAGAGTGAACAGATACAATGACAAAAGCATGAACTACAGTACATTGTATGACCAATATTTTATACAGTATCTCTTTGAGGATTGTTTCCTACAGCAGTCTGATTGATTGATTGATTGATTGATTGATTGATTGCTCACTAACCTGTTGATGTCGGCACTCCCAGAGGAAGCATAGAACAGGAAGAGAAGTACACCGATCCAGCTGAGGGGCTGCATGTCTCTGACTGGGTACAGCGCACCTTCTCTCTCTCTATCTCTCTCAATTCAAGTCAATTTTTCTCTCTCTCTCTCTCTCTCTCTCTCTCTCTCTCTCTCTCTCTCTCTCTCTCTCTCTCTCTCTCTCTCTCTCTCTGTGAAGCTCTCACTGACTGTGATTCTGTCTCCGTTGTGTTCTGCTCCTCCCAAGGACTTGCTCCTACTCCATGCACTCACACAGGGGTCACAGGAACCCGCCTCAATTGAGACCTCACCAAGCCTTTCTTAGTTCATGTGTTTCCCCACCATACACACTCCCCTCTAGTATGTAGACTTCACTCTCTCTCTTTCTCTCTCACTCTTTTTCACTCTCCTGATAGCAGTCTCTGTGATCTGAGTCCCATATGTCGGAGGGGACGGGAGGGGGGTGGTGGCTGTACGTTCCGGGTGGGGGGTGGGGGTGTTCCAGACATCTCTACAGGGAAACCCAATCCAGGGCCATTTGATTGATGATCGTTTTCCTGCAATAGTTCACCAGCAGGGACAGATCTGCGATCACCATTGCAGCTATACTTAAAGCACATAGGGAACCAATGAAATGAGATGCATAGTGTCATGCTTATTTAACACCATATACAGGAGCTGTGTGAACTTGACCTACATTCTTGCCCCTCCCTGGTTCTACAGACCGAGTGTTAATCTGCTTCTTCATGATGACATCACTCCTCTCTTACATGTTCCATCCATCTTGGCTCTTGATGCCATGCCTTGCTCTGACATTGTCCCGGTTGCTAATTAGCTGGATCGCCTGTGTTAATTGCGGGACCCAGACGTGCCCGAGCCTGTCATTAGGAGCAGCCCTTCCCTTTGATGTCCTGCTTATGACCAGCACCCACAAAGCCCTGCTCTCTTTCACAAATGCTTATACCAAGTTTAAGAAAAGCTCACGTCAAGCCCTAAAAGCCCTTAATGAGTTTGCAAACTTTCAAAGTGAACCCAGACATCTGGACTAGCTCTAGCTGTGCACAACAGACAATGGTGTTGTGGGAATGTTTGGTTGTCGGGTTTAGCTTTAAAGCCAGTGAACCACAGCCATGTGCTGTTACCTTTTCTTATTGGATGGCTATGTCCCAAAAGTTTACAATGACTTTCGCAAACATATTTTTGGGGTTTAGATGGAATATGTCTAAACTTGTCCATAAGTTGCCTCTGATATTTCTCGGTGCTCTTTCATCCATTAAAAAAGTTCCGGAGTATCACTATCCCATCTGCATCCCCCTCCTGTTCTTTCTCTCTCGACTAATGATTTATGGAGCACTGCCATTTTATGTTTGAAAGGTTTGTGCGGTATTGCCTAAAACCCGGAACCACACCTTCAAAAGAGTCAGTCTACCTCAAACAAGGAATTGGGAGGTACAAGGGAAATTGCTTTCACATGAGGAGAAGAAAGCTTTTTCACAGTCAGGTAGTGTAGTTCAGCTGTAAAATACGGCCCTGTGATTTCTCTGCCATGGCAGGATATATACAGTACTGTAGCTAACCACAACCAAAGCTGGGGGAGGTGGAATTTGTGGGAAGCTCCCTTTAACTGCGGAAATCTGAGAAAGTGAATGCCGGAAAAGTGGTTAATGTTTCCCCGTTATTTCAGAAGCCAGTAGCCAAAGCGGTAACAACAATAACATTGTTAGATTATATGTGAAATTGACCTGATCATAGCTATTTGATTCACATGTTTGTAGAAAAGTTTAAGGAAAAACTCTATAGCCTCCAGTATCATAGGCCTCCAGTAACATGATTCAACATGACACAGTCCTAATGTAGCCCATAACCTTGACTCGAGCATAAATCTCAGTCTCTGAGTTCAAAGCAAATGAGTTTCAGAGATAATCTGTCAAAGCAATCCTGGGGCGGTCTACAGAGCTGACTGCTGAGAGGAGGGACATGGCATGGCAAGTCCGCGGAAGGAAAACGAGACGAGCCCAGATCTTGGCTAGGAATAATAATCGAATCAGACCTCTGAGATGTTCTGTATGACTACCTGCTGTCACGACTTCCTCCGAAGCTGCCTCCTCTCCTTGTTCGGGCAGGCTTCGGCGGTCGTAGTCACCGGCCTTCTAGCCACTGCCTCTCCTCATCTCATCATTCCATTGGTTTTGTCTTGTTTATTACACACACCTGGTTCATATCCCCTCATCAGTACCTGTATAAGTGTTCCCTCTGCCCCCTTGTCTTTGTGTGCGATTGTTTATTGTGGAGGATAGTGAAGCTCGGCGGAGCTCCGTGTATTTTGTATCGCCGGGATATTTCCCTGTGTGCCTTGTATTTTCCAGTGCGCCTGTTTTGCGCACTGGAGTGTTTTTGCCGCATTACTGCATAACTCTGTATTTGCGGAATAAAGCCTGTTGTTACTTTTACAGTAGAAGCAGTTGGCTCATATTGAATCCCCATTACCAGTAGCCTGCTCATAAGACATGTGACACACTCATGTTAGTAATTTAGCAGACACTTCTATCCAGAGCGACTCAGTTTAGCTCATGACAATCACAGACATGTCATTGTTTAAATCCTACTATTACATCCTACTAAGATGTTGGTTTCAATATGTACATGGGAAAAGTGGTGTTCTGTTGCCATGCATGCACTCTCAGGATGTCTGTGTCTTGGTTAGGGATTCTGTGAGGTCTCAGCTAAATGTAGCTCCAGTGTAAGGCGCTGGTCGATTCAGGCGCAGCTGGGAATTTTATGGACAGGTCATTTGCACATAGTCTAGGGATTACATTGGTTCCCCTATCCATTCCACTGCCCATCAGAGCACTTGACAGTCGACCATTATGGTCCAGGTTCGTTAGGGAAGTTACAGCACCAGTCACTATGGTTACGCACTAGGCCCATAGAGAGCAAGTCACTTTATTTTATTTTATTGAGTCTCCTGATTTCCCTGTTGTGTTAGGTCTTCCTGGTTAGCACTACACAAACCCCACCTTTTCATGGCCGCAGAGGGTTCTCACGGGGTGGTCTCGCCAAGAGAGAATTTCAGCCAAGAGAGTGTCAGGATAGGTGTCTAGGTGTTTCCGTTGGTGCAACCACGGTGGAAAATCCAGACACTACCTCCACCGTGCGCATTCCCCCGAATACCTCGATTTGGCGCGTGCGTTTTCCAAATGACCACCTCATCGGTCAGGGGATTGTACAATAAACCTCAGAGTAGACGCTGTGCCTCCCAGGAGTCATGTGTATCCCCTGTCGCAGGCTGAAACGGAGGCGATGGAGACATACGTCTCCGAGTCCCTGCGACAGGGGTTCATACGTCCCTCCACTTAGCCAACCTCATCGAGTTTCTTTTTTGTGAAGAAGAAAGACGGAGGTCTGCGCCCGTGCATTGATTACTGAGCACTGAACAATGGGACAATACGTTATAGTTATCCTCTGCCCCTCATTCCATCTGTAATCGAGTCAATGCATGGGGCGCGCTTCTTCACAAAATTAGATCTTCGGAGTGGGTACAACCTGGTGCGTGTCCGAGAGGGAGGGATAGGCGCTGTCCTATCTCAACGCTCGGTCACGCCACCCAAGCTCCGCCCCTGTGCCTTCTTCTCTAAGAAGCTCAGCCCGGCGGAGCAGAACTACGACGTTGGTGATCGGGAGCTGTTGGCTGTTGTCCGAGCCCTGACCGTGTGGAGGCACTTGCTCGAGTTGGCGAAACACCCTTTCCTCGTCTGGACGGACCACCGTAACCTGGAGTACATCCGGGCAGCGAGGAGGATGAACCCTCGCCAGGCCAGGTGGGCCCTATTCTTCACCTGGTTTGATTTTACACTGTCTTACATCCCGGGTATGAAGAACGTGAAGGCAGACGCACTGTCACGGCTGTATGACACAGAGGAGAGGCCAATAGACACCCCATACTCTCGACCTCCTGCATTGTGGCGCCGGTAGTATGGGCGATGGATGCGGACATAGAGCGGGCGTTACTCACAGAGCCATCTCCACCTCAGTGTCCAGCTGGGCTGCAGTACGTGCCGTCTCTTGTCCTTGACCGTCTAATCTATTGGGCACACATGTCCCCCTCCTCTGGTCACCCAGGTATTGGCCGTACAGTGCGCTGCCTGACCGGAAAGTACTGATGGCCTACCTTGGCTAAGAACGTGAAGGTGTATGTCTCCCCGCTGCTCGGTGTGCGCCCAGAGCAAGGCACCTAGGCACCTCCCAGCGGGTAAGTTACAGCCCTTACCAGTTCCACAACGGCCATGGTCCCACCTGTGTATTGACTTTCTCACTGATCTTCCCCTCTCTCAGGGTAACACCACCATCCTGGTCGTTGTGGATCGCTTTTCTAAAGCCTGCGATGGATGACTGGTTTCGGCGTGCGGCAGAGATGTGGAACGCTGCTCACGTCCACCTCCAGCACGCCGTGCGTCGCCAGAAGGCCAATGCTGACCGCCACCGCAGTGAGGCCCCGGTCTTTGTACCGGGTGATCGGGTCTGGCTCTCGACCCAGAATCTGCTCCTCCGCCTGCCCTGCCAGAAGCTGAGCCCGCAGTTTGTGGGGCCGTTCAATGTCCTGAGGAGAATAAACAAGGTTACCTATAGGTTACTACTCCCTCCAGATTACTGTATTAACCTCTCGTTTCATGTGTCTCTCCTCAGGCCGGTGGTGGCTGGTCCGATCCAGGAGTCTGAGTTGCGGGAGGTCGCTCCGCCCCCTCTGGACATCGAGGGGGCCCCGGCGTACTCCGTCCATTCCATCCTGGATTCGAGGCGTCGGGTGGGGGGCCTTCAGTACCTCGTGGATTGGGAGTGGTACAGTCCAGAGGAGCGGTGCTGGGTCCCGGTGAGAGATATCCTCGATTCCTCCCTGTTGCGGGATTTCCACCGTCGCCATCTGGCTCGCCCTGCTCTGTGCCCTCCTGGCCGTTCCAGAGGCCGGTGTCAGCGCACTGCTGGAGCTGCACGTCAACAGGGGGGTACTGTTACGACTTCCTCCGAAGCTGCCTCCCCTTCTTGTTCGGGCAGGCTTCGGCGGTCGTAGTCACCAGCCTTCTAGCCACTGCCTCTCCTCATCTCATCATTCCATTGGTTTTGTCTTGTCTATTACACACACCTGGTTCATATCTCCTCATCAGTACCTGTATAAGTGTTCCCTCTGCCCCCTTGTCTTTGTGTGTGATTGTTTATTGTGGAGGATAGTGAAGCTCGGTGAAGCTCTGTGTATTTATTATCGCAGGGATATTTCCTTGTGTGCCTTGTATTTTCCAGTGCGCCTGTTTTGCGCACTGGAGTGTTTTTGATGCGGTAATGCGTAACTCTGTATTTGCGGAATAAAGCCTGTTATTCTGTGATTTACCCTCCTGCCCCTGACTCCTTCGACATCACCTCATCACACCTGCTTTAGGAATGTTTCCTGTCCTCTGGTTTGCAGGGATAACGTTCTATGAAGTCTTATACATGTACACTGTGTAATCTAAGAAGACATGGTTGTAATACATTAAGGAGGAAACTGAAGTCAAATATAGCACAAGGAAAATATTTCCTTCAAGTAGGCCTATGGCAGACACATGATATATGTGAAACTTGGAGGTCTGGGAACAACATTTTTTGGCCAGTGTCTTTAAAACATAAAACAAAACAAAAAAATCTATGACACTTCCTCTTATTCCTGTCATCGCTGAGATATGAGGAAAGTGAGATCGTAAATCTGCCGCCTTTCAGCAGATACTGCCTTGTTCGGCCCAGGTGTTTCTACCAAGCCCTCTCATCTTTCACACGTCAGCCTCTATCTCTGGAATGTTTGAATGAGGGCATGTATTTGATATGTGAAATAATAATAATAATGTACGGGATGGATAAAGTCTCGGATACTTGAAGGAGACATTACTAAATAACTTTGTTCAGCTTGTATCAGTGAAGTTATAGAACGCAATACTTACTGATAGTGCAACCCTGTCAACGTGTTGATGTACATCTGATTGTGTCCAGTAATAAGTACCTTTTGAGAATATTGGAATCCCCCTTTTATATTTCTTGGAATGGTTTCAAATAATTATTTTCAATGGGTTTTTTTTTTCCACCCAGAGGTAAGATATGTATTTACAGTAATTCAGCTGAACTCCATTTGCCCTCTCCCTGCACTATTTCAAGTTCAGCTAGAGTACATATTGCACTTTGCCATTAAGGTTGATAAGGATGACATTTTGGGTTGCATAAATTCACACATGACAAGAATGTGAGTAAGAGTACAGTCTCTCACACCATTCATGCCCTTCTTCTTCTGGTCAGTGCCACCGTATGGTAAACATCTCAGGCATGTGGGTTATGTCGCTCCTGCAAGCAGTGGACACTGGAGCTGTTTCCTGGTGTCTAGGCTGACACTCACAAGGCTCTGGGCAGTCCAGGCTGACAGGTGATGGAGCCTGCTCTCTCTGTCTGCACGTCTGATTGGCTCACAGCTGGCTGTGATGAAGGGATTATTCCCACAACAATATCACCCTGCTCTGTCCTCAGGGCCAATCTGGGGCTTAGTCCGAGGAAACACCAGGGGGTTTCCCACTGGACACGGACCCCACTGGCCCCCACTGGCCCCATGACTTTGATCCAGAGAGGCTTCTGTTTCATCTGAGTGGCTTTAATCCTTCTGGACAGATGGTGACTCCCTATTGGCCATTCTGCTGTTTGTTCCACTGTTCAATAGTTAGTGAATGTGCCATAGACCTTTATTGTATATCGTCCATCTGGCAGAAATCTGGACTGTATTCTTCATTTTGAAGGTGATGCAACTCTATAAAGTGTTGCTGCAGCATGCATCAGAAAGGGGAAATAAGGAAATGAATGAGTGAAATTTAGTTTTTGATTCCCGTATGTGTGGTCCTCTGTAGCTCAATTGGTAGAGCATGGCGCTTGTAACGCCAGGGTAGTGGGTTCGATCCCCAGGACCACCCATACGTAAAAATGTATGCACACATGACTGTAAGTCGCTTTGGATAAAAGTGTCTGCTAAATGGCATAATATATTTTTTTTAAAGATCTAAATATCTCACAGGGAATTAAGATATCAATATCTTACAGTACAAGGGAGCTAATTAACACAATAGCCTATATGATACAGTATGTAGCTACATGAGTCAAACCAACAATGACTGTTTTGGTGCTTTGCGATGAAACAACTTGATTATTTGAACTTGCCTCCTCTTATTTTCCTGTGACAGTTTTCTCCACATGGGGGAGTCCTGAGCTAGCCAAACTCAAACGCTGCTCCAACAGGATAGGATTGTATGGGCTGAAACGCAAAGATAGGCCCACCAACACAGACCAAATCGTGTTGTTTATGGACCGATTGATCCTCTCAGGCTGAAAATCTATGCATATGATAACCTAATGAAAAAGACAACTTCACATGTTATTTGGCTGGAGATGGACATTCTATTCATTGTATTGAGTGAGAGCCATTCTATTCCACCAAAACACATATTTTTCTACTGTACAATGCTTTCAATCACAGCGTTCTTAGAACATAAACAAATGTGGGCCCACATGCATCTGAGGGATACAGTAATCACAAGGACAGTATGCACATCATTGTGGTTATGTAATGATTTGTCTATGCTCATCATTCATTAAGTCTAATTCCTGGTAAATGATGTTCTGTGGGGTCTTAATCTACTGCCTGGCCTCGGAGTGGAAAGGTCAGTTCTTTATGAGTGGAATTTTACCAGGTGGAGCTAACTTATTCAACCATCTGAAATTGTCTGTCACAAGAGGTCTCTTGTCTGCTTCTGTTTCAGTCTGCCAAGATGAAGTTGCATATTTTCACATCCTGTATGAGAATACAGCATGAAAAATCACAAAGAGAAGTGCTGGCCATTCCTCCGTTTGGCTGTCCCATGTGATGCAGACACTGGCAGGCTTTACACAGTAACAGTATCATTTGTCAGATCATTCAGTATGTTGAAAGTGAACCCATTTCACCATCACACTTCCTTCTCCCTGCCCCCACAAACAAAACAATGTAATTGTTTGTTTACGCAATTAAGTTAATGTTTGATCATATCAGCTTCAGAAATGAGAGCTGTTACATAAGGCCTAAAGTAGTATAGTATTGCGTGATACTTTTTACTCCAACTTCTTTCAGGATGTTTTTCAGACTACTTCCTGGAATTCACATAATGCAGTAGCCTGCCCCAATCCGTTAGCCTACAGTCTGATAATCAAGGGATAATGCAGTAGCCTGCCCCAATCCGTTAGCCTACAGTCTGATAATCAAGGGATAATGCAGTAGCCTGCCCCATCCGTTAGCCTACAGTCTGATAATCAAGGGATAATGCAGTAGCCTGCCCCAATCCGTTAGCCTACAGTCTGATAATCAAGGGATAATGCAGTAACCTGCCCCATCCGTTAGCCTACAGTCTGATAATCAAGGGATAATGCAGCAGCCTGCCCCATCCGTTAGCCTACAGTCTGATAATCAAGGGATAATGCAGTAGCCTGCCCCAATCCGTTAGCCTACAGTCTGATAATCAAGGGATAATGCAGTAGCCTGCCCCATCCGTTAGCCTACAGTCTGATAATCAAGGGATAATGCAGTAACCTGCCCCAATCCGTTAGCCTACAGTCTGATAATCAAGGGATAATGCAGTAGCCTGCCCCATCCGTTAGCCTACAGTCTGATAATCAAGGGATAATGCAGTAGCCTGCCCCAATCCGTTAGCCTACAGTCTGATAATCAAGGGATAATGCAGTAGCCTGCCCCAATCCGTTAGCCTACAGTCTGATAATCAAGGGATAATGCAGTAGCCTGCCCCAATCCGTTAGCCTACAGTCTGATAATCAAGGGATAATGCAGTAGCCTGCCCCATCCATTAGCCTACAGTTTGCGCTCTAGAATAGACTAAAGCACATATCAGGGAGCAGGCTAGTAAAGCATTGCTTGATAACGCAGGGATAGAACAGAGGTTGGTGTTCCTATGGAAGTAGAATCAGAACACTGCTGCATGTTCCCTGGATCTACAGTATATGGCTGTTCCTGTGCATAGTCAGCAGCTTAAACCTCTGCTAGTACACTGAATGGAGGGTTCATCCCCTCACCGGATGGACAAACGCGCTCTGTCAGGTGTCCCACACTGTGACATGGCCTGTGACGGTGACATGGTGAACATATCTTTGACTATAAAAGGAGAAAGAAGACTGTTGAGGAGTTATTTTGAAAGTGGCGTTGACGCAACCACATCCTGCCCTATGTGACAGATGAGCTGAGTAGTGTGTGTGTGTGCGTGTGCGTTTGTGTGTGCGTGTGTGTGCGTGTGTGTGACTGATTAAATTAAAGGCCATAGAGGCATAGACCACAGAGGATGAAAGAGTTCAACAGTGCTCAGTTACGGGTTGAGTGTTGGGATCAAACATCATATAAAACAGTGCTGAATAACTTCTTTCTGTCCAGCTTCACTACAAATGGCATAGATTTTTGGTCCTGCTGTGTGCGAGGATCACTGTCTGTTGCAGTGTAATTAATACAATGTCAGAATTACCATTGACAGTTGTTCCTCATACCAGTGTGTCAGCACACACTGCACACTGAAAATCAAGCACAAAGATCAAACACCTTATCCATGGGACCGCAAAGCAGTTTTCTTTTACAGTGATAAGAAATAGCCTACTGCTATTAGAAGTTCATCCTGAAAGCTGGGCCTTTTTTTTTTTTTGTGTCTTTTTAAATGTGTCTGTCATCACAGTGTCCTATGATGGGGATGTGGCTGGTCTGGGCTGAGGACAGTGCTGCCACAGGGACAGGGAGAAGCTGAACTCTGTAATACCAGATGTAACCTTGGGAACATCCGGAGAGGATTCTGGCTGAGCAGTGAATATGTCCACACGGTGACTGACTGCAGTTTCCGTTAACGGTCTTCACTGTAGTACGTCATGAAAAAGTTTTTAATGACATAACATTTTCTTGTACACGTTTTTTTTTTTTAAATACATATTTTCATTTTAATCAAATTACACTTGTAACATTTTTTTTGTGAGGATATTTCACCATTTATCTTGGAGGTGGACATACAGTAAGAAGTGATCGCAGTTTGACCTGAGTAGTGACACGGGGTGAACAAAGTCACTGACGAGTGGTTTCTAAAAGCAGACTCATCAGAAGTGTCTGAACGTGGTTTCTCTGCATACAGAGAAGTTTGGTTTCTAAAAGCATCATCCTACAACATCTTCTCTTGCTGACTTCTACCCCAGGGCGATCAATGTTGGGGAGAAGTGAACTACATGTAGTTCAACTAGTAATTTAGCTACATTTTGCAGTAGCTTGGTGGTAGTTGAACTAAATGCAAATTTTGGTAAGGTTTTTTCCCCCATGTAGCGGTGTAGCTAACTACTGGAACCACACACTACTTTTTTTGCAACAACCAAAAAAAAAAAGAGAATATGAGGTAGGCCAGAATTGTCTTTCTTTTTCGGCATCAGACCCATTCTCACATCAAACATCGTTTTTTTTGTGTTCAATACACCAAATTACACATTCCGTTAACATCTGACTCCACAGTGATCATTCTGTTCTTGGAATTTGTGGTCTATGACATTTCAGATTTAGATATGATAATTCATCACAAAAGTAGTTTGGATGTAGTGAACTACTTTTTCCAACTAACTTTAGTTCAGTAAACTACATTTTTCTTAAGGGTAGCTTTAGTGTAGCTTAACTTCTTCCAGTGTGAAGTAATTGGTAGCTTGGTAAAACTATATTTTCAGAGTATCTTCCCCAACACTGCAGGTGATAAATACAGTAGTTTCAGGTTGTGCTTTGTTGGTGGTGCTCAGTCACAGTTACATTTGGCTTGCGTCAGCTGTAAATGTATTCCGTCCATAGTTGTGATCACATTTGTCTTTCTTGGCATTTTTCAGTCAGGTCATCAAGCCAAGGTGTCATGAACCTTGACCGAACCCACCTGTTATTTCAAGGCCATTGGTCAAGTTAAAACATGAACATCTGTAGTCCTCGCGTCATAACGGCTTTAGACCTATCCATGGTTCTAACAGGCACTGGAAGTCAGTCATGCAGGGAGCCAGACCTCAGGGTTTGGCTGGCAGCTAGCCTGTCCATGAGATTAGAGAGCTGCTCTCACTCCTCTGTGCCTGGTGTGATGGGCTAAACACTCGTCAGCTGGACACCTGCCTTTATCTGCTCATTAATTATCCAGCAAACACTGTTGTGCCATGTTATTAGCGGGTGCTTGATGAAGATGCTCGGGCAGGCCCTCCCTGGAGGTTTGCAGTATGTCTGACCATTACTTATTTATCTGGTTGGCTGGAGAGATTAGATTATGGTGGCCCATTAGCTCTGTCATAGTCACAGACATGGCAGCTCATACCGTTCACTTCCAGGGGTTCTTGTCCTGAGAGCCTGGTCCATTGAGGCAATTGAGGAAGCTAGGAAGTTATAGATCTTATGACTGTCTACTGTACCTACAGATGTAGGATCTTAAATTGAGCCAGTTTGCTACAGCAGGAAAATAATTCTGCAGCAACAGGAAATGTGAATTATTATGTGAATTATAATTAATGGATTTTTTTTTTTGCAGGGGTTGATACAAATTCTCTAAAACAAAAGAGTGATCAAATTAATATCCTACATCTGTAAGTGTGTGTCAATGTTTCACACTGTGAAATGATCTGTCATGTGAACTGAAATAAGATCAAGACTGCAGTTTTTGGACAATAGTATCTCATGTCTGCTTCCAAAAACCTTCTTCACTGGTTCTTCAGTTTCATCCACTAGACTCCATGTTCCCAGCCAGTGTTGTGTTAGGATACAGAGCTCTCATTGGCTGTGCCTTCAGCCAGTGTTGTGTGAGGGTGTGGAGCTCTCATTGGCTGTGCCTTCACTGACTTCACACTGACTTTATAATTAATCTCACTGGTGATTCACAGTATTATTTTCCCATGATCCCGCTTGAATCTTCTCTCTGAGAGAGATGTACTCTCACTAGACTAGACCCCACAAGAGTGAAAAAACGTGTTGTATTTGTTCTCCTGCAGCTATTCAGGTATTCCCGATGAGCTTCAGAGTTAGATATTTGAGAAATGTGCTATTTGTTTTCTATGATTTATCACCAAACCCTACCACTGCACTGTCCATTGAGATGAGAGACCTCAGATCCCCACTTGAGTCAAATGAGCCTGGATTTTACCCCAGGCCTCTGCCAAGCAATTTCCCTTTTCCTCTCCAATAACCAACGTAGGCTCAAATGAAAGCTGTGTCCTTTGAATTAAGGTGTGCCTTTCCCCTTCGCAGATGTTCTCAAGCTAATCAGGAAAAAGAAGACACAAATGTGACAAGACCTTTCAGTGTAACCTTTGATTTGACCTTTTTCTAACCATTAGTGTTTGGAGATCTAATACACATTCCAGATATCCCACAGTACATACCGCTGGGTCCTCTGGTGGTGGTGAGTCATTCCTGAGTAGCTCTCTTAGCTTTCACAAGAGGTTACTCCACTTCCATTAACTACTATGCATCAGGGGAGGGTTTTAACTAACCGCTCATATCTGGAGAATAAAATTCTTCACAGTGTTTTGGGTCATGTCTCATCTTGTTTTGGATGATGTTTGTATCATCAAAGGTAGGCCGCGTTAGCTAACCAGGTAGCTTAGTGGTTAAGAGCGTTGTGCCAGTAATCGAAAGGTTGCTGGTTCTAATCCCCGAGCCGACTAGTTGAAAAATCTGTCGATGTGCCCTTGAGCAAGGCACTTAACCCTAATTGCTCCTGTAAGTCGCTCTGGATAAGACTGTCTGCTAAATGACAACAAAAAAAATTATAACATGCCACTCTGTTGGGAGAATGACACCTATCAGAAGTCTTAAGAAACGGAGACAGGAAGTGAGACATATTGGCATAGATTAACACTAGCTCACTTTTCTTTCATGTCAACAGGCGCATTGGCTCAAATGACTGCAGTCAGTTTTAACCTTTGACCAGGTCAGGTCCTAAGGGTCAGAGTTGAACTCGGCTTCCTTATTCTTCTCAACAGGGGGCTTCAAGCCGTGAGCTAGTGTTCCCTCATGGATATAATAAGCATGAAAATGGTTGGTATGGAGGACATAGTGTTACAACTCATTTTCAACAGACTTATAACTGCAATTGAAACACAATCATAGTCCTCAACTAATGCTGTAGCAATACGGACTACATTGATTCAACATCAATATCCGGTCCTGAATATGAAGCTTGCCCAAATTACACAAATGTTTGGTCAAAAAATGGGAGCACACACAATGGCTCAGGACAGAGTCATTGTATAGGTGTTCAGAAGCCTTTGAGTCAGTGAAAACGAGAACAACCACATTTCATTTCCTGTTTCTAGTCCTATTGGATAATGTGACAGGACTCAGAGCCAGCTGAACAATAGAAAAGATACAGGTTATTGATAGCTTTAACTGCGTTGAAAGGATATGACCTCACACACCATTTCCCATAAGCATCCTTAAGCATCCCACAGCAACACTTTCTCATTGAGAGCATCTTTCCTGTCAACATAGATGTGTGTCCTGAATGAAAATCTGTACGATTCATCTCAAACTTTTGAGAAACATCACAAGAAGTATCTATTCAACATTGTGTGTTGAAAGTCAGTAAAGAGAGGTTCCATTTGAGGACTGCCTCATAGAGCTGGTGTGAAACACCCACGGGTTTCTCTGAACTGGTGCCCTACGTGGACAGGAAGCAGCCAGCTACAAAGGGAACAGAAACAAGTTACAAAGAGAGGAAGACAGAAGGAATAGTTCAAAAGAGGCTTTGTCTCAAGAGCTTCCACAGGCAGACACACGCACACGCACACGCACACGCACACGCACACACACACACACACACACACACACACACACACACACGCACACGCACACGCACACGCACGCGCACGCGCACGCACACACACACACACACACACACACACACACACACACACACACGCACACGCACACGCACGCGCACGCGCACGCGCACGCACACGCACACACACACATACACACACACACACACACACACACGCGCACGCACCCGCACACGCACACACACACACACGCACACGCACACGCACGCGTACACACACTGCATTGGAAGTTGATTTGTAGTAAGATTCAGACTGTGGCCTACTTTTTACAGCATTGGCCACTAGTTCCCTTATTTGGCAACAGGCAGGCTTTACACTAGAATAACCTACCCATAGGAGTTGGTCTGCAGCAGCCTCAAAGTTGATTCTGTAGTATGATTACCCCCCACAACACTATATATCCTCACATTTGGCTAGGATCCACCCCTGTGTTAGGGCCAATACTACCAGACAAGCTGTATCTGGCCCAAATGTTACTGTAGCAGGAGTCCTGCTGTCAGCGTGCATCTCCTGCTGTTAACCACTTCCTGCCTACGCTACCTGGCAGTGTTTTTACCCACAAACCATATAGTGAACACAACACTCACACTGGAATTGTATTGTAGAGTTGAGCTAGTTGAACTACTCCTTACATCAAAGCTAATGTTTATACTTTTTTTTTGTCTTATCAATAGGCAGTGTGAGTGAGATCATGTGTCAGGTCAATATGGAATGTGGAGATACACGTAAATCTGAACTTTTGGCTGAAGATAAGATAAAGACTCTAGCAGGGTAGTCATAATGTTATTGTTGTGTTTTGGAGGACTGACTGCACATGTTATCTTTAGACTGTAGTATCTCCAAATCCAGACAGAACCTGAACAAGCAGTAATGAGATTGCTGTAGAGACACAAGGCTACAGGAGTCACAAATCACAGAAGCCAATGGAATCTTCTCATGGTGGGATGACTAACACTGTGGGGACTGTTAAAAATGACTGGTGTGATGTATTAGAGCATGTATAACACTGCAGACTGTTGAAGATGACTGGTGTGGTTGATTAGAGCCTGTAAAAGGAACATGGGAAGTGTGCGTGACTGCTGAAGTGGGAGGGAGAGGATGTGATGTCACTTAAGGGACCTCAGAGGGTTCGTTAACAGCAGTTTCCTCCCACTTCAGTTGAAAGTTCAGTTCAGTTCAGTTCAGTTAGTTCACGAGAATAACTATTGGGCAAACATAACACACCGTTTCGTGGAAAATACAACATTTTTGTTTTGTTGTTTTTAACAAGTACTGTTCAAAACTGTTCCAATCGATTCTGTATCACAGTTATGCATACTTCCTGTTGTGTGCTCAGAGAGGCAGACGAAGCTGCAGCAATGTAGATTACGCCACAGGGCTCCGGTCAATGTTGTGATGTAGCTCTGCTGCTCTACAAACCATGAGGGAGATACTGAGCACAACGGGAAGCCAATTCTTTCATTTCTCGATAGGACTTTGAAAATGCAGAAGACATTAGCATTTTGCCATCTGAACTTGTGACTATGACTCAGGGATAATCGCATAAACATGAGCCCAAAACAAACACATTTAAGGGTATTGCTTTATTTGAATAGTCCATCTGTAGATGCTCTACAGACTATCAATAACATTTCAACTATCTACTAACCCTAACCCTAGCTCTAACCCTAACATCAACCCTTATCCTACCCCTAAACATAACCCTTACCCTAACCCTAGCCCTAACTCAAACTTAATCCTTACCTTAGTCCTTATTCTAAACCTTATCCTAACCCTAACAGTAACCTTAGCAAGCAGTTGCTTATCAATATATAGTCAGTTGCTTATCATATAACGACACAGGATGAGACCCAGATGCAGACACAGGAGGCGGTTCGAGTCTCTGATATTTATTAAAATACAAGGGGCAGCCAAGAGGCAGGTTGTGGACAGGCAGAAGTTCGTAAACTAGGTCTGAGTCTGAAAGGTACAGGGCGGCAGGCAGGCTAGAGGTCAGGGCAGGCTGAATGGTATGGCAGGCGGGCTCAGTGTCTGGGCAGGCTGAATGGTATGGCAGGCGGGCTCAGTGTCTGGGCAGGCTGAATGGTATGGCAGGCAGGCTAGAGGTCAGGGTAGGCTGAATGGTATGGCAGGCAGGCTAGAGGTCAGGGCAGGATGAATGGTATGGCAGGCGGGCTCAGTGTCTGGGCAGGCAGAAAAGATCAGAACCGGGAGGACTAGAAAACAGGGACTAGGAAAAACCAGGAGTACGTAACAACACGCTGGTAGGCTTGACGAGACAAGATGAACTGTCAACAGACAAACAGAAAACACCGGTATAAATACACAGGGGATTATGGGAACAAATGGGAGACACCTGATGGGGGGTGGAGACAAGCACAAGACAGGTGAAACAGATCAGGGTGTGACAGTACCCCACCCTCTAGGGGCGCCACCTGGCGTCCTACCCGGGCGCATAGCTGGTTGACCAGGGTGTCGGCGGTGAAAGTCGGCGATGAGGGCCGGGTCCAGGATGTCCTTAGCGGGGACCCAGCACCTCTCCTCTGGGCCTTGACCCTCCCAGTCAACCAGGTACTGGAATCCCCTGCCCCGAGGTCACACTCAGGAGGCGTCACACCATGTACGCCGGATGGCTTTCGATGAGACGGGAAGGACGGGTGGGCCTGGGAACACGAGACAAAGGGCTGTGAGACAAAGGCTTAATCCTTGACACATGAAGAGTGGGATGTATACGGAGGGTACGGGGCAACAAAAGCAGAAAAGCAGAGGGGTTAAGGACTTTAGAGATGGGGGAAAGGACCAATAAAATGGGGGGGAAGTTTACGAGACTCCACCCGGAGGGGCAGGTCCCGCGTAGACAGCCATACCCTCTGCCCGAGACGGTAGCGGGGAACCGGAGTCCGGTGGTGGTCCGCTTGTTGACGATACCTGGAGGTGGTCTTGACAAGAGCGGACCGAGCCCTCTTCTAGGTACGCCGACAGCAGCGGACGAACATCTGGGCCGAGGGTATGTTGACCTCTTCTTCTTGCAGAGGGTAGTGCATACGGCCCAGTACATCACTGGGGCCAAGCTTCCAGCCATCCAGGACCTCTATACCAGGTGGTGTCAGAGGAAGGCCCTAAAAATTGTCAAAGACTCCAGCCGCCCTAGTCATAGACTGTTCTCTCTGCTACCGTATGGCAAGCGGTACCGGAGCGTCAAGTCTAGGTCCAAGAGGCTTCTAAACAGCTTCTACCCCCAAGCCATAAGACTCTTGAACATCTAATCAAATGGCTAACCAGACTATTTGCATTGCCCCCCACCCCTCTTTTACGCTGCTGCTACTCTCTGTTTATTATCTATGCATAGTCACTTTAATATCCCTACCTACATGTACATATTACCCAAATTACCTCGACTAACCGGTGCCCCTGAACATTGACTCAGTACTGGTACCCCCTGTATATAACCTCGCTATTGTTATTTTTACTGCTGCTCTTTAATTATTTGTTACTTTATTTCGTATTATTTTATATTGTATTTTTTTGTGATTTTTTTTGGTATTCTTTTTTTAAAATCCATTGTTGGTTAAGGGCTTGTAAGTAAGCATTTCACTGTAAGGTCTACACCTGTTGTATTCGGCGAATGTGACAAATACCTATTTATTGCCTTACCTCCATAACTTGCTACATTTGCACACACTGTATATATATTTTCTGTTGTATTTTTGACTTTATGTTTTGTTTTACCCCATATGTAACTCTGTGTTGTTGTTTTTATCGCACTGCTTTGCTTTATCTTGGCCAGGTCGCAGTTGTAAATGAGAACTTGTTCTCAACTGGCTTACCTGGTTAAATAAAGGTTAAATAAAAAATAAATAAATACATTTGAAAAAAACAATTTTATTTTATTTTATTTGAAGAGTGGGGCTGATAGACCACGGAGCACTCAAAGGGCGAGAGCCCAGTGGCTTAGCAGGGAAGAGTGTTCCGGGCGTACTCCACCCACACAAGTTGCCGGCTCCAGGTGGTGGGGTTGGTCGAGACAAGGCACCGAAGAGTCGTCTCCAGGTCCTGATTGGTATTCTCTGACTGGCCGTTGGACTAGGGTTGAAACCGGGAGGACAGGCTGGCCAATGAGGGTGCAGAACGCCTTCCAGAATCGGGACGAGAATCGAGGACCACGATCGGAGACTATGTCGACAGGGAGTCCATGGATTCAGAAGACGTGCTGCACCATGAGCTGGGCCGTCTCCTTGGCTGAAGGTAACTTGGGGTGAGGGATGAAATGGGCAGCTTTAGAGAACTTTAGGGAACGTTGTGCCTTGCGGACCAGGCTCTCTATACCCCAGACAACTGTAACTGCAAGACATGAGGTAGGGAGGATGGTCTCAGAGTCAGAAGGTGTGCCAGCAGAACTATACAGGCGAGAGAGAGCGTCAGGCTTCACATTCTTGGACTCTGGGCGGTAGGAGATGGTAAAGTTGAATCTGGTGAATAACAGAGCCCAACGGGCCTGCCTAGAGTTAAGGCGCTTGGCGGTGCGGAGATATTCTACATTCTTATGGTCGGTCCACACCAAAAATGAATGTTCCGCCCCTTCAAGCTAGTGCCGCCACTCCTCCAATGCCATCTTGACCGCCAGAAGTTTCCGATGTCCTACGTCATTGTTTCTCTCAGCAGGGTTGAGATGATGGGACAGGAAGGCACAGGGATGCAGCTTTTGGTCCTGGGCAGACAGCTGGGAAAAGACGGCCCCCACTCCAACATCAGAAGCATCGACCTCAACCACGAACTGACGGGACGGGTCCGGATGGATAAGGATGGGGGCTGTAGTAAACTGATGCTTAAGGTCCAAAAACGCCATGTCAACAGCTGGGGACCATGTGAACGGCACCTTGGGAGAAGTGAGTGCAGAGAGGTGAGAGGCCAGGGTGCTGTAACCAGGGTGCTGTAGCCAGGGTGCTGTAACCAGGGTGTTGTAGCCAGGGTGCTGTAACCAGGGTGCTGTAACCAGGGTGCTGTAACCAGGGTGCTGTAACCAGGATGCTGTAGCCCCGAATGAAGCGGGCGGTAGAAATGTGCAAATCCCAGGTAACGTTGCAGCTGCACTCTGCAAATCCCAGGTAACGTTGCAGCTGCACTCTGCAAATCCCAGGTAACGTTGCAGCTGCACTATGCAAATCCCAGGTAACGTTGCAGCTGCACTCTGCAAATCCCAGGTAACGTTGCAGCTGCACTCTGCAAATCCCAGGTAATGTTGCAGCTGCACTCTGCAAATCCCAGGTAACGTTGCAGCTGCACTCTGCAAATCCCAGGTAACGTTGCAGCTGCACTCTGCAAATCCCAGGTAACTTTGCAGCTGCACTCTGCAAATCCCAGGTAACGTTGCAGCTGCACTCTGCAAATCCCAGGTAACGTTGCAGCTGCACTCTGCAAATCCCAGGTAACGTTGCAGCTGCACTCTGCAAATCCCAGGTAACTTTGCAGCTGCACTCTGCAAATCCCAGGTAACTTTGCAGCTGCACTCTGCAAATCGCAGGTAACGTTGCAGCTGCACTCTGCAAATCCCAGGTAACGTTGCAGCTGCACTCTGCAAATCCCAGGTAACTTTGCAGCTGCACTCTGGATGTGGGTTGGGGCCAATCCACCACCGCTCTCACCTTTTCAGGATCCATCTGAACATTCCCTTCAGCAATGATGTATCCCAGAAAGAAGATAGTGGAGCGATGGAATTCACACTTCTCTGCTTTCACAAACAACTGGTTCTCCAGGAGGCGCTGGAGGACTTGTCGAACATGGAGAACATGTTCTTGAGCAGAACGGGAGAAAACAAGGATGTCGTCGAGTTAGACAAACACAAACCGATTCAACATGTCCCGGGGCACATCATTGACCAGGGCATGGAACACAGTGGGAGCGTTGGTGAGTCAAAACGTCATGACCAGGTAATCACAGTGTCCGATAGCTGTGTTGAAGGGTGTCTTTCACTCGTCTCCGAACTAGGTGGTAGGCGTTCCGAAGGTCCAACTTGGAAAAGATGGTTGCCCCCTGGAGAGGTTCGAAAGCTGAGGAGAGGAGTGGTAGAGGGTAACGATTCTTAACCGTGATGTCATTGAGGTCGATACATGAATGCAGGGTCTTGTCCTTCTTTTACACAAAGAAGAACCCTGCGCCGGCAGGGGAGGCAGAAGGACAAATGGCTCCAGCAGCCAGCAAGTCCTCAATTTACTCCTCCATGGCCTTGGTCTCAGGGCCAGACAGGGAATATAGCCACCCAAGAGGCGGTGTGGTGCCCGGGAAGAGGTCAATAGAGCAATCATAGGGACGGAGGAAAGGAGGTGGCGCGAGCCTTGCTGAAAACCTCTAGGGGGTCCTGGTACTCCGCGGGAATACCGGAGAGATCCGAGGCTTTACCAGAGCCCGCAGGAGGATGTCCCGGGGCAGGCTGCGCAGCCTTAAGGCAACGTGCCCAGGCTCCAGCCCAGGAAAGAACCAGTGGTCCAGTCTATAAGGGGGTTGTGCGCCTCTGGAGCCATGAAATCCCAAAATAACAGGAACATGGGGAGATTAAATAAGAAGAAACTGTATGGACTCACTGTGATTGACCGAAACCCGCAGGTTAATAGGAACTGTACTACGAGTGACCCTGCCAATGGAGCGTCCGTCCAGTGCTCTGGCGTTCATGGGAAAGGATAGGAGTTGTGTGGAGATACCCAGCTCAGATACCAGAGCAGCGTCCATGAAGCTCTCATCAGCCCCAGAGTCAATGAGCACCCAGAGAGATTTAGACCGGTCACCCCACAGCAGGATCACATGGAAAGGGATATGAGTAATAGGAGTCAAACCCTCCCAGCATGGCCCACCATTGTCCTTGTAACTAACTGATGAGTCTGGTCTTTTACAGGACAGGTGGATTTATAATGCCCTGTAGCACCACAATACAGGCAACTGTTGGAGTTAAGCCTGTGTAATCGTTCCTGAGGCGACAATCTAACTCTGCCCAGTTGCATAGGCTCAGGAGAAAGTGAGTAGCTCGTTCCCGATGATTCCCAAGGAGACTCGGATGACTACGGATCCTCTCGGAAAAGTGTTGGCGACTTCGGGGGTTCTTCGGAAGCGAGCAAGCATTCTGTCTCTGCATTTCACCCTTAGCTTTGTTTCTATGTTGAGATACATGTCAAGTCAACCCCCCCCCCCCCCCCCAATTCCCCTAAAACACACATACTCCTGTTATAGATGTCAGATAGTTGAAGATAAGGTTCAGATGAGCCAGTCAGATGTGCCCTGATAGAGGCTGGTGTCACAGAGACCATGTAGCCTAGCTATGCCCCCCTCCCAGGATTACCCTCTTCTGTCTCTACCCATGGGCATCAAAAAGTCCCTCTGTTATCTCTACCCATGGGCATCAAAAAGTCCCTCTGCTATCTCTACCCACAGGCATCAAAAAGTCCCTCTGCTATCTATTCCCTCTGCTATCTATTCCCACGGGGGGCCAGTATAAAAAAATATGTATTCACTAACTGTAAGTCGCTCTGGATAAGAGCGTCTGCTAAATGACTAAAATGTAAATGTAAATGTCTATCTCTACCCATGGGCATCAAAAAGTCCCTCTGCTATCTCTACCCACGGGCATCAAAAAGTCCCTCTGCTATCTCTACCCATGGGCCTCAGAAAGTCCCTCTGCTATCGCTACCCAAGGGCCTCAGAAAGTCCCTCTGCTATCTCTACCCATGGGCCTCAGAAAGTCCCTCTGCTATCTCTACCCATGGGCCTCAGAAAGTCCCTCTGCTATCTCTACCCATGGGCCTCAGAAAGTCCATCTGCTATCTCTAACCATGGGCCTCAGAAAGTCCCTCTGCTATCTCTACCCATGGGCCTCAGAAAGTCCCTCTGCTATCTCTACCCATGGGCCTCAGAAAGTCCCTCTGCTATCTCTACCCATGGGCCTCAGAAAGTCCCTCTGCTGTCTCTACCCATGGGCCTCAGAAAGTCCCTCTGCTATCTCTACCCATGGGCCTCAGAAAGTCCCTCTGCTATCTCTACCCATGGGCCTCAGAAAGTCCCTCTGCTATCTCTAACCATGGGCCTCAGAAAGTCCCTCTGCTATCTCTACCCATGGGCCTCAGAAAGTCCCTCTGCTATCTCTACCCATGGGCCTCAGAAAGTCCCTCTGCTATCTCTACCCATGGGCCTCAGAAAGTCCCTCTGCTATCTCTACCCATGGGCCTCAGAAAGTCCCTCTGCTGTCTCTACCCATGGGCCTCAGAAAGTCCCTCTGCTATCTCTTTACTAGTCCTGTATTAGTGGACCGATATAGCCGTCTGTCATCCTAATAGCTGTGTCCTGAAGCCTCTAGTGTTGTAGAGTGTTGGTACTGGCCTGTCAGACAGGGCTTTCTTGTGTTGACAAATCTCTGCATGTTTGGCTTTAGTGTGCATGTCCTGCCATGTTCAGATGGGCTGGGGGAGGATGGGCTGGGGGAGAAGTTGTAACTGTGCATGAGTAAGTGTGTGTGTGTGTACGTGTGTGTGTACGTGTGTTCGTGTGTGTGCCTGTATGGGCCTGTGCCAGGTTCACAGCTGGAGTGCTACTCCTCTCGGCAGGGCAAATCTCCTTCAGATGAAAGGTTGCATGCATATGTCACTTTGCACCGGCTGCATCTCTCTCGGTTCAACAAGGAAATGTATGCTTGGCTAATCTGATTAAGACTCCACTGGCAATAGCTGATTTCCAAAGAATATTTTTACCAATGAAATTCCACAGAATTTCACAGTACCATACTTCAGGAGCCTTTACTGTGGTCATGGGATCTGCAGCAGACTTTAAGACTGTTTGAGAGCATTCTTCTGTACGGTATATAGAAGCCATTTACCCCCCCTTCCATTTTTTAAAGACTTCTAGCAAGTTCCAAACCAAAGATTAGCTTTAAACGGTCTGAGGAAACAGGTCTAGGCCAAAGCCCTGTTGTTACCTCATATCCCAGCGACTGGCCGGAGAGTAGGCTTCCAAGGTTGTAAAGTTTAGATACTGTACATGTCCAATTTAGAGTGTTTTTTTTTGGCAATGCTATCCAAGTAAATGGACAATCTTAATATATGAATGTCCAAGTTGCTCTAAGGAAACAGGACACCTTACTCAGTCACAAAAAATCCCTTTGTTAAAAACATATGGTGTTGCCATATGGTCAGATATGTATCATTGCCTATATGGTATAATGTACAGTATACAACTTGACTCATTTGGATTCATTTCTGCAATAGGAGCTGGAGTAAACTCCCAGAGGCCTGCTAGGTGGACAGTCTGTAGTATCTGTCGTACAATAACAATGGGAAAACAGAAACACTGGAGCTGTTTCAGACACGAGTAAGGTTGATACAATGAGAACCACATGGAATCGTAAACTGTACTGCTCTCCAATCCTTAAGAAGTCCTTTTCCTGAGTTGTCACACCTCCTCCTTCTGATTGGGTGCACGGGATCAGTGTTTGTCACTCGAATCATTCAGAAACAGGCTACCTTTGTGACAGACCAACAGAGAAAAAGACAAATTCCTCTGCAGAAAAAAGGTCTGTTTTTTTCCCCCACGTCCTAATATGGACATGGGCTCAGTCCACGGTGAGATAGCTATGAGATCACATCACTGTATGGAAAGAAAACCTGAAATAAATCATTTGGGAATACCAACTTTTGGACCATAGTATGGAATATATGGAGTCTTTTCACACAGTGACTTCACTTGACATTATAAAATAGTATTCAAAATATGCGTCATTCCAGTAGCCCCAGTGATTGTGTATGCTTTAGTAAACCTTATTAGATTACGTTTAAGTGCACTGTTAAATATTTTATGAAAGATATGAAACTGGTTTTCTGGTCAAGGTCCCCTCCAGAATGTCAGTGTATTCTCTGGTCAGCTGGAGGCAGTTGTTGGGAACTGTTTGACTTCTCTGCCCATTCTGTACCTTTGGGGAAAAGGATTGTGGGAGTAGCTTCCTGTGAGAGGAAGCTCTGTTGGCCTGTAATAGTCTATTCTTTATGTTCCCCTCCACCCTACAGTGAATTAACAAACAGGTTGGGGAGCTCTCTCTGCCTTTATGTCATCATCATGGCCCTGTTATTACCAAGCCAAACAAAACATAATAATGGGCTATCAAATTGTGAAATAACTGTGCTGAGCATTCCTTAGCTGTGCAACACCTGAGTATCAGATTCTGCACACAAAGATATTGGTAATAAACATTAGACTGAATTGTGGCATTAGACTGAATTATGTGATTAAACCATCTCCATCCTTCCGTCTTTCACTCCTTCCATCTTTCACTCCTTCTCTGTTTCACTCCTTCTCTCTTCAAATTAAGGTGAGCAAAAATCCAGGAATTTGTTTGCCATGCATGGCAACTGCTGCCCCATTGGCCGATTGACACTGTGCTTTTGTGCCTACCAATCACACAATAGCAAAGGCGCTTTTTTCCCACCATAGATATGATAATGAAGACAGTCATTCCCTTGGTGCATTTTCAAAATGCTCAAAATAGAGGCTCAGCATCTCCCGGAGCCGTTACTACTATTTACACTTTCCTTAGCCAACAACATCTGCTCTTCCTCAGGAGTGCTATCGAGAGATCGCTATAACGATGTCAAACAAGGGTCAAAAGTAATCTAATATAAAATAATGTAGTCATTACTCTTGAATATATTTGAATGTCCAACATAAATCAGAATACATAGAACTATAATTTATTACATTCTCTATGTGACAGCCAGTCAATGAATATGTGGATTGTTCTTGCCTTTTAGTGTTGTAGGACCCTTGACACAGTGCTGATGGTTTCACAGCAGTAGTATGAGTCAGTGTTGGCATCAGACAGGCTGGAACTGGTTCAGAAGCACCCTCTCGTGCTGAGTGCCCTCATCTCATGCAGCTAGTTATCCACTTCACCTGGCCAAGGGCTTTCACTGGTAGAAGTGCATTTTTTATTTCATCTAAAAATCATTAGCGTGAATAGCTAGAATGTTACTCATCGACAAAAAACACACATTTCCCTTGCATTACTAATCACGTGCGGACTGAACTAGTCCTAAGAAAAATCTATAAAATAACAGTAATCCTAATAGGATGTGTGTTCTATGACCTTCTGTCAGGACAGGAATAGGAATATCCAGGACATCTGCATCACCCGGTGTCACAAGTAGGCTAAGAAGACCATGAAGGCCCCCGGCCACCCGAGCCACGGTCTGTTCACCCTGCTACCATCTGGAACCCGAGCCACGGTCTGTTCACCCTGCTACCATCTAGAACCCGAGCCACGGTCTGTTCACCCTGCTACCATCTAGAACCCGAGCCACGGTCTGTTCACCCTGCTACCATCTGGAACCCGAGCCACGGTCTGTTCACCCTGCTACCATCTAGAGCCCGAGCCACGGTCTGTTCACCCTGCTACCATCTGGAATCCGAGCCACGGTCTGTTCGCCCTGCTACCATCTGGAACCCGAGCCACGGTCGGTTCACCCTGCTACCATCTGGAACCCGAGCCACGGTCTGTTCGCCCTGCTACCATCTGGAACCCGAGCCACGGTCTGTTCACCCTGCTACCATCTGGAACCCGAGCCACGGTCTGTTCACCCTGCTACCATCTGGAACCCGAGCCACGGTCTGTTCACCCTGCTACCATCTGGAACCCGAGCCACGGTTTGTTCACCCTGCTACCATCTGGAAGGTGGAGGCAGTACAGGTGCATCAACACTGGGACCGAGAGACTGAGAAACAGCTTCTATCTCCAGTCACCACTAGCCGGCCTCCACCCAGTACCCTGACCTGAAACTTAGTCACTGTTACTAGCCGGCAACCACCCGGTACTCTACCCTGCACCTTAGAGACTGCTGCCCTATGTACATAGTCATTGAACACTGGTATCTTTAATAATGTTAACATTCTGTTTTACCCACTTCATATGTATATACTGTATTCTAGTCAAGGCTCATCCTATATAACTACTGCTGTACACACCTTTTCTATTCATATACTGTCGATAATGTCTATGCACACCATTATATACATATAAATGTATATTCCGGACTCAGACATTCCTCGTTCTGATGTTTCTTCATTTCTTTCTTTAGATTTTGGGGATTTGTGTATATTTGTTTTGTATTGGCACTGTTGGAGCTAGAAACATCAATATTTGACTGCACCTGTAATAACATCTGCACGCGACCAATAAAATTTGATTTGATTTGACTTTAGTAAAATGTCATTAAAGTAACAGTAATTCTACTTGAATGGGATAATTCAGGACTCTTTCCACCCCTGCCCATTGATTGGGTTAATCAGTGGTTAGGACAATCTAACTAGTATAACTGGAGTGTGTTGCCCTAATTCTTCTAATGACCATGTCCCCACTTTCGATGACTACAGTGCAGTGATTGTACTGTGAATACCACAAATTTCAACAAGTATCTGCCCTCTATTTTGAGATTACTAATGTTGATCATTATCAAATTGTGGTAGGCTAAGTGGAGTCAAGAATAGCTTGGCGTTGTTGAGACAGTGTCCTTGAGAAACCTGCTTTTCCCATGAAACACAGCCCAGATGGAAACCCACACTCGAACATAAACAAACATAGGCTCTCTGGGTTTCCCATGTGTCTAGGTACAGCTATCTGCCTATATAGAACTACTGAAGCCAACAGTAAACCTATCTGCTCATTTCATAACCATAATAATCACTCATCAATGAATGAGGCATGTACATTGCTGGTGTCTGTTCAGATGAGGAAAACGTGGCATTTTTCTCTCATAGTCAGAGGATGTTTCCGTTACCCGCTGCCGTACACATTCTAGCACTGTGTATAATGACAATGTATTCTGTATTTGCTGCGTTATGGAATTTGAGAGTGTTCTGATTTCTAGTCACTTTAGCGACGAACATAGCAGATTTTTATATTTTATAATACAAAGCCAAAGTAACCAGCACAATTGCTGTCTGTCAACAGCCTCCAGTTTCTAAATGCTGCCCATACCAGATGTGTGTTGTGCCTGCAGAGATGTGGCCTGTCTACCTGCCTGTCAGCCTGCCTGGACATGTCAATTGCCACTTTCACCTTAACATTTTCCAGGGACAGTGGTGTAGTGGAAGGGTATACGCAGGTAAACACAGGACAGTGCTTTCGGAAAGTATTCAGACCCCTTGACTTTTTCACATTTTGATACGTTGCAGCCTTGTTCTAAAATTGATTTAAAAACATTTGATTCTCATCAATCTCCACACAATACCCCACAATGACAAAGCAAAAATTGGTTTTTAGAAATGTTTGCTAATTTATTACAAATAAAAAACGGAAATATCACATTTACATTAAGTATTCAGACCCTTTATTCAGTACTTTGTTGAAGCACCTTTGGCAGCAAATACAGCCATGAGTCTTCTTGGGTATGACGCTATAAAGTTTGGCACACCTGTAATTGGGGAGTTTCTTCCATTCTTCTTTGCAGATCCTCTCAAGCTCTGTCAGGTTGGATGGGGAGCGTCGCTGCACAGCTATTTTCAGGTCTCTCCAGAGATGTACGATTGGGTTCAAGTCCGGGCTCTGGCTGGGCCACTCAAGGACATTCAGAGACTTGTCTCGAAGCCACTCCTGCGTTGTCTTGGCTGTGTGCTTATGGTCATTGTCCTGTTGGAAGGTGAACCTTCGCCCTAGTCTGAGGTCCTGAGCGCTCTGGAGCAGGTTTTCATCAAGGAGCTCTCTATACTTTACTCTGTTCATCTTTCCCTCGATCCTGACTAGTCTCCCAGTCCCTGTCCTAGAAAAACATCCCCACAGCATGATGCTGCCACCACCATGCTTCACCGTAGGGATGGTGCCAGGTTTCCTCCAGACGTGACACTTGGCATTCAGGCCAAAGAGTTCAATCTTGGTTTCATCAGACCAGAATCTTGTTTCTCATGGTCTGAGAGTCCTTTAAGTGCCTTTTGGCAAACTCTAAGCGGGCTATCGTACATTTTACTGAGGAGTGGCTTCTGTCTGGCCACTCTACCAAAAAGGCCTGATTGGTGGAGTGCTGCAGAGATGGTTGTCCTTCTGGAAGGTTCTCCCATCTCCACAGAGGAACTGTGGAGCTCTGTCAGAGTGACCATCGGGTTCTTGGTCACCTCCCTGACCAAGGCCCTTCTCCCCCATTTGCTTGGTTTTTGCTCTGACATGCACTGTCAACTGTGGGATCTTATATAGACAGGCTTGTGCCTTTCCAAATCATGTCCAATCAATTGAATTTACCACAGGTGGACTCCAATCAAGTTGTAGAAACATCTCAAGGATGACCAGTTGAAACAAGATGCACCTGAGGTCAATTTCGATTCTCATAGCAAAGGGTCTGAATACTTATGTAAATCAGGTATTTCTGTTTTTTATTTTTAATAAATGTGCAGAAATTTCTAAAAACGGTTTTCACTTTGTCATTATGGGGTATCGTGTGTAGATTGATGAGGGGAAAAAATAATTTAATTCATTTTAGAATAATGCTGTAACGTAACAAAATGTGGAAAAAGTCAAGGGGTCTGAATGCTTTCCGAATGCACTGTATACCCACTTATTTTTCAGAGGGTATTGCATATACCCAATTCTTAATCCCCACGATGCGTAGTGGAGGTGTATGCCGTATCATTTAATAAGGCTATTTGAACAGATCAGAATGTTTAGCTTAACATTTTGATAAACTGTTATTTTCTATTATTTTAGGCGCAGCAATGGTGGGATTTTGGCTATAGGCTACTTTGAAGCAAGATAAGACATGCCTCACGATATGAAGTAAAACGTCCAGGTTTCAAACAATTAAGGAACAGGACAAATATAGCGATGCTAGTGATAGGTCTAACCAGTACATGGAAAGGCTTTCCCAAAAACCTTTTCAATTAAATGTTAACTGGCTACAAAGTAGCCCATACCTAACTGGCAGAATGCTATCATGATGATTATTTGCATCAATCCAATGGCCATTTGTTTCGCAAACTAACCAAACAACAGTGCTAGGTGCCTGCGCACTTGAATTAGAGGGTAACTACACTAAAAACGACACAAAACATTTATTAGATTTTTCCCAGACCTCAAAAGTGATGCCCTGGGGAGCCTTTTTCACACAGGCCATTTGGGAAATTATTGTCAAAATTAGAGTACACCCACTTCTCCAGACATCACTATACCCACTTCTCCAGACATCATTATACCCACTTCTCCAGACATCATTATACCCACTTCTCCAGACATCATTATACCCACTTCTCCAGACACCACTATACCCACTTCTCCAGAAACCATTATACCCACTTCTCCAGACACCACTACACAACTACCAGGGAGGAGCTTTCGAGTACTGACCTACTCGTCACACTGTGAACCGCTCATGCAGAAAATAGTCCACCACTTTGTTTAAAAAATAGCCTGTGATATGATGTTAGAGGAGTTATGTTAATAACATATTTTTGCCTCCCTGAAGCATAGCACTGTATGATCACACTTGATAATCTGTTTGGTTTATTTTGGATATGTGTTTAAAGAAGGACAGCTGTGAGAAGACCAATAGCAGAGTGCCTGGCTGACTGACTGACTGCAAGTCATAGGAACTTTAATCAGTAATCGGAAGCTTATAAGAAATCCCGCTATGCCCTCCGACAAACCATCAAACAGGCAAATAGTTAATACAGGACTAAGATTGAATCGTACTACACCGGCTCTGATGCTCGTCGGATGTGGCAGGGCTTGAAAACTATTACAGACTACAAAGGGAAGCACAGCCGCGAGCTGCCCAGTGACACAAGCCTACCAGATGAGCTAAATCACTTTTATGCTCGCTTTGAGGCAAGCAACACTGAGGCATGCATGAGAGCATCAGCTGTTCCGGATGACTATGTGATCACGCTCTCCGTAGCCGATGTGAGTAAGACTTTTAAGCAGGTCAACATTCACAAGGCCGCAGAGCCAGACGGATTACCAGGACGTGTACTCTGAGCATGTGCTGACCAACTGGCAAATGTCTTCAATGACATTTTCAACATGTCCCTGACTGAGTCTGTAATACCAACATGTTTCAAGCAGACCACCATAGTCCCTGTGCCCAAGGACACTAAGATAACCTGCCTAAATGACTACTGACCCGTAGCACTCACGTCTGTAGCCATGAAGTGCTTTGAAAAACTGGTCATGGCTCACATCAACACCATTATCCCAGAAACCCTAGACCCACTCCAATTTGCATACCGCCCCAACAGATCCACAGATGATACAATCTCTATTGCACTCCACACTGCCCTTTCCCACCTGGACAATAGGAATACCTATGTGAGAATGCTATTCATTGACTACAGCTCAGCGTTCAACACCATAGTGCCCTCAAAGCTCATCACTAAGCTAAGGATCCTGGGACTAAACACCTCCCTCTGCAACTGGATCCTGGACTTCCTGACGGGTCGCCCCCGGGTGGTAAGGGTAGGTAACAACACATCTGGCACGCTGATCCTCAACACAGGGGGCCCCTCAGGGGTGCGTGCTCAGTCCCCTCCTGTACTCACTGTTCACCCATGACTGCATGGCCAGGCACGACTCCAACACCATCATTAAGTTTGCCGACGACACAACAGTGGTAGGCCTGATCACCGACAACGATGAGACAGCCTATAGGGAGGAGGTCGGCGACCTGGCCGTGTGGTGCCAGGATAACAACCTCTCCCTCAACGTGATCAAGACAAAGGAGATGATTGTGGACTACAGGAAAAAAAAGAGGACTGAGCACACACCCATTCTCATCGACGGGGCTGTAGTGGAACAGGTTGAGCGCTTGGTGTCCACATCACCAACAAACTATCATGGTCCAAACACACCAAGACAGTCGTGAAGAGGGCACGACAAAGCCTATTCCCCCTCAGGAGACTGAAAAGATTTGGCATGGATCCTCAGATCCTCAAAAAGTTATACAGCTGCACCATCGAGAGCATCCTGACCAGTTGCATCACCGCCTGGTATGGCAACTGCTCGGCATCCGACCAAAAGGCACTACAGAGGGTAGTGCGTACGGCCCAGTACATCACTGGGGCCAAGCTTCCTGCAATCCAGGACCTCAATACCAGGCGGTGTCAGAAGAAGGCCCTAAAAATTGTCAAAGACTCCAGCCACTCTAGTCATAGACTGTTCTCTCTGCTACCGCACGGCAAGCGGTACCGGAGCGCCAAGTCTAGGTCCAAAATGCTTCTCAACAGCATCTACCCCCAAGCCATAAGACTCCTGAACAGCTAATCATGGCTACTTAACACTTTTTTCTTTTTCTTTTTTCTTTTTTAAAAACTGCATTGTTGGTTAAGGGCTTGTAAGTAAGCATTTCACTGTAATGTCTACACCTGTTGTATTCAGCGCATGTGGCAAATACAATTTGATTTGATTTGATTTAATGAGGAACTAACTTCCTGACAACTAAACTACTGAAAAATAGGCCATAGACCAGAATGCCCTCACATTGTTTCCAACTTGCAACAGCATTTCATTGCCATAAATAGAACAACAATTTCTCAAGCCCACCAGTGATATGAAAAATACAGTTGAAGTCAGACGTTTACATACACCTTAGCCAAATACATTTAAACTCAGTTTTTCACAATTCCTGACATTTAATCCTAGTAAATATTCCCTGTCTTAGGTCAGTTAGGATCACCACTTTATTTATAAGAATGTGAGATGTTAGAATAATAGTAGAGAGAATGATTTATTTAAGCTTTTAGTTCTTTCATCACATTCCCAGTGGGTCAGAAGTTTATATACACTCAATTAGTATTTGATAGCATTGCCTTTAAATTGTTTAACTTGGGTCAAATGTTTTGGGTAGCCTTCCACAAGCTTCCTACAATAAGTTAGGTGAATGTTGGCCCATTCCTCCTGACAGAGCTGGTGTAACTGAGTCAGGTTTGTGGGCCTCCTGGCTCGCACACGCTTTTTCAGTTCTGCCCACACATTTTCTATAGGATTGAGGTCAGGGCTTTGGAATGGCCACTGCAATACCTTGACTTTGTTGTCCTTAAGCCATTTTGCCACAACTTTGGAAGTATGCTTTGTGTCATTGTCCATTTGGAAGACCCATTTGCGACCAAGCTTTATCTTCTTGACTGATGTCTTGAGATGTTGCTTCAATATATCCACATAATTTTCCTTCCTCATGATGCCATCTATTTTGTGAAGTGCACCAGTCCCTCCTGCAGCAAAGCACCCCCACAGCATGATGCTGCCACCCCCATGCTTCACGGTTGGGATGGTGTTCTTCGGCTTGCAAGCCTTCCCCTTTTTCCTCCAAACATAACGATGGTCATTATGGCCAAACAGTTCTATTTTTGTTTCATCAGACCAGAGGACATTTCTCAAAAAAGTATGATCTTTGTCCCCATGTGCAGTTGCAAACCGTAGTCTGGCTTTTTTATGGCGGTTTTGGAGCAGTGGCTTCTTCCTTGCTGAGCGGCCTTTCAGGTTATGTCGATATAGGACTCGTTTTACTGTGGATATAGATACTTTTGTACCCATTTCCTCCAGCATCTTCACAAGGTCCTTTGCTGTTGTTCTAGGATTGATTTGCACTCACCAAAGTACGTTCATCTTTAGGAGACAGAACGCGTCTCCTTCCTGAGCGGTAAGACAGCTGCGTGGTCCCATGGTGTTTATACTTGCGTACTATTGTTTGTTCAGATGAACGTGGTACCTTCAGGCATTTGGAAATTGCTCCCAAGGATGAACCAGACTTGTGGAGGTCTACAATTGTTTTTCTGAGGTCTTGGCTGATTTCTTTTGATTTTCCCATGATGTCAAGCAAAGAGGCTCTGAGTTTGAAGGTAGGCCTTGAAATACATCCACAGGTACACCTCCAATTTACTCAAATGATGTCAATTAGCCTATCATTTTTTAAAACATTTTAGTCATTTAGCAGACGCTCTTATCCAGAGCGACTTACAGTTAGTGAGTGCATACATTTTCATATTGGCCCCCCATGTGAATCGAACCCACATCCCTGGTGTTGGAAACGCAATGCTCTACCAACTGAAGCTTCTAAAGCAATGACATCATTTTCTGGAATTTTCCAAGCTGTTTAAAGGCACAGTCAACTTAGTGTATGTAAACTTCTGACCCACTGGAATTGTGATACAGTGAATTATAAGTGAAATAATCTGTCTGTAAACAATTGTTGGAGAAATTACTTGTGCCATGCACAAAGTAGATGTCCTAACCGACTTTCCAAAACTATAGTTTGTTAACAAGAAATTTGTGGAGTGGTTGAAAAACTAGTTTTAATGACTCCAACCTAAGTGTATGTAAACTTCCGACTTCAACTGTATTACGATTACATATGATAGATGACTGTGTATGTGTCGAACATGTAAAACATTTTCTGAGAGGTGAGAGGTGAAAGATACCTCAACAGAGAAATGTGGACGGAATTATGATCACCTTATTCTTTCAGCCATGGATGAATCAGAAATATTTTTTTACAGCAAAAAAAGGTTCAACAGCTTTCTCCTGGTTCCTTGAGGACAAAGGGCATATTTGTTCATTTGTATCCTTACAACCAAAGCGCACTGATTTAGAATTGTGTACAGCACCAGTCTCTGTAAGAGGCATGGGGTGTTATGAGCGGTAAGCACCTGTCTGCTACCATGGAAACAGAGAGAGAACGAGGGACCTGGCCATTCAGCTCCGAGGCTGAACACAGAGACAGAGATAAAGTGTTTCAGCACCACAGAGGCTGCTAGGTGCAGCTATTCTGGTGGCTGTTGCAACTTCCTGTAGGAACCAGCCAGCACTCTTTCACCCCTGCAGTGTTTCCTGTTCAGAAAATGAATTGCTGGTGCTGGTGGCGAAAGCATCTGCATGTCCTTACATGAATGAATTGCACTATTTCATTTATTTAGCGTTTGAGGGGGTATAGTATTTGATGGCTGACAGAGTTTGTAGTGGATTTGGAATCATACTGTACTATTTTATTGCTAAACTTTCAGAATGAGAATGTTGTCAAATATGAAGCAGAGCCATTCATTGTAAATAAAAAGGCTCTGCTATGAAGCATCAAATAATTATAATTCTGTGGAGATGAGAATTGAGAAGGTAGTCTGCCTACATTACTGGATAAAGAATACAGAATACAGAACACAGAACACAGAACACAGAACACAGTATACAGAACACAGTATACAGTATACAGAATACAGAACACAGTATACAGAATACAGAACACAGAACAGTACAGTAACTGCAGCATCTAGTATGTGGCCTGACACTCAAAGCCCTTGATTAGATTGACACTCCAGCTGTCATGAGGATCAGGCTGAGGCAGCCAGGGACTCAAAGACATCTGTGCTCCTCCCAGAGAGAGAGCTGAGCTGCAGCCCACAGCCGGCCCAGTCAGGCAGAGAGGCAAGTGCCTTCCCATCACAACACTGACAGATGGCCTTCTGGGCCCTCACTGTGGGCCACGTTCATCACAATCACATCTCTCTCTCTGTGTGTGTGTGTGTGTGTGTGTGTGTGTGTGTAACCGTCATTTGCATCCCAACTCTCTCCTCCATGATGCAGACACCATAATGGCGATGACATCACGGCCCATGAATACATCAGAGGATGTGGGAGGGAGACCCTGATTGGAAAGAAGGGGAGATTACATTACCCTGTCAGTTTAAAATCCTATTAGTTAGACACTACAACGGATGATCCTTTTGTGGATGCTGTTCAACGGATGGACATTGGACACATTCTAAACAGTTTATTAACTGTTGGGGTTGGCTGAAGGAGCACTCTGGGGCAGATGTCTTACTAAAAAGCAGAAACCGTTCAACTACATGGGCTCATCTATTCCATCCATGCCAGGGTGCCAAGATGAAATCTGCCATTGCTCTAAGAATGGTCTGAATCAGCTTTACATAAACACTACTCAGGAGCTGTAGTAAAAGTTATTGAAAGTTCTGTGTCTTTGGAAAGTGTTTTGATACAGCCAGCAGTTGCTCACTGTATTAGTGTTAATGAGGGCACAGAAGGGTGGCAGCTTCCGTAGCTGGCGTGGCAGCCCCTCGTCCCCCGGGGCGTGTGGCATGGGCTGTTCCTCTGTCTGTCCACATTGTGTCTGTCCACATTGTGTCTGTACACTGAAAGGCACTGGAAGGCACATAGAGAGGGAGGGGAGGAGAGGTTGGCAAGCAGATGTGTAACGGTTTTGCAGCTCAGTGAAAGACTACAACCCATAGTATTGTATTGTGTATTGAGGGGTCTTTGAATCCTACAGGTCTGCTATCGGTAATAGGATTATTATTCCAAAAACAACTTCTCTTGATATCACATTTGTTTCTGCGTTTTCTGATCAGTGTGTTGCTTTATTCCCTGTAGGAGGTATTTTCATTATGACGCCGTTGTTGTTCCCTGAAATGGCAAATAAACAACACGTTCACTTTTTTAAATGAAGCCTGGGAATCAGAATGAGCCTGGCTATTATGTTCTGTAGATGCTCTATGCAGGCCTGGAAGTTGACTGTGTTACACAGTCAAAGAGAGAGAGAGAGAGAGAGAGAGAGAGAGAGAGAGAGACTTCCTAACCTCCTGCCAAATGTATGACCATATTAGAGACACGTATTTCCCTCAGATAAGAGATCCACAAAGAATTCGAAAACAAACCCAATTTTGATAAACTCCCTTATCTACTGGGTGAAATACCACAGTGTGCCATCACAGCTGCAAGATTTGTGACCTGTTGCCACAAGAAATGGGCAACTAGTGAAGAACAAACACCATTGTAAATACAACCCATATTTATGTTTATTTATTTTCCCATTTGTACTTTAACTATTTGCACATTGTTACAACATTGTATATATACATAATATGACATTTGAAACGTCTTTATTCTTTTGGAACTTCTGAGCGTAATGTTTAGTGTTAATATTTATTGTTTATTTCACTTTTGTTTACTATCTACTTCACTTGCTTTGGCAATGTTAACACACGTTTCCCATGCCAATAAAGCCATTGAATTGAATTGAGAGAGAGAGAGAGAGAGAGAGAGAGAGAGAGAGAGAGAGAGAGAGAGAGAGAGAGAGAGAGAGAGAGAGAGAGAGAGAGAGAGAGAGAGAGAGAGAGAGAGAGAGAGAGAGAGAGAGAGAGAGAGAGAGAGAGAGAGAGAGAGAGAGAGAGAGAGAGAGAGAGAGAGAGAGAGAGAGAGAGAGAGAGAGAGAGAGAGCGAGAGGGCGAGAGAGAGAGAGGATGCAGCCCAGAGGGGGTAGGACACAAAACAGTCAGACACTCAGGACCTCATTTCTTTTGACAGCCACTAAACAAGTCCACTAATGCTGCTCCACACTCACCCCTTCAGCTGGCAGATGGCCAGGGGCCAGGTAGTGGCAGAGTCCTGCCTGAGGAGAAAGGACACACCCACTCCTACTCCTCTAAAGAAAGGACACACCCACTCCTACTCCTCTAAACACAGGCATTGAAAATCAGAGCATCAGGAACAAGAGTCAAAAACACTAGGCTTTCCATTATGTAATGGTCAGTCATAATCTGACGTCGGACTATAATATGTTGCCGAAAAGACATCAACATAGTGACGTTCCTGTTTATTTGTGTCACAAGTCTCCCAATGTATACTTAATCACTATGAGATAGATGCATGAATTAGGTCAGATGATAATCCACGGTGGAAAACGATGACCCCTACCAACAACATCATCACTGTTGACAGTATCAGCAGGCTAGAAAAAGATACTTATTCAGATTATCCAACTGGATTTGACATGAGCACACTGCTTAACTGTAAGAAACCTGAATCAATTCAGGCACAAAGAGGAGAGTTCAAACTTGTTGGTATTCCCTTACAGCACAGAGGCCGCACCTGTGTTAGCACATGACCTACATGCTGCCTGCCAGTGCTTGTCACCTTGGATTAGGTTCAGGTACCTGTCAACTGTGTACCCGTCACCCCTCATTATGGAGAAGGTCGTCACAAAGCCACAGTAGACACAGAAAACGACACTCTCTGCCTGCCTGTATGTCTGCCTGCCTGTCTGCCTGCCTGCCTGTCTGTATGCCTGTCTGCCTGCCTGTCTGTCTGTCTGCCTGTCTGTCTGCCTGTCTGCCTACCTGCCTGTCTGCCTGTCTGCCAGTAGCCTGTCTGTCTGTCTGTCTGTCTGTCTGCCTGCCTGCCTGTCTGCCTGTCTGTCTGCCTGTCTGTCTGTCTGCCTGTCTGCCTGCCTGTCTGTCTGTGTGTGTTGTAACATTTCCTCCCATAGGAATACCTTACATTCCTATAGTGAACGCCTGCTCAATGGAGTGTGTAATCGTCTAGATTGCTCCAGCTCCTAAATAACTAATACAACAGGCAGGTGAATGCATCATCGCTGACATTTTATTTGACCACAGTGCGGAAGTCAGTAGCACCCATCTTTCTGTTGCTGTATTTTATCAGGCTACTCATATCTCTTACCTCACACCAGAATCTCTCTCTCTGTGTGTGTTTGTGTGTGTGTGTGTGTGTAGTAGCTTGCATGGGGAGACTGTACATCCTTCCTCCACACTGAGACATGCAGGAGTCTTGTCCAAGGGAGTGTGTGTGGAGTAGGAGGATGCCATGACAGCGGAGGGGGGAGCCTCTCATTGTGTCTATGTCAGATGACTGTCTGAAATAGCAGCAGCACAGCTGGAGGCAGACTGGGGAGGGAGGGGGGGCTGCTGCTCCTGTTTTTCTAGACTGACTGAACAACGGCCCGGTGAAGCTAAGAGGACGAAAGACGTCCTCCTGTGCAGGGCTGTGCTAGGCTGATCTGGGATCGACTCTAGGCAGGGCTGGGCAGGGCTGGGCCGGTTCAGACTGGGGTGGAGGTTATAACTATACTGGGCTGGATCAGACTGGGTGGTTATAGCTATACTGGGCTGGATCAGACTGGGTGGAGGTTATAGCTATACTGGACTGGATCAGACTGGGTGGAGGTTATAACTATACTGGGCTGGATCAGACTGGGTGGAGGTTATAGCTATACTGGGCTGGATCAGACTGGGTGGAGGTTATAGCTATACTGGGCTGGATCAGACTGGTTGGAGGTTATAACTATACTGGGCTGGATCAGACTGGGTGGTTATAGCTATACTGGGCTGGATCAGACTGGGTGGAGGTTATAGCTATACTGGGCTGGATCAGACTGGGTGGAGGTTATAGCTATACTGGGATGGATCAGACTGGGTGGTTAGAGCTATACTGGGCTGGATCAGACTGGGTGGAGGTTATAACTATACTGGGCTGGATCAGACTGGGTGGAGGTTATAGCTATACTGGGCTGGATCAGACTGGGTGGAGGTTATAGCTATACTAGGCTGTGTTATGCTATACCACTGTGATTAGAGGCTGTGTGGAGGGGGTGGGATATCTCAGCCTAAGGATGTTCCTGACTTATCCAAAGAGAATATGGACTCCTCCACCATAAGCCCGGGTCAGAGAACGGTGTGTTGTTCTGGCCTTGGTCATGGTAGAGGTGGTTTCATGAGATAACAACATCATGAGGGTAGACAGACACTGTCTTTGGGGACATCATCATTACAGCTTGATGAGGGTAGACAGACACTGTCTTTGGGGACAACATCATTACAGCTTGATGAGGGTAGACAGACACTGTCTTTGGGGACAACATCATTACAGCTTGATGAGGGTAGACAGACACTGTCTTTGGGGACAACATCATTACAGCTTGATGAGGGTAGACAGACACTGTCTTTGGGGACAACATCATTACAGCTTGATGAGGGTAGACAGACACTGTCTTTGGGACATCATTACCACAGGCTGTAATCTGCCCGAGTTAATGAGTCAAAATTCCCATAGAAATGCAGATAGAAATGGCTGTACACTTTGGCAATGTTTACAGAGGCAGACAAATTCATATCTTTAGCCAATAATTGGTCTTTTCACCAATCATATATTTAGCCAATAATAGGGCAAAAGATCAGAATTAGGCTGCCTGTGTAAACACAGCATTTGTTGTGCATGATTACAATGTTTTCTACAGTACATTTCATTTCTCATGGGGAGTTGTGACATCAGAACGTACCTGTGGGCCCTATGCTATTAGTGCTTTCAAGACAACTGGGAACACTGGGGGGGGGGGAAGAGGTCAAATCATGACGTCAGTGACCTTCAGGTTGGAAAGTCGGCGCTCTAGAAAGATGCCCGAGGTTGTGACTTGGATTTCCGAGTTCGATGACCGTTCAAAAGATTTCTGTCAGAGCTCGTTTTTTTCCCCGGAGTTCCCAGTTGTCTTGAACGGACTGAAGTTGGATATTTCCGAGTTTCCAGTTGTTTGGAACGGACTGAAGTTGGATATTTCCGAGTTCCCAGTTGTCTTGAATGGACTGAAGTTGAATATTTCTGAGTTCCCAGGTGTCTTGAACAGACTGAAGTTGGATATTTCCGAGTTCCCAGTTGTTTTGAACGGACTGAAGTTAAATATTTCTGAGTTCCCAGTTGTTTGGAACGGACTGAAGTTGGATATTTCCGAGTTCCCAGTTGTCTTGAACGGACTGAAGTTGGATATTCCCGAGTTCCCAGTTGTCTTGAACGGACTGAAGTTGGATATTCCCGAGTTCCCAGTTGTCTTGAACGGACTGAAGTTGGATATTTCCGAGTTCCCAGTTGTTTTGAACGAACTGAAGTTGGATATTTCCGAGTTCCCAGTTGTTTTGAACGGACTGAAGTTGGATATTTCCGAGTTCCCAGTTGTTTTGAACGGACTGAAGTTAAATATTTCTGAGTTCCCAGTTGTTTGGAACGGACTGAAGTTGGATATTTCCGAGTTCCCAGTTGTCTTGAACGGACTGAAGTTGGATATTCCCGAGTTCCCAGTTGTCTTGAACGGACTGAAGTTGGATATTCCCGAGTTCCCAGTTGTCTTGAACGGACTGAAGTTGGATATTTCCGAGTTCCCAGTTGTTTTGAACGAACTGAAGTTGGATATTTCCGAGTTCCCAGTTGTTTTGAACGGACTGAAGTTGGATATTCCCGAGTTCCCAGTTGTCTTGAACGGACTGAAGTTGGATATTTCCGAGTTCACAGTTGTTTTGAACGAACTGAAGTTGGATATTTCCGAGTTCCCAGTTGTTTTGAACGGACTGAAGTTGGATATTTCCGAGTTCCCAGTTGTCTTGAACGTGGCATAAGCATGATCTGACCTCATTCATCTGGTACGAGGCCATGGTGTCCAGGAAGAATGGGGACATCAGAAACACTCGGCTGGAGATCTCAGCTGCTTTCAGTGGGATTAACGTCATTAAGATTAACCAGTTTAACAGCAATCCACTTATCCCGACCTGGACCATAAACCCACTGATATCTGTATTAAAATCATATGGATGGGGATGATTTAAATGACTAGTAAAACCTGTACTGTAGTGTCCAAGCCATCTCCATTGGTGGCTAAACTTTTTAACTATAGTGAGAATGTATTGCCAAAATGCTGATAATGGCCCGTTGGATGAGAAGGGATTGTTGTAGTCAGACAAGGTATCATTGTTACCATTACAATAAGGTCACCTTTTCAATGAAAACATCCAGTAAAACTAAAGCTATGCAAGTAATGTTGTGGGAACAGCCATTTTGACTGTTGTAATATGTCCCAATTCCAGCCCAGCTGTAAGTAATGGAGTACTTTAAGAATGTGGCTGCCAGTCCAACTCCAAAGGGTTCATTGTTTAGCTGGGGCAGGCAGGCCATTAGCAGTGATGATTGCCGTGGGGTGCATTTGTAGGCCAGTTGTGTGCACTGTGCCAGGCTGCAGACCGTGTCAAGGTCTCGTCATCCACTTAGCGTTCCAAAGCACACTAGTGCGTCAGTCCTCTGTCGCTCAGCTGGTAGAGCACGGCGCTTGTAACGCCAAGGTAGTGGGTTCGATCCCCGGGACCACCCATACGTAAAAATGTATGCACGCATGACTGTAAGTCGCTTTGGATAAAAGCGTCTGCTAAATGGCATATTATTATTATAAGCCACATCACCGGCAACACAAAATAAATAGCACTTGTCTTTTCCTCCTAGCACCAGCTTAGCTGATAAGAGGAAAAAATGTACTTACAATTGGAATAGGTTCTCACCTAGCCAGCTTAAGATTAATGCACAAAACTAAATTGGTCTGGATAGGGGTGTTATATGATTAAATTGCAAATACACTGCAGCAGTTGGGCACACATTGCTTGGGTTCTGATTAACAGTGACTCAAGAGGTATACAAAGCAATTCCAGTAGTCCAAAGGGATAGCCCCAATTGATTTGGTACACACTTGCCTAATGTGCCGAGTCGTAATTAACATGATGTACAACAGGTGTACAATGTGAAAAACTTGAAACAAGTTTAAGCATATTCAAAATTAAAATACCAAACAAATCATTTTTTTTTTTTTTTAATTGCATATCAAAAACAAACTTGTGCATTCCAAGAATTGAACTTATACAAAACAATTGAACAAGTCAAACAAAAACAAAAACACTGCTTGATTTGAAAGCGTTTCACAGGTGGCCAGAAGCTGAACACTGGACGTCTAAAGTGTGGGTCCCTGGTAGGGCTGATCCATCACACCCTTGCTCCTCCCTTCACAACCACAAGTGGCCGGAAGCCGGGGACACTGCAGGGACAGGTGACAGAGCACTGAAGTGAGTCAGGATGAGACAATCAACACATCCTCCTAGTCAGACTGCCAGTCCGTAGTTGTTTCTTTTCAAACTTGATTTAACAAAAAAAGGGAGGGGTTCTAGGGAAGGGGGCTGTACAGTCATCTGCTTTTGTCCAATCACAATGCAACTTAGGTTTTGGTTAGTTATACAGCTAGAAGTGGTGAGAAAAAAAAAGGCAATGCTCGTGGAATGTGCATAGTGGAGGCTTGGACTTCATGCTGTTGCTTGCTTCTCCTGTTCAATGGCTGCAAGGAAGGGGATAAAATGTGTTAGTTTTCAACGCTTGTATGCACTGTCAACTTTTCAGTAAGACACCAATTTCACAAGGGATAGTCTGCATTTGAAGTAGAATAAACCTAACAAAACGTACTTTCTTTGGTGGGCAAGGGGTTCTTCTCCTGCGTTTCGGTCTTCTTCAACTTGGTCTTGTCGAAGTTGGAGACTTCCGCAAGATCTGGCTTGTCAGACATGTTCGCAGAGGATCTGGTCAAAGAGCAGATGAAACCTAACAATTAAGACATTTAGGTTAACGCAAATTAAAAAAGCAGCAAGACAGTTTTTACAAGATATTACAGTCATTTGCAAATATGAAAAATCAATGACAACATAGGCCTTTCACACAGCTTCCGTCAAAAAGTTAATCTCAATAGGCCCATACATGCGAACCAAACCCAAAAAGCAGACAAAGAGCACAATCCCCCACAGCACATGGGGAATAAAATGCTCTCATTCTCTCCCTGTAGGGCAGGGCAAGCAGCCCACATCTAATTCGAGTATATATGCAACCTAGTCAAGTAGTCTAGATTTACAAAACGTAAATTGCATTATTCCGGCCGTTTATTCCACGAGCACGTGATCTCATTATTGGCGACAACACCTTGAGAAAAGCATTGTTCCATTCTGAGAGCCTTCTGCAGGCGGAACAACCACCGCCCTGCTTGGCAGCATCGCAAAACAGGTTGAAGCTAACTAGTGGCGTCGACCTTCCGACACTTGCTTTGTCATATTGACATTGTAGCACATCCTAAATCAAGCCATTAAAACATTTTTACGCAACATTGTAGCCTACATGAAAAGATCCACACTACATATTGATAGGTACGTTCCACTCAAAGAACCCGACAGACTACTACGGTACGCACTTGAAATGAGAGAAGGAACAATTACACGCTATTGAATAGGGCTTTACCAACATCTAGAAATACATCAAGTGAGCATCATTTATTGATTAGGCTTTTATGCACTAGGCTATTGCAACGGTTGGACCATTTGTAGCCTAGTATAACCTACACGACAGAACATATTACATGGCTGTAAAGTCAGTTGGTTAAACAGGCTATGTAGGCCTTATGAGAATTTATAATTTGTTTGCGCACTCACCGGATGTGTACTGGATACAGATGCGTCTCAATCCCGATGGCGTAGAGCACGAGTGAAGGCGCGCAAATCAATCAAAGTCTATTATACTCCGCAATATGCTAATTTTGAGCATGACGTCACGTCCCTTCACACTCGAGCACAACTTGGTCGGGAAAAATATATACTACGTCATCTTTACAAGCGAGAGAGAGCATAAATAATAGTTATGGTTTTATTTGTTTAACTTATTGGACAACGAATTTTTATCTGATTTGATTTTGGGCACCCTTTCAGAGCATTGCTGCCAACCCAAACCAGTCCACTGTCCCCGGTAACTCTTCGTGATTGAGTCAATACCGACATCCTGTGGATTTACACAGTATTACATCAGATGGTAACACTGGCTTCATTGGTTTGCATCAGAAACATAGTAGGACTACTTGTTGATTCCTAAGTCATTGATTACATTTAGATAATGCATTTTCCATAATCATAAGGCACCTGGATGCTGTGACTGTCTGTGTAGTTCAAAGAGATTCCCGATACAATGTTTTTAATTTGTGATCTTTTGAAATGATCATTAATAGAATAAAATAGTGAGTTGTAACAATTTCAGTTAAATTCAATCACCGGAGGATAGTTTAATAAAAAAATAGCAAATAAAAATGAAAAATACGTTTTATTGTCACATACCATAAGTACCACTGAACAGCTGACACCATAGCCACAGATTCACATCCCCCCCATCTGAGCCTAACGAAACAGGAACTTGACTGTTATCCCATAAAGACAGATGCTCACAGACTGACTGCTCCAAGAAATATATTTTTTTATCAATTCTTTAAAAAAGAATCAGATATGTATACTTACAAATGGCATAAAGTTTGAACACATTGGCAGAAACCTTTGCAAATACAGTTTATATTTCATTAGAACCACCCCACTAACCATAGATAACAATGTTGTTCTCTGTAGCTCAACTGGTAGAGCACGGCGCTTGTAACGCCAGGGTAGTGGGTTCGATCCCCAGGACCACCCATACACAAAAAATGTATGCACGCATGACTGTAAGTCGCTTTGGATAAAAGCGTCTGCTAAATGGCATATTATTATAACATAAAACTGAAAAACTGAGATATTATAGTATAATAACTGGGGGCCATAGTGCTCGGCATTAAAGCAATGAATAGAACATTGATTTACATTTTGTTTCAGATGTACAGTATCATCCATATTGTTCAGTGCAGGGTTAGACAAAATTATATAGTCAAGATTCAGAGCTTGTAAAAGAGATTGCAGTTGTTGTGTTTAACTGCTCAGTCTATTTGTGTGAGAAAGCAACCTCCCTCTTGAGTATCTGGTCTGGCCTGTGCTCTACTTGTTGGTGAAGTACCTGGAGTAGATCTGGTTGTACATCACCTGGTTGTCTAACCTGACAGCGTTCCTCAGGCTCTGCCAGAACCAGGGCTCTGCGGCTGCAGTCCGGGGCCACTCCAGAACACTCTTCCCACACAGACGCCGCCGCAGACGGAGGAAGTGAGAGTGCTGCAGTACAGGCTCCAGGAGAACCAGCACGATCACGTCCATGTTCTCATCCAGCAGCCTCTGGTGGGCCAGATACACGGCCATCCTGAAGGTCCCGGTCCTGACGTAGGCCTCGGTCAGCACGAAGACGGTCTTGCGGCTCTGTCGGATGCTCTGGGAGAGGTTGTCTATCAGTGGGACCCCCGGGGCCCAGTCTCGCTCCTCCAGACAGAGAGGTGCTTGTCTCTCCCCACTGTCCTCCAGCTGCATCCGCAGGTGGTTCAGGACCCAGTCTGACACCAACAGGTCTCTGGTGTCGTAGGTAACAAAGGCATCATAGAGATTGTCTGTTGTTGCGGACCTCAAGGAATGATAGCCCTTCAGCTTCGCCCTCAGGTAGTATAGAATATAGGAAGCATCCCAATAAAACATATGAGCTGCCATGGTCATGACCATGGTGAGCATGATCAAGGAAGTGGAGAGGGAGTAGATCAGGAAGGCTATGTTGTCGTTGACGCATTCTTTAATGTCAAACCGTATCACTGGTTGGCCTCTCGTTTTGGCTGGCATGTTGCAGATCAACTCAGTGGCCAGTCTGGGGATCTCCACATCTTTGTTCTCCTCAATCCACAGGATGAACTCTAATAAGTCACAGGTACACTGGAATGGATTACCTTGCAAGGACAAGGTTTTCACGTAGTTCTCAGGGCCCGATAGGAAGGTGGTCTCGTTGATGATAGTCAGTTGGTTGTGGCTGAGGTCAAGTATCTGAAGGTTTCGAACACCCTTAAGAAATCCATCAGAGAGTTGAGCAATCTGATTGTGGCTCAAGTCAAGCATCTGAAGTGCATTTGTGAATTTTGAGAGATTTGCTGACACGTGATATAAATAATTATAGCTTAGATCCAGGGTATTCAGTTGTTGGAAACTAGCCAGTTTATCCCAATTAAAATGTGTGAGTAAATTATGACTAATGCATAGTTTTTGAAGGGTGTATGGTAAGTTTTCATAGACTGTTGATGGAATCTTCTCAATGCTGTTGAATGATATATCCAGATAGGTCAAATTCATCAGGTTTTTAAAAAGGCTGTTGTATGAGTTGTCCCTCTCTTTCCATAATATGGCCAACCAATTGTGTTGAAATTGAAGCTCTTTCAAAGATGCACTTGTCATCTGCTTAGTTGTTAAGGTAAAAATGTTATTGTGTGACATATTCAGTACTTTCAAAGCCGGTAGATTTGTCAAAAAATTTAAATTATGTGTCACACCAGACACCTCAAAGTAGTGACTGTTGTAGCTTAGGTCTAATACTTGTAGTTTGTGTAATTCCTTAAATGCATTGTTATAGGCCAGGTCAATCTTGTTAAAGGACAGGTCCAGATATTTTAGGGTTGGTAACGACGTGAACTCTGTCCCATTCAGTGCTGCAGAAAATCCATTTCTTGATAGGTTCAGACATGCTATGTCACCATAGCCCTCAAATTGCTTTGGAGAAATGAAGAAGATATTGTTTGAACTGAGGACCAGCACTCGACCGGAGTCAAAGCACTCTTGCTTCACAAGGCCATGTTTTAACTCAAAGGAAAAGTCCTTTGAATGTGAATAGTGACCAGTGAGTGGTGACTTGTGCAGCGTTGGCTTTGAATTGCTTCCTAAGACACGGCCTGGGGAATCGCTCACTGAAACTGGATACAGCCTATTTTCTCCGAGGTATATTAGTTTCAAGTGTGAGAAGTTGCTGAATATGGTAGAATTAGAGCGAACAATGAAATTAATTCCCATGTTCAACGCTGACAGATTTTTTAGATGATGAAGAGGGCTGAGGGTATCTGACTCGATTTCTTTAAAAACATAACCTGCTATATGCAATGTTCTAAGTGACACCAATTTAGAAAACTGTCTTGAAAGCAGTAGGGTGTCAGGGTAGACTAACAAATCATAATTGAATGAAAAATCCATAACTTCTAGCTTTGGTAGATAGCAAAAGAAATCTCCTTCAGTCATAGCCTTAGACAAGAAATTATAGGAGAGGAACAGCTCTTTAAGATTGTTTAAACTCTCAAACCAGGAGTTCTTGATGAAACGGAGTGAGTTCCCTGCTAGGTGCAGTGTCTGTAACTCTGTAAGGCCATGAAATGCATGAGAATGAATATCTAGAAAAACATTAGGACAGGGGACACACGGATATGGAGCATTGGAGCATCTTGGACAGTTTCCCTGTAATTCAAGGATTTCTAGATGGGTTAGTCCATGGAAATCATCCTTAGCGATATACTGTATCTTGTTCGATTCAAGTAATAATGTTTTTAAAGAGCTTGGAAGTTCTTTTGGAACTTGAGTTAAATTGTTATAGGCCAACGCCAAAACCTCTAAGTGAATCAATGCTGAGAATGTGCCGTTTCCAATAGTAAAATTATTCTCACAAGGATTCCAGTAGAAGCAGTTTTTGGATAAGAAGAGCTTCTTCACATGTGTTATACCAGAGAGGTTGCTCATATTCAAGAAATTCATCTTGTTATTGTCCAGCACGAGGATCTCCAGGCTGAGTGGAAGGTTTTGTGGAATTTCGATGAGGCCATTGCCATTAAGCTTTAGGACCTGCAGGTTTGTCAGATTTTTGAAGGCACCTTCGGCAATGTGACTCTTCTGGTTTTTGTTGACCCAGTTGAGATTGAGAATGGTCAGGTTCTCCAGATTAGAAAATGCATCAAGAGATACATTCTGGATGTTGTTTTCTGATAGGTCCAGCACGGTCACATTCCTGGTGATGCCAACAGGTACCTTTATCAGTCGACGATCCTCACAATTGAAGATGATGTCGTCAGTGGTATTGGTAGTATTGACCACCTTAATGTCACATGGAAACTGCCTTGGCATCCATGTACATGAGGTATTTACGGCCAGGAAGTGACACAGGAACAACGATGCCAACTGTAACCAGCAGGTGGTAGCAGCCTGTAAGTATAAAGTAAAAAACGTGTGAGGATGGAAATATAACGACAGACTAACGAAAGACTAATGATTAACGATGAGATGTCTAACGAACCGTGGAGTCAGTGGAGGCTGGTGGGAGGAGCTATAGGAGGACAGGCTCATTGTAATGGCTGGAATGGAGTAGATGGAACGGCCACCAGCCTCCTCTGTGTGGAGTAGGTCTACAAGTAACCCGAGATGTACTCTTAAGGACCCTACCGTTACTCCTTAAAGTCCAAGGACCTTATATGTTATTTTCAGAGGTAGACCGGCTCTGGTAGACAAAACAGCCTAATACTCCATCTAAACGTGAATCGATTATCAATTTGCGATACGGTTCTAGATACGTAATGCCCTTTCACTTTCATATCGCATCAAAATAATTTCACAGATGCAAAATACACACTTACTGTACACTGTTTTATCACGGTTTCAGCCGACAGTATTTTTCAGGTGACAACACGTTTCTGGCGGCCTTCTTCCGTTACACACAGGTATTCGGAGCATGCTAGATAGCTAATTAGCACAGGTGGTCCCTCTGTCTTCCGTCTGTCTTTCCCGTAAACACACACTGTAACATGGAGATGTGGCTGTGTGGGAACACTAACCCTAACCCTATAAAGGTGTGTATCAATTTAACCTTTCGTTTTTTTTAAAAGTTATTTCTTGCTGATATGAACGATAAGGTCCTTATGCTTCCAGAAACGTACTGCAAGCAATGCGTGTTAATGTTCTGACCGAGGATCGGGGTTCTTAACAAAACTCCCCCCTACAGAAGACGCCTTCGTCCAATGACTCTTATGTGTAATATAATGGAACTAAAAGTCAAGATCAAGGGCTAGCCTACAAGCACACATGTTATGGCCAATAGCTCAATAGCAATAGCTTTGTGATGGTGTACATTCTACTAATTTCAGGATACTAGTTATCTCCAATATGTTTGCCTAGATAGAAATGGCATTTGTGAATGTAACAATTGTGTATAACGCTACTTCCCCTTTAAAAAGTAATTTATTTTCTCATGTTTCATTATTAATTTTGCCACTTGAGAAAAGCATGTACCCTACATAGACTTGGTGGCTAACTTCAATACTAATAACAGAAATTAATCAAACTTACCATATTGTTTACCGTTGATTCCTTGTGAGATTTTGAAAGCCTATCAAATAAGTAGGGCCTGGTCATTTATTTACCAGTAAGCAAAGAAGTGTAATAAAACTACAGGGGGCTGTTCGTTTTCTTTGTGTTTCCATCGATGTAGTCCCTTGTGTAATGACTCAACTTCTCTCTACTCAAACACACATCAAGTGCAACTCAATTTCCCCTTGCAGCTCTAGTTAGTGAAATGTGTTCAACAAGCTGGTTGGGGAAGTTCTCCTCTGAATTTCTTTCCTCTTTCTGAAATGCATCAAGAGATTAAAGGCAGAATCAGTTTAATATGATTTTGTGAATCATTATTATTTTATTAATTTATTGTTACCTTATATTTATAAGCATTGCAGTACAGCAAAAAAATGATCAGTCAGTATTAGAGATGGAAGTTCATATCTATACATTCTCATGAGATACATTACATTTACTTTGAACCTTAAAACTGTCTTTAAGATAATTGTCACCACATAAAAAGGTCTACACTACCCACTGGGCACAGACTATTCATTGAAATTACGTGAAAACAATGTTGATTCAACCAGTGTGTGCCCAGTGGGTAAGGTGTATTCTAAGTGCAGAATTATTGTGTTTGCCCTTTTCAAAGAGTCTTCTTGAAGAGATTATTGTATTGTTTTTGACTGTCTGTTGCCAGTTCAATTTAATCACAGTATAGTTTTTTTCTAAGTAAAAAATCCCCCAGAAAGAACAAGTGCCTCTGACTGGCTGGCAACATAGCCACAGATTCTCATCCCACCATAAGATCTAAATGAAACAGGAACTTCATAGATTAATTGAGGAAGTTCTCCCATGGTTTGCTTCCCTTGATTACACAATCACAAAAAAAAGGGCAATGCTATGCACATGGCGAAATCATTGTGTTAAGGCCTTTTTCAAAGAGTCTCCTTGAAGAGATTACTGTATTGTTTTTGACTGTCTGTTGCCAGTACACTCCTTAGGCTAAACCAAAAGTATTGCTGTGCTTGAGGATTTGTTGGCCACTCCATCACTGACCGCCTATACAACCTCTTCCTGAGTCTCAGGTACTTTGAGTGACTGGGGACCTTTTCCAGGAAAATCAAGACAATCACATCATCTCTCTCATCCATAAGCCTCTGATGGGCCATGTAGAACGCGGTCTTGAAGTCCCCGCTCTTGATGTACTTGTTGGTCAGTATGAACACGGTCCTCTTGCTCTGGTGGATGCTCTGGGAGAGGTTGTCGATCAGGGGGCAGCCAGGGATCCAGTCTCGTTCCTCCAGACAAAGCTGTAAGGGATGGTCCCCGCGGTCCTCCAGCTGAACAAGCAGCTCCTTCAGCACCCACTCAGACACCTCCGGGTCCTTCTTGTCGTACACTACGAAGGCGTCGTAGGGAGCGCTGGGCGAGGACAGGCGTCTGTAGCCTTTGAACTTGGCCAGGAGGAAGTGGTAGATGTACCAGACGTCCCAGAGGAAGAGGTGGCTGGAGATGGAGAGGGTGACGAAGCTGAGCACCAGGGATGTGAGAAGGATGTAGAGGATGATGGACATGTAGTTATGCTGGCAGGCCTGCAGTTCTAGGTCCAGGGATATGACCGGATGACCCCTCTGGGCTCCTGGAGCAGCACAGGTCACATCGGTGGCCAGTCTGGGGATGTTCACCATGGTGCGGTTCAGCCACATCACAAACATGAGGGCGTTACAGTTGCACATGAACTTGTTGTTGTTCAGGACTAACGTGTCCATGTGATCGACAACGTCATCAGGGATGCTGGTCTGCTCGATGTTTTGAATGTGATTGAAGCTGAGATCCAGATGCTTCAAACTAAAGGCGTCCTTGAGGAAATACGGAGAGAGTTTGGATATTTGGTTTCTGTGTAAGAGGAGAGTCTTGAGAGATTCGGTGCAGTTGGAGAGCTCTGGGGGAACTGTTGATAGGCTATTACTGCTGAGATCTAGAACCTCTAAGGACTGAAGAATCGTCAGCTTCTCCCAACTAAATATCTTTAGTCTGTTGTTGTTGATGTGGAGATGAGTGAGTTTGTCTGGCAGGCCTTGGAAGACTTGCTGAGGGATGAAGTTGAGGTTGTTGTGAGAGATGTCTAGGACCCTCAGATTGAGCAGTTTTTTGAAGTAGTTGATGTATCTTGTATCGCCATCTCTCCATAGCATATCTAAACGGTTACCTTTGAACTCTAACTTCTCCAGAGAGAGACTCTCCAGCTCTGTGTTGGTGGAGGTGGAAATCTTATTATAGTTCATGAGTAATATCGTCAGATTGGTCAAATTTTTGGTGAAATTAAGCATGTGGGTCAAACCCTCGGATTCAAAGTAATGGTTGTTGTTGCTTATGTCTAAGATAACTAAACTTGTCAGTTCCCGAAACGCTGAGGAATAGAGAAGGTCCAGACGATTGTATGAGAAGTCAAGATACTTTAAGTTAGTGAGGTAAGTGAACTCAGAACCATTTAGACTTTGGCTCATGGCATTTCCAGAGAGATTTAGGCATCTAAGATCAGCAAGGTTCAAGAATCTGGAGTGAAGGAAAAATATATTATTCCTGCTGATATCCAGGGTTTTCCCAAACTGGCTGCACTGGGTATTGACGAATGAATTCAGCATCCCATCCTCCTTGTCCTTGTATTTGCAGCTGCGAGCATACTCATCGTATCTAAAATAATGAATCTCTCTCACTTCTCCATTGCGGTTATGCCCAGCATCTGACATCGGTGAGCCATGCAGGGCTTCTCCTCCCGAAAAGGCAACAGACTGACCACTTTCAGAAGGGGACGATATTTTGTTGTCAGATAAATTTATTATTTTGAAGTTTTTCAGTTCCATCAGAATGCTGAGGTTGGTTATTTTGATGAAGTTGGTGCCCAGGTCAATGACCTCCAGGTTCTTTAGAGGAATCAGTGGGCTGATGTCTTTGAAGGTGAGCTGCTGGAAGACGAAGGCCCTGATGCGGAGTACTTTCAGGGATTTCAGGAAGGAGAATGAGGGACTAAGGCGCAGTGTAGCTGGATACCTCTGCAGCTCATAGTTAAAAGACAGGTCCAATTCTTCCAGGTTGGGTAGAGCTCGTGGGAAGTAAGTCATTGTTATCTCTCGAGCTAAAAAGTTGGTTGAGAGATCAAGTACTCGCAGATCTGTACAGTTCTGAAACCACTCTGTAAGGACATATGTGAGGGAGTTACTATGCAGGCGTAGTATCCTCAGTTTGGGCAATGCTTTAAAGGCACTTGCGTCTATCTGAAGTGAATTGTTAGGGCATGGAATACAAGGAAATGGCGCATTATAACATCGTGGGCAGTTTCCGCTTAGGTCAAGTATCTCCAATTGGGTTAAGTTATGAAAATCTTTGTCAGTAACCATTTCAATCTTGTTATTATAGAGATACAACTCTCTGAGACTTGTTGGTAATCTTGGGGGAATGTAGGATAGGTTATTTGACTTGAGGGATAGGACAGTCATGTTACCAAGCTGTAGAAATGCGCCTTCCTCAATTTGATAGGAAACATTACATGGGTTACAATAGTAACAATTTTGTCCCAGGTAAAGAATCTGTACGTTAGTGATGTCAGAGAGGTTCCTTTTCAGAATGGTATATATTTGATTCACCTCTAAACTGAGCAGAATGAGGTTTGGAGGGAGACCCTTTGGGATGCTGGAGAGCTGATTCCCATCCAGATACAGAGCCTTCAGATTCCTCAGGTCTTTAAAGGTGTTCTGCTTGATAGTCACACTCTCTGTGCACATGCGGTCCTTGGGGCCGATCTTGATGGGCACGCAGTTACAGCGCATGTCGATCTCGGTGAGGTTCTCCAGGCCCTGGAAGGACGTTGAGTTAATGTGAGGGATGTGGTTGATGGTGAGGGTCAGGTTGGTGGTGTTTCTGGGGATGTCCTTTGGGACCTCCAGGAGTCCTCTCTCAGTGCAATCTACATTGACCACGGTGTCGTTGCTGGCCAGGGTGACGTCACAGGGTAGGGTTTTGGGGTACCAACCTCCAGTTGCCAGCACAGAGGAGCACCACAGGCCCAGCAGCATCACCCCACACACCTGGAAAGATGCACACTCTGACCTCTGGGGGAACAGGACAGTGTTATTACTAGAGGGGTAATGATGACACACTCTGACCTCTGGGGGAACAGGACAGTGTTATTACTAGAGGCGTAATTATAACACACTCTGACCTCTGGGGGAACAGGACAGTGTTATTACTAGAGGGGTAATGATAACACACTCTGACCTCTGGGGGAACAGGACAGTGTTATTACTAGAGGGGTAATGATAACACACTCTGACCTCTGGGGGAACAGGACAGTGTTATTACTAGAGGGGTAATGATAACACACTCTGACCTCTGGGGGAACAGGACAGTGTTATTACTAGAGGGGTAATGATAACACACTCTGACCTCTGGGGAAACAGGGCAGTGTTATTACTAGAGGGGTAATGATAACACACTCTGACCTCTGGGGGAACAGGACAGTGTTATTACTAGAGGGGTAATGATAACACACTCTGACCTCTGGGGGAACAGGACAGTGTTATTACTAGAGGGGTAATGATGACAAGTTTTATTAGCATATTGCCTCTCTTAAACCACAGGACACAAGAGAGTCTTAAAAAAATGTACTGCTCAATAAATTAACTGCTCAATAAAATATACAAATATAGAAACCAATAACTTCCCAGTGGCTCAGCTAAACAAAGCTATTGCAGACGTTGGTTAATTCATGAAAAGGTTGGCATTTTTATTTTCTACTATTTCTTATTCTGATTCTATTTACCTTTTCTATGTTGTTCTGCATAGACATAACATAAACAAATGTAAATTTATATATTTCCTTTTACCTCTATTGAGTCCTTTATAATCACGGTTAATTAAGAGTCTGTTGACCCACCCATGCATTAATCTATGTAACATAATAAAACAAATCTCCGTCAAAAATCTGTCCGTTTTAAGCTAGTCTCAATCCTCTACATCTGACCTACGTTGGCCTTCTCCATCGGCGGTGGAAGGTGTCCGAGCTACAGCGTTGTTTGTCAGGACCATGAGACGTCCTGAAAGTCAGTCTTTCTCACGAAAAAAAGGTCTGTAGCGTCCGAACGGTTTTGGCCTTCAGACTGTTATGACCCCTCTATCCTTTCCAAAGGCCAAACCGTTCAGTGTTTTCTGTTTTGCTCTACGACCCGTCTGATGGTTACTCATACAAACAAATGGAAGTATGGAGGTGGTTTTGTGCCAACAAAAACAAGGGGTTAGATATGTGTTCCAAAAAAAATAAAAATCTAAATATTTCCTGAACTTTCTTACATCTCCTAGATACAGGACAGACACTTCAAAACCTTATTCCTTACGATGACATTTTTTGACTGTCTTAACCATTTATGAATGTGTTATTCAATGTGTTTCTATAGTAGTAAAGGCCAACTGCAATATTTTTATTTGTTATATACCTAAAGGGGTCCTACAATTCTAAATCAAATAGCTAAATGATCCATGGTATGACCATCCTGTTAGCTTAGAGGTTAAATACATCATTTCTTCATTTTCATCTATCTTTTTTTTTCTCCTTGCACATCAAACATAATATTTAGATTAGCATACTACGCCTTATATTCATGAACTGTATTATCATATGAAAGGTATTATCATATGAAAGTTATTATCATATTAAAGGTATTGTCATATGAAAGGAATTCTTACCATCATGTGAGACAGCATTGTTCAGATCAATGTTTGTGTCGATAAGTTCTCATGGTTCAGTTCACTCTTACTATAAAATGAAAGGAGGACTGAGAACGATCACATGAAAACACAGGATGATGGCACGAAGGACAACAGATGTGTGAGTGAAAGTGTCTTTAATAGTCTCCACTTCCCTTTGGGCAGATGCCAGACAACTATCTATCAATAGGCATACAGTACAACTGTTGCCTGAGGTCAAAGTTAAGTTCCTAAAATCTAAATTTGTTAAATCAATCAATGTTGTTGTCTAATTTTGGTGCAGGCTTAATTTAAGCACTTTGGAGCAGCATTTTCTGTATGTAGGCTTCCTTGGTTTATATAAATCCAATACTATACATGCAATAGCTTAATTTTTTTTTGTAGCAGTACTGATTAATTGTGGATGAATAGAGCTTTTTTCAAGCATGTGCTCGTCCTTGATTTGTAGCATTTATTGATACGAATACGCATACAGTTTGTCTTATTTATGATAGCGTTGCAGTCTTCAATTTTTTCTGCCTTAATATTAAATCTAAAAAGGGATTAAAGTGGATTTTTTCCGCTACTGATCTACATAATCTACTCCACATTTTCAAAGCGAAATAAGAATTATATTCAAACAAAGATGTCTTGATCGCATAATGTCTTCACACCCCAGAGTTAATACTTGGCGGAAGCGCATTTCATATTTATTTTGATCCTGACAAACTCTCCCTGCCGGTGACAAGCATACGCATACCACGATGCTGCCACCAAATACAGAGGGTTTCACTTTGTGATGTGTTGTATTCAAGTTTTTAATTAGGCTAAAAAGTACATTTATTTGCCGTGTTGTCTTACAGTATTACTTAAGGGCCTTATGGCAAACAGAATGTATATTTAACACTTCCTTCTTGTTACTTTGTCATACAGGTCAGTAATGTGGTGAATGAAATGTTGTGAAACACTCTGTATTTCCAAATATTGTGGTGGTAGCATCATGTTATGGGTATGCTTGCCACTGGCAGGGACTGGGGAGTTTGTCAGGATCCAAAATAAATATGAAAGGAGCAAAGCCCAGGTAAAAAGTTAAAAGAAAACGTGCCTCGGGGGCTCTATTCAATACGTATTGCGGAAGTTCAGCTTTACAGCATGATTTAAATTTAAAGGCAATGTTCCCACGTCAGCGGAGACTGCGTTCACGGTAAACGTTGCACATGTCGGCTCAATCAGAAATGACCTTTGCATTTCTATAGCGCAATCTGTAACGGTTCAGCAATACATATTGAATAGAGCTCTTAGTCTTCTGAACATATTACATTTTACATTTTAGTTATTTAGTTAGTTATCACCGACACGGTTTTGATTATTGCTGTCCATCAAAGATTCCCAACCACATTTACTGAGCTTGATCAATTTTGACAAAACAATTGATATACATATGTAGCCCTAAGATTTGTGCAAAGTTGGTAAAATCTTATTCAAAATGATTCAGAGCTGTAATTGTTGCCAAGGTGCTTCCGCAGTATTAACTCTGGGGTGTGAATACATACACAATCAAGACATCTTAGTTTTTAATTTTGTATTTATTTGGAAGAATTTCAATACATTTTGTTTCACGTTTAGATAGAATTTTAAGGTAGTAAAATATGAAAACTTTGCGAAGGGTGAGTGGACTTTCACTCTATGCGCTGTATAAAAAGGAGGAAACGTGTGTTTACTGGGAGACGTGAAGACAGATTTATCTCTCGTGTTACCACAGTTTCAAGTACAATTCTTCTGTAAATGAAAGTGAAACCTCGGTTTAGAGAAAACACATCACAAAACTTTCCATTAGTTGGGCATGCGTAGACAGCTGGGACATTAGCTAGTAGCTGCCACGAAAAACAGTACTGTCTGTGCCTGGCAAGGGCAGAATACATCATGCAGACACACTCTCCAGCTTCCAAACAGTAAATAATTAAACATTGTTATTCAACCAAACATGGTCCAGGAGAGTCTCTGGTATAAATTATGAGAAAGATTAAAAAAGCTGCCCTCACTGTCAGCAGAAAGCGGCTTGGGCTTTAGAGAACAAGAAAACAATATTTGTGAAATATTTTGAAATTGATCATTGAAATTGAAATGGACATTTACTTTGTATGACATTTTGTTTTGAGAACAACAAAGCACAACAAAGGAGACAATAATCAGGTTGCAGCGTTTTAAACCTTTAATATGTTACAGTAGTGCTGAGTACTAAAATAACAGGAAGGTACTCAGTGATCATGTGCAAAGATTCATAAACTACGTTGGATTCAGCAAATGAAAAAGACTGAGGTCATAATGGACTGTATCATTTAATAAAATGTATTGTCTTGCACATTGATTTGTCTAGAGCTCTTTGTCATATATATATTTATGTATCATGTGTAACATAACTTTTAATATATTGAATACAAATATAATACAGATCTAATAGAGGTCCATCTACACATTACACCCCAAAAAGTTAATTATCAATTTGTAAAAGTATACTTCAGTAATATCAGTGTATATACCCTAAGGTTAATTATTTTCTTCTCAGATGCCTGAATATAATCTCTTTTAAAAGTGTCATCATGATTCATATAATTTATTTTACTTTACATATCAAACAAGATATACACAAGGTAAGGTTTGTCACAGCGGTTCACATTGGTTTGGGTCGAATAAACCCGTGTCTCTTATGTATGGCTTTGAAATCGCTAATCAGAAAGACAACCGTGTTGTTGTGTTTACTTGTAAAGGAGTGTTGTAAGTGAGCGACTCAGTGTGTTGACAATAGCAGACATGGTGGTAGAGTGTCGTGTCAATGCATTCCCACTTTGGTCATCGGGGGAACTGCCCGAAGCCATTTCAGCAGCCCCAAGTAGACAGTCGGGGGAACTGCCCGAAGCCATTTCAGCAGCCCCAAGTAGACAGTCGGGGGAACTGCCCGAAGCCATTTCAGCACACCCAAGCAGACATAGTTCATGATGACCTCGTCACTTTGGTTACCAGCTCGTCCACCTTGGCTACCAGCTCGTCCACCTTGGCTACCAGCTCATCCACCTTGGCTACCAGCTCGTCCACCTTGGCTACCAGCTCATCCACCTTGGCTACCAGCTCGTCCACCTTGGCTACCAGCTCGTCCACCTTGGCTACCAGCTCGTCCACCTTGGCTACCAACTTGTCCACCTTGGCTACCAGCTGGTCACCTCGGCTACCAGCTCGTCACCTTGGCTACCAGCTCGTCCACCTTGGCTACCAGCTGGTCACCTCAGCTACCAGCTCGTCCACCTTGGCTACCAGCTCGTCCACCTTGGCTACCAGCTCGTCCACCTTGGCTACCAGCTCGTCCACCTTGGCTACCACCTCGTCCACCTCGGCTGCCAGCTCGTCCACCTTGGCTACCAGCTCGTCCACCTTGGCTACCAGCTTGTCCACCTTGGCTACCAGCTCATCCACCTTGGCTACCAGCTCATCCACCTTGGCTACCAGCTCGTCCACCTTGGCTACCAGCTCATCCACCTTGGCTACCAGCTCATCCACCTTAACTACCAGCTCATCCACCTTGGCTACCAGCTCGTCCACCTTGGCTACCAGCTCGTCCACCTTGGCTACCAGCTCATCCACCTTGGCTACCAGCTTGTCCACCTTGGCTACCAGCTCATCCACCTTGGCTACCAGCTCATCCACCTTGGCTACCAGCTCATCCACCTTGGCTACCAGCTCGTCCACCTTGGCTACCAGCTCGTCACCTTGGCTACCAGCTCGTCCACCTTGGCTACCAGCTCGTCACCTTGGCTACCAGCTCGTCCACCTTGGCTACCAGCTCATCCACCTTGGCTACCAGCTCATCCACCTTGGCTACCAGCTCATCCACCTTGGCTACCAGCTCATCCACCTTGGCTACCAGCTCATCCACCTTGGCAACCAGCTCGTCCACCTTGGCTACCAGCTCATCCACCTTGGCTACCAGCTCGTCCACCTTGGCTACCAGCTCATCCACCTTGGCTACCAGCTCGTCCACCTTGGCTACCAGCTCATCCACCTTGGCTACCAGCATGTCCACCTTAGCTACCAGCTCATCCACCTTGGCTACCAGCTCGTCCACCTTAGCTACCAGTTCGTCCACCTTGTCTACCAGCTCGTCCACCTTGGCTACCATCTTGCGCTGCCGGCTCTCATGGCTAAAAACCCTCCACCAGTGACATGCAGCCCTGTGTTAAGCAGCAGAGCATGTGGAAACTGAGTCAGGGTGAGCAGGGTGCACCAGGGCCATGTGACTGCAGGCGCCGCCTCGCTCTAGGGCCTCCACGGAGAGCAGCTGGCTGAATCCCAACAGGTCTGGCTACCTGACCTCTGACCTCTGACCTCTGGCCCTCTCCCTGGCCTACACTGGAGCGCACCAGGGCCATTATCTAAAGGGTATCTCTCTGTGTGTCTGGGACCCCATTGGGGAGGCTGTAGGTCTTCCCTTCAATGAGTTCCCATGGCTCCAGCTTAGCTCCCAGACTCATGTCACTCACAGTCACACCATTGGCCATGTTAAGCTGTTCAGCCACAGCGAAGGGTTCAGCTCCAGAGGCGTATAGAGAGATTGTGTTCTCTGCCTCAACACTTGTGTTGGTAGTGCGTGACTGGGCCCTTCGACCCCCAGAGAATGGCTGGGGGGGGGGGGGGGGGGGGGGGGTTTCTCCACCTTCATCTACATCGTCCCCATCCATGTTGGTCTTCCTCTTGGGGAAGCAGTGAGTGAAGGGCCCGTGGCACCTCCTCCAGGCACCTCCACCACCTCCTACTGTCCAGTCTGGGTAGTGGCATGGCTCAGAGCTGCTTGGCATCCCATGATGCTGGCAGCATGATGGAGGCACCTCTGATGAGCCTCCTGCCAGAGGACTGAGCGCTAACTGTTCTAACGGACCAATACTGAACCATGAGACAAGGACAAGCTCATGGAAAGTGTCTTGGAAAAAGCAGATCTCCTCTGTGGCTTGGTGGGGTCGTCAGGTGACTGGACTCTGGGCGCTCCTCCCGCTCAGAGCAGATCTCCTCTGTGGCTTGGTGGGGTCGTCAGGTGACTGGACTCTGGGCGCTCCTCCCGCTCAGAGCAGATCTCCTCTGTGGCTTGGTGGGGTCGTCAGGTGACTGGACTCTGGGCGCTCCTCCCGCTCCTCCCGCTCAGAGTGGCTTTTGCTTTCTCCAGCAGCGCTTCGAGGCTCCCAGAGCCCGGCATGATGCTGCTCCAGCTCCTCCTCAGCATCCGACAACCTGAGGCTGCCTGTGATACGGTCACATGGGTGTAAGCTTGAGGGGAATGCCTGGGTGCGGTGCGGGAGGGTCTCAGGAGTGTGGCACCCCTGCTGCTTTGGCACACTGGGCACACTGGACTCCGTGCTGCTGCTACTGGTGAATGACGGTGGTGATGTGGTGAGGTGGTGGTGGCGGCGGCGTTGACCTCGTTGGAGAGAGCTGAGGAGGAGTCTTTCCCTGCAGCCGTCTCCAGCTGTGTGCAAGCTACACTACGGGGAGCAGAAATACAAAGATAATCATTAAGCATCTCCCTGACAACATGGTGCATTGCTTTGATCACTCATCACCCTTTCCTGTTTTCATTAGAGGACTTTTTTTTGTAAGAGTTTTATCTAATGATGCTTTCATAACATAGCTTGATTTCAAGAGAGTGGTGTAAAATAGAACAGAGGTGCATTTCAGCACTTTGACAAACTCTCCCTGCAGCAAGTGTTGCATAATGTACTTAGAAGGGCTCACACACAGCAATATTATTACATCTTACACCAATCCTCTACACATCACAGGAGGTCGGTGGCTCCTTAACTAGCGATGACGGGCTCATGTTAATGGCTGGAGCGGATCGGTGGAATGGTATCAAATACATCAAACACATGGTTTCCAGGTGTTTGGTGCAATTCCATTCGCTCCGTTTCGGACATTATTATGAGCCGTCCTCCCCTCAGCAGCCTCCTGTGCTACTCATGTCTGCATTGTATTATTGTATAAATGCCAGTGACATTCTTGTTACTGTCTTTCTGCCTGAATGGATAATAGGACCCTGTCATCCTAATCCCCAAAAGTGAATTATTTATCAACAGCCACACTTTCCTCCTAGAATTGTGTTTCCCACTTCCACTTAAACATCCTGTGTTTTATATATATATTTCCACACTATGAGGTTGGAATAAGACTGGAATAAGAGCTGTAAGCACACAGACGTCATAGGAAACAACTTATTTATTTACCTGTGGTTTCTTTTATCTTCAGCATCCGGTGGCAGCCATCTCCCCGCATGGTACCGAACCCAGGCTCGGCACTGGTGGCTGCGTGGATCTTCCTCAGCAGGGTGGGGTCCATGGTCTGATGTCTAGCCTTGCCTTGCTGTGTCCCCTGGCTTTGGCTGCCATAGCCCTTCTCCTCCCAACTCATATAGCCCATTCCCTTAAGGGAAGACTCCGACAGTAGATGCGTGTTTTCTCCAGTGCAGAGGGGAGAGTCCATGGGCGTGACACATCTGCTGCTTCCTGTACTGCAGCCAGCGTCTATGGAGGAGCACTGGGAGCTCTGCAGGGAGTCAACACCCTCGTTGCTCTGTAACAATGGCATGTGCTCACTCAGGTGGTACTCATATAGCCGTGTGACATCCTGCTCGGCCGATGGGATCCTCGTCTGCTGCCGGTCGCTGCTGGGTAAATTGGCTTCCTGGGTACTGTGGGGGTCTTTGGCAGGGGAGTGTGAATGAGCGTCTAACTGCTGGCTCCTTTCATCCCAGTCCTGCTTGTCTCCTTTAATTGTTGCCCTGTCAGAGTGGGAGGCGTGTGAGTCACTCACACAGTCTGGGGAGAGATTGTTGGCCCCTTTGTTTTCAGGCGGCCGGTGATATCTTGGGGGCTTCTCTCGATACGGATACGGCGTTCGCCCCAACTCGAATTGGTTCATGTATGGAGATTCCCTTACAATAGCGTTATATTTGGGTGGCTCCCCTCTATTTGAGATCTGGACGTTGCTGTTCCGTTTTTCTGTTGAGTCACTGGTCTCTCCCTGAATCCTGCCCTCAGGGTCACTGTGCTTCCCTGGCTGCTTGCTCATCAAAGAGCCCATGTGCAGTTTGCTGAAGTAGTCGGTGAGAGACTTGGTCTCAATGGTCTCTGGCTCCATCTCTCCCCCTTCTGAGTGTAGGATCTGGGTGGATGACACACCCAAGGACTTGGCCCCCTCCTCCTTCTTCTCCTCCAATTCCTCCTCCAACTCCTCCTCCTCCTCCCCCTGGGTCTCCTGAGGGTTGTGCTGTATGCCCAGGTCCGCCCCGTCCTCATACTGTGTTACGGGAAACTCTGTTTTCTCCTCAGTCAGAGTGTGGTAGCCCTCAGCGGTGGCCACATACAGTCTCAGGTGGGTTTCAGAGAGTTTCTGGGCAGCGACCAGCTCTGAGCTCTCTGTCATCTCTGAGGAGTTAGTCTCGTTGCCAGAGTCTGACGAGGACTCGGGGCTAAATGCCCTTGATATTTCTACACCTGTGTGCCACAGAGAGACAGACATTTTATTAACAACTTCACCTGAGGCACCTGAGAGATATTATAAAATAGCACATATTTAATTGGTACAAAAAGTATGAAAGTTGTGAGTTGAAATGCATTTGTGCATTGTTCATAAATTATAAAACAAACAAAATGATACACAAAACAACAACAAAAAAATCTCTGGAGACAAAATGAGTGTGACATAGCAAATGATTTACATTCAAAACTAATGAAACAATACACACACAAAATGGAAACATAGAACAAAATGGGTTTTTATTGAAAAATCAACAACAACAAATCAAAACGTTAATGTCTGGATAATTTGCGTGGTGTTAATTAATAAATGTTACAACAGTGTAAGAAGAAGAACCTGTGCTATTTTCTGACTGTGGTTTTGGGCTTTGCTCCTCGGAAGCTGCAAGGGCCTCCAGGGCCTGTAAGGTGGACACCACAGCATCGTCCAGGGCCCCGTCCCCCTCTGGGCCCTCCTCCCCCTGTGTGGTGACTGAGTCTATGAGGGACGCTGGGATATCATCACGGGTCCCCTGGCTCTTCCTGACAGGCCCCTGGGCAGCCCTGTGCCTCTCGTCCTCATCAGAGCGGTCCCTGAAGCCTGGGGGCGGGGCTGCGATGGCCAGGTTGAGGGAGCGAAGGAACACGTCCTCGGCATCCTTGTCGTCCTCCGATGGCGGGGGCAGGGAGGTCAGGTCGATGATGTCATCGCTGGACCCAGAGAGCGAGAGGAACGTAGCCCTGTCCAGATCCCCCGTCGGTCCCACGTCCTCCTCGCAGCTGACGTCCTCCTCGTCTTCGTCCGCGTCTGTGATGTCCGCGTAGCAGATGTCGTGCAGCAGCGGCTCCTCGCTGCACTCAGTGTTGCCGAAGATTTTTGCGGTGTACGGATATCCCTCCCCGTCCGTCGCCATGTGATCCTCCTCTAGTCGCTCATACACGGGGCTGTGGTCGTGTAGAACCTCTGGGGCCTCCTCCATCAGCCTCTGGTAGCCCAGGTTCTGGGGGTCCACACTGTCCAACGGAGGATCCCCGAAGATGAAGGAGACCTTGGCGCTGTGGGGGGAGTCCTGGGGTTTGGGCCTGGTGACACTGGGGACACTGGGGACACAGAGGCAGGGCTGGGGATGAGTTGGGCCTCTGGTCCCCCCTCTGGCATTCACCCTCTCTGCCATGTGCATGCTGTACTGGGGCGGCTGCTGGATCTCAGTGATATAGACGGGGTCCATGTAGTCTGAGTCTCTGTTGGTGCAGGGCTCTCTGGTGCAGCTCTGACTGTTGTGGTGCTGGTGCTCCTCACATCCCCTAAAGGAGGTGCTGTACGTCAACTCTATGGCCTGGTATTTCTGCTTTACTCTGGAGTCATGGCCTGAGGACAGGAACCAAACCAGGGGTTGATAATCAGGTTTCTGCAATAGCAGACTTTTGAACTATATAGAGTCTAGAGACTCACCGGTGTTTACATTCCCTGTTTTGACCACGTTGTAGATGGAACTGTACAGAGTCTAGACTCACCGGTGTCTGCATTCCCTGTTTTGAACACGTTGAAGATGGAACGGCGAGAGTCCACCAGTAGTCTGTAGTATCCAGCAGTCAGACAGGCCAGATTCATCGCATCAGTGGACTCCATTAGCAGAGTGATGGGCTGGAGAACAGGGAGATAAGAGGACGACAATGAACACACACGAAATGGAAATAGACCGTCAGATGAAGTAATGTCAAGGCTTAGTGTTATTCTAATGGTTCTCATTGAGCATTAATTTCTTTGCTCAATATTATTACTGGATATGATTTTGTTGCTTATTAAGGCGAGGCACCGCAGGCTGAATTTCTTTTTGTTGCATCAACCTATCAGTTCTGAGATTTTTGGGGTATTTTGGTCCTTTAATATTAGTACTTTAAAAGGTAAACATAACATTTCTAAAACTTGATGTAGATATATATTTTATTTTGTTTATCATTTTCAGGAATTTGAACCATATTAAAATGGACATAAATCCATAATTTCAAAGCTCACTACAGGTAATGACACTTCATTTAAAAAATGTAATCCCCAAAGGTAATTATTTATCATGAGACAATTCTAATTTACCATAAACAATAACTAGTAATGCTGCATACTCAAAGAAAGGGGAAAATCTCACCTTTCTGGTTAAAATAGTTATACATTCCTGAGGTGTAATCACATTTGGGGACACAAGCTCAAGTACACAGTACAAATATGATTAAAATATGAAAATATGAAATATTTTATATTATTTACATTTACATCATTTAGCAGACGCTCTTATCCAGAGCGACTTACAAAATGGTGCATTAAACTTTTTTTTTTGTACTATTTTTTTTGTCCTTTTTTTTTTAAATGGGGGGTGGGGGAAGAAGGATTACTTTATACTATTCCAGGGTTTCAAGTGTCTCCGGAAGGTGGTCAGTGACTCCGCTGTTCTGGCGTCATGGGGGAGCTTGTTCCACCATTGGGGTGCCAGAGCAGCGAATAGCTTTGACTGGGCTGAGCGGGAACTGTGCTTCCGTAGAGGTAGGGGGGCTAGCAGGCCAGAGGTGGATGAACGTAGTGCCCTCGTTTGGGTGTAGGGACTGATCAGAGCCTGAAGGTAAGGAGGTGCCGTTCCCCTCACAGCTCCGTAGGCAAGCACCATGGTCTTGTAGTAGATGTGAGCCTCAACTGGAAGCCAGTGGAGTGTGCGGAGGAGCGGGGTGACATGAGAGAACTTGGGAAGGTTGAACACCAGACGGGCTGCAGCGTTCTGGATAAGTTGTAGGGGTTTAATGGCACAGGCAGGGAGCCCAGCCAACAGCGAGTTGCAGTAATCCAGACGGGAGATGACAAGTGCCTGGATTAGGACTTGTGCCGCTTTCTGTGTAAGGAAGGGTCGCACTCTGCGAATGTTGTAGAGCATGAACCTGCAGGATCGGGTCGCCACTTTGATGTTAGCGGAGAACGACAGGGTGTTGTCCAGGGTCACGCCAAGGTTCTTTGCACTCTGGGAGGAGGACACAATGGAGTTGTCAACCGTGATGGCGAGATCATGGAGCGGGCAGTCCATATTATGTATTTCCTATTCAACAAAACTGTATGAATAAGGCTTGAAATTACTTATATGCTTTCTAAATATAGCATAATCAAATGATAAATTGACTAACTATAATATTTCACCTTCCTTATAACTGTAAAATACATATTTGTATGTTTAGTGTTAGAGAAAATGTGCATATTTTCTAAAGGTCTCCCTTGATCAAAATGTCTGCCCCCTTGCCTGTGACCGTCTCACAGGGCTGTAGCTTGGCTTCCTGAACTCGTTAGGAGCTCGCCTTTCATTTCACGCCCATCTACGAAAAACAGAAAGTGTTTTTTGTTTAAAATCTATGAATTATTTTAGATGAATGGCTATAAATCGATCTCTGAATGTGCTACGGTGTAACCCTTGCAGGCGTGTGCTTTGTGATGTATAGCAGGGTTCAGCCAGGAGTTGATGGACAGTCGGAAGAGCGAATGAAATGGCAGGAGGGACGTCCCAGCTTCAAGTGGTTTCAGATTTCACATCCCACAGTAGGTCACACAAGGCTCATACTAGTGTGTCCGTGGGAACCAGGACATGCAAGCCATTTCCATCTACGGGAATCCACAGATCGATTTATAAGCGAACGTGTTGGACGGAACCGGTACCAGAACCACGCATGTCCCCTAAAAACGAGACTTTACATCTAAGAGGTTTTAAGTCCAGTTCATAGAGAATGTTACAAAGTGGACTACATTTAATAACTTACTTTGGTGGGACTCCCGAGTGGCGCAGCAGTCTAAGGCACTGCATCGCAGCGCTAGATGCATCACTACAGATCCAGGTTCGATCCCGGGCTGTGTCGCAGCCGGCCGCGACCGGGAGACCCATGGGGCGGCGCACAATTGGCCCAGCGTCGTCCGGGTTAGGGGAGGGTTTGGCCGGCCGGGATGTCCTTGTCCCATCGTGCTCTAGCGACTCCTGTGGCGGGCCGGGCGCATGCACGCTGACACGGTCTCCAGTTGGACGGTGTTTCCTCCAACACATTGGTGCGGCTGGCTTCCGGGTTAAGCGAGCAGTGTGTCAAGAAGCAGTGCGGCTTGGCAGGGTCATGTTTCGGAGGACGCATGGCTCTCGACCTTCGCCTTGAAGAGATGGCGATTGGGTCTAAACAGGCTTTTGGCGTTTGGTAGTCTAAATTCAGTGTACTTGTCTTTAACTGTCATTTCCTGAAAGTCAGACTTTTCTCACATGCCAACTCATTTCTCTCAGCTTCAGAAGCATCTGCATTCACACCATGCTCTGTGCGGTTATCCTTAGAGTGTCTTAACAAAATGAAACTAAAATGTTTGAGCTGACTTCATCCAGTGTCCAGAAACATGAATTTGTGTGGTATGCAAATATGCACATATTTAATGAGATATCGCCTAATTTGCGTATTTTTATAAAATATTTCAGAAAAAGCTGAACACAAAAAAGTATTTTAAATGTATCCATATTCAACTGGTAAAAGTTCAATGTGATATGATTAATGGGGAAAAAAATACCACATTTAGAATGAGTCCATTTAGAAGATAGATTTTACCTTGACATCCAGAACATGTAGCTCTACTCTGACTTCCTTCTCCTCCTCTGTGTACATCTCGATGCGGTTGACGTGGCTGAAGTCAGCCAGCAGGGCCACCAGGTTAGTCTTTGTGTTGATCACATGACTGATGCCATACCTGGGACCCACTAGTAGAGTCACCTCTGTGTGCTTCTCTCCTTGCTGTGGGCATAAAGCAGAAGGGAAACCATTTAAAGACAATACACACGGGGCGGACTGGGAACACAAATCGGCCCTGGCATTTCAAACACACAGGACCTTTTTTTTTTCTCTTGAGGCTCCCACACCGGCCCATTTTTCCCTTAAGGCACCCATTATTAGCCAGAAAATGATCATTTTCTGCAACAAAAAAAAGTTAAACAGGCCCACTGGGCTAAAAATGGACCAGCCCATCTGGCATTTGCCCGAAATGCCAGATGGCCAGTCCACCCCTGAATACACAGACTCCATTAATAACTTATTATGAGATATGATATTCGGATATTTGATGTGTCGTTACTCAAAAGTTCAGAAAAGAAGAGGTAGTTATTTACCAGCAGTATAGATTTAAACACCCGCCCTCCATACAGTCTCAGGTCACTGAGATACTTCAGATAGTGGACCTTGGCCTGCAATGCTGACAGCTGAAAGAGAACATGAGCAATTTAGGCTATTGACGTTGTATGAATGTGCACAGACGATTTATTTTACAAAGAAAGTGGCGCTGTGATTGGTCACAGTGACGCATTACATTATCTAACCGTGGGAAATGTATGAGAGCATGACAAATCAGAAAATATTCACAATTCTGGTTGAGTATTCCCCTAGGTGGTGCGTTAAGAGTGAGCTGGAGAAGAGGGGGATAAGAGGAGACAGGAGAGAGAGAGAGAAGAGAAGACAGGAAAGAGAGAGAGAAGAAGAGAAGATAGGAGAGAGAGGGAGAGAGGGAGAGAGAGAGAGAGAGAGAGAGAGAGAGAGGGAGAAGAAGAGACAGGAGAGAGAGGGAGAAGAAGAGACAGGAGAGAGATGATAAAGGTACTCTACCTTTTTTCCAGGAGTTACCAGATTCTGGTTGGTTTTGAGAATGTGTGTTAGGGCTTTCTTGATGTTCTTCTCTTTCATACTGGACAATACTGCAGGAGGGAGGAACAGTGCCAAACCCCACTCCTTCCTGGAGAGCAAGAAACCATGGTAACACAGATTTAATGTACAACAGCAGAATGCATTCGTCCAGTGAAAATCAATCATAAAGAGGGGGTACATTGATTGGCCAACAGGTAGTCGATTATAATCAATATGCATAGTACTTACCTGTGGTATTTACGACGCACCAATCAGTGGGGAAATCATTACTGTATCTGTCAGGGATGTAATTTGTTCATGAAGACACCCAAGCCAGATAAGGATTTTTTTTCTCCAGATTATTCACAAGTCACCGAGTAAGTGTTGAGAGTCTAATGTTGTGAGGGTGTCAAAAGATCTCATAACAATGTGTTGCTGGATTGAACATGTGAGGAAGTGCCATGTGTGAACTTTAAGGGACCAGAACAGACATCGGATCTGTTCCCTGTTGACTTGGTGGTGGGGCAGCAGTGTGAAACACAAGCTACTCACTCAATGTACTTGAGGGAGACTTTCTGGGACTGTTTGGTGTTGATGGTGAGGATGTACATCTGCAGGGCAGCCAGATGCAGGGCTGTGTCGTATTTCAGCTCTGACCCAAATCTCTCCAGCACCACGTCATTACAGCTCTTGAAGGGGAGAAGATGAGGAGAGGAGAGGAGAGGAGAGGAGAGGAGAGGAGAGGAGAGGAGAGGAGAGGAGAGGAGAGGAGAGGAGAGGAGAGGAGAGAGTTACACTGGTTAGACTATTGTTCCTTACCATGAACCAGACAGTAGTACCTAGTAACAGTAACTATGGTATGGTTACATTTGGCTCCAAGTCAACAACAGATAATTTACATTTTTCTGAGCTAATGTTTATATAAGGAATCTTACCAAATACATATCAATGAATATCATGCAAAAATAAACATTTTGATAACACAACAAACGTGATACTTTTCAATCAGGCAGTGTTGTCTTCCATGTGCTGAGACTCACCTGAACATAGAGGTATTCAAATGCCACTGCATCTCTCTTGAGGAGGTCAACGGGGTCCTTCGGGACAAAGCTGATACGGAAGAAGCATTTCATCTTCTGTGCCCCTGGTCTCTGTGTTGCCTAGGGCACCAGGCCAGGACAAGGAATCAACATTTAGTGATGAAATGTCATGAATAATGAATAATGGATTAAAGATACTGCGATTTAAATGCTGACATCTATTTTAAAAACTCATTACAAAACCTATAAAATATCAAATTGCTTTAAAATCTATATCCTCATTTGTATGCTTGCAGAAACAACATCAATGTAAAAAAAAAATTATAACTCACATTTGTTATAACAAATTGATGTAAGACCAGAATATTAATCATTGAAAAGGTAAAAAAACAACAACACATTTTTCATTTTTATATTGAATATATATTATTAATTATTTTTATTTATTTTTTGACTGTATTAACATATTTACAATGAGAAAAAGGTGATGAAACAATACTCCAACCCCATTGTACTTTATTTTCATCTATAGTCTGTCTGATGGGTGGGTCTGCATCGTGTTCACCGTTACCCTACAATCATTATTTTCACATACAATCCCTCTACAATCATTCAATCACATGCCCACCAACACTCATTACATTTAAATTTTTTGTCATTTTAGCAGACGTTCTTATCCAGAGCGACTTACAGTTAGTGAGTGCATACATTTTCATACTGGCCCCACGTGGGCAACGAACCCACAACCCTGGCGCTGCAAGCGCCATGCTCTACCAACTGAGCTACACGGGGACTTCATTTCACACTGGCTGTGAGAAAGAAGGCGGGTCATATTTGATTACACTGTATTAGGGCCTAATATTGTCAATCTGTCGGCTATCCGAGCATGAGGCCGCTCCACTGTCGTTACCCCCCCCCCCCCATGACGTCTCACCTGAGTTAACATCTCCTGCTCGTGGAGGAGCATGAGCTTGCTGGCCGAGCCCTCGTTTCTGTGCTCCAGCATCAGCGAGAAGTGCTCAATACTCTTAATGGAGAGCTTCTCTTGCAGGGTCAAGATGACATCCTTTCACACGGACAGAAGACACATTCATTATTAACATGGTATGTGTCAGGCACTCATTTGCGTTACACATACCCTAGCTAAACAGGTATGTGTTCTTAAGCAAACAATTCAATTATGGAATGCTGCATATCCTAATAAGATAATGGGATAATGCGGTTTTACTCAATAAAAGCTATTCAAAATGGAGGATTTCTTTCACATCCATAATCATATTTATACAGTGCACAACTTGACATTATGTCAGCCGCGTTACACAATATTACACAGATTAAAACCGTACACTTTTGAGATGTTTTTTTCTATGAGAAAAAAAAGCCCTGGCCTACTTCTCCATGCATCACACTTAAATTAAGTTACAGCTGACATGTCTTTGTGGGAGTGCTTTGTGCAATGGAACATTTGGACACCTGCTGAATCCTAATTAAGTAAAGATAATACGATATGCTACTGTGATCAAAATAATTAACTTTTCTATAAGTGGCCTATGAATGATAGAAAAATAGAAAAATCGTTTTTTAATTAATCACTATCACCATTACAATGTCTTAATGAATGGCACCGGGTGCTATACCTTAATGGATGTGTTTCTGTCAAACTTAAAGGATTTGGTCTGTCCATTCTCCAGGTACACCTTCAGAACATTTGTCATGAAGAGTAGAGAGCTGTCCTTCAGAGATTCCTGGAAATAAGAAGATAATGAGGGTGATTACAATAGCTTCCATGTTGATCAGCAGGCTACACTGTGAAATGGGCGAAGATAATGGAGGTGATTACAATAGCTTCCATGTTGATCAGCAGGCTACACTGTGAAATGGGCGAAGATAATGGAGGTGATTACAATAGCTTCTATATTGATCAGTAGGCTACACTGTGAAATGGGGGAAGATAATGAAGATGATTACAATAGCTTCCATATTGATCAGTAGGCTACACTGTGAAATGGGGGAAGATAATGGAGATTATTACAATAGCTTCCATATTGATCAGTAGGCTACACCGTGAAATGGAAGATAATGGGAAAAACGATCAGTAATGGCAATGTGAAGAAGAACACGACTGCGTCCAATACTGTTTAACAGTGTAATGTATTTTGAAATATTAGAAGATTCAAGGTCATTATCATTGGTGCATACTTTTGGGCTTTTGGAGAACACTGGTATACAATGACATGACACAGTGAGGGATGTATTGTTTTAGTACAGTGCTCTAGGTCTTACCGGGACCTGACCGTTAATGATGACCTCCTCTGCGAAGCGGACTTTCACTGGATTAGACTTTAACTTGGCCTTTTTGGCTGCACTGATGAACGCAGATTTGGGCGACTAGGAGTGGGGGTGGGAGGGAGAAATAGAATAAAAACAACTGTTGTCAACAGGTCTTCCCCTTCAGAAAAGTCACAGAAAATCAGCGCTCTCTCTCTCTCTCTCTCTCTCTCTCTCTCTCTCTCTCTCTCTCTCTCTCTCTCTCTCTCTCTCTCTCTCTCTCTCTCTCTCTCTCTCTCTCTCTCTCTCTCTCTCTCTCTCTCTCTCTCTCTCTCTCTCTCTCTCTCTCTCTCTCTCTCTCTCTCTCTCTCTCTCTCTCTCTCTCTCTCTCTCTCTCTCTCTCTCTCTCTCTCTCTCTCTCTCTCTCTCTCTCTCTCTCCTCTCTCTCTCTCTCTCTCAATTTAATACGTTTTAAAACTTTTGTGCAGCCTTTCTGGATGTAATTGCTACTTTTTTAATACATAAACCACTATTGTTTTCTCTACAGTTACTTCTGAAATGTGCTTCCTAAAGCCAGGTTACAACACAGTGTGATTTCTGCTAGAGCTTGAACACACAGCACAATAGACAAAATCAAAATCAAATCATTGTCTATTCTGGTGATGACAATACACATCCATCTCATTGACCTATTCTACAAATCATACCACTGACATTCGCAATAGCTGTTACTGTGGCATTGAATCCATCACCACATAGTCCTCCCTAGTCCTAACAACTGTTGACATGGCAGGTTCACGTTAACCTGGGGTCTCATGCTAGGGTTTGAAGCAACCATGAGAGGACTTGGACCATGTTCAGTATTCACCGTTTGGGCTGGAGTCCCAGTGAGTTAACCAGGGGAACACTCAGCAGTGTCCTGCCTGTTACTACACATTGACAGACATATGGTCACACGTTTCATGTCTCGGATTGTCTCGGATTCACAGAGTCAACAAACTAATCAGCATCGCAGACAAACAGTCTATTGAAATCTGTTCCCCAGGAGTTTGCTCTGAATCTGGGAGTGAGACTTACTGGATACGGTTGAACCACTGTCAACACAATGGATTCCTTGCAGCTCCTACAGAAAGGAAATACAACACAAACCAGCCAAAAACATCATTATAGATTGAAAAGATAAATATGTCAAATTCAGCAGAAGTCGATTAATCAACTCTGAGTCAGGCATTGTTTCTCCTACAGTGGGCAGATTATGACTGTTAGAAATAAACCTACGAAGATGGGCTAACAAGATGAGCAATCTGGGCCACACGTTATTTGGATAGTCTGGATAGTCCATCTGTAGATGCTCTATAGATGGTCATACTATCAACAAACTACACTTTATATACAAAAGTATGTGGACACCCCTTTCAAATTAGTGGATTTGGCTATTTCAGCCACACCCGTCGCTGACAGGTATATAAAATTGAGCACGTAGACATGCAATCTCCATAGAATGGCCTTACTGAAGAGCTCAGTGACTTTCAACATTGCACTGTCATAGGATGCCACCTTTCCAACAAGTCAGTTTGTCAAATTTTTGCCCTGCTGGAGCTGCCCCCGGCCAACTGTAAGTGCTGTTATTGTGAAGTGGAAACATCTAGGAGCAACAACGGCTCAGCCGCGAAGTGGTAGGTCACACAAGCTCACAGAACAGGACCGCCGAGTGCTGAACGCACAAGAACTGTTCATCGGGAGCTTCATGAAATTGGTTTCCATGGCCGAGCAGCCTAAGATCACAATGCGCAATTCTGAGCGTCGTCTGGAGTGGTGTAAATCTCGAACCCATTGGACTGGAGTAGTGGAAACGCGTTCTCTGGAGCGATGAATCATTCTTCACCATCTGGCAGGAGAACACTACCTGCCTAAATGCATAGTGCCAACTGTAATGTTTGGTGGAGGAGGAATAATGGTCTGGGGCAGTTTTTTATGGTTCGGGCTAGGCCCCTTAGTTCCAGTGAAGGGAAATCTTAACGCTACAGCATACAATTACATTCAAATCAAATCAAATCAAATTTTATTGGTCACATACACATATTTAGCAGATGTTATTGCGGGTGTAGCGAAATGCTTGTGTTCCTATCTCCAACAGTGCAGTAATATCTAACAATTCACAACAATACACACAAATCTAAAAGTAAAATAATGGAATTAAGAAATATATAAATATTAGATCGAGCAATGTCGGGGTAGCATTAAAATACAGTAGAATAAAATACAGCATATACATTTGAGATGAGTAAAGCAGTATGTAAATGTTATTAAAGTGAGTAGTGTTCCATTATTAAAGTGGCCAGTGATTCCATGTCTATGTATACAGGGCAGCAGCCTCTAAGGTGCAGGGTTGAGTAGCCAGGTGGTAGCCGGCTAGTGATGGCTATTTAATAGTCTGATGGCCTTGAGATAGAAGCTGTTTTCAGTCTCTCGGTCCCAGCTTTGATGCACCTGTACTGACCTTGCCTTCTGGATGATAGCGGGATGAACAGGCCGTGGCTCGGGTAGATGATGTCCTTGATTATCTTTTTGTATTTCCTGTGACATCGGGTGCTGTAGGTGTCCTGGAGGGCAGGTAGTGTGCCCCTAGTGATGCGTTGGGCAGACCATACCACCCTCTGGAGAGCCCTGCGGTTGCGGGCAGTGCAGTTGCCATACCAAGCGATGATACAGCCCGACAGGATGCTTTCAATTGTACATCTGTAAAAGTTTGTGAGGGTTTTAGGGGCCAAGACAAATTTCTTCAGCCTCCTGAGGTTGAAGAGGCACTGTTGTGCCTTCTTCACCACACTGTCTGTGTGGGTGGACCATTTCAGTTTGTCAGTGATGTGTACGCAGAGGAACTTGAAGCTTTCCACCTTCTCCACTGCGGTCTCGTCAGTGTGGATAGAGGCGTGCTCCCTCTGCTGTTTCCTGAAGTCCACGATCAGCTCCTTCATTTTGTTGACGTTGAGTGAGAGGATATTTTCCTGGCACCACTCTCCCAGAGCCCTCACCTCCTCCCTGTAGGCTGCCTCGTCATTGTTGGAAATCAGGCCTTCTACTGTTGTGTCGTCTGCAAACTTGATGATTGAGTTGGAGGCGTGCTTGGCCACACAGTCATAGGTGAACAGGGAGTACAGGAGGGGGCTGAGCATGCACCCTTGTGGGGTCCCTGTGTTGAGGATCAGCGAAATGGAGGTGTTGTTTCCTACCTTCACCACCTGGGGGGCGGCCCATCAGGAAGTCCAGGACCAAGTTGCAAAGGGCGGAGTTCAGACCCAGGGCCCTGAGCTTAATGATGAGCTTGGAGGGTACTATGGTGTTGAAGGCTGAGCTATAGTCAATGAACAGCATTCTTACATTGGTATTCCTCTTGTCCAGATGGGATAGGGTAGTGGTCAGTGCAATGGCGATTGCATTGTCTGTGGCTCTATTGGGGAGGTAAGCAAATTGAAGTGGGTCTAGGGTGTCAGGTAAGGTAGAGGTGATATGATCCTTAACCTTTACGGGATCGGTGTCCCGTATATGGGACGTTTGAGCTAACATGCGCTAATGTGATTAGCATGACTGTTGTAAGTAACAGCAAACTTTCCAGGACATAGACATGTCTTATATGGGCATGAAAGCTTAAATAAAATTAAAAAAACTTAAATTAAAATACCATGCTATTGTTTGAGGAGAGTGCACATCAACAAAAAACGTATCACGGCAACTGGTTTGATACATTCACTTCTAAATAATGTACTTACATTCAGTAATCTTGCTCTGATTTGTCATCCTAAGGGTCCCAGAGATAAAATGTAGCGTATTTTGTTTTTGAAAAAATCTATTTTTATATTCAAATGTAGGAACTGGGTTCTACAGTTTGAACCCCTGCTGTCTGTGGCTCCACACCCACCCCGCCCGGCCATCTAGATGTGTGAAAGTTAGTGTATACGCTAATCATCCATCATCCATCAAGTTAGTGTATAAGCTAATGATGAAAAAAATTAAAATAGAAAACGCATGTTTTTTTGTTTGTATTATCTTTTACCAGATCTAATGTGTTATATTCTCCTACATTAATTTAACATTTCCACATACTTCAAAGTTTTTCCTTTAAAATGATACCAATAGTATGCATATCCTTGCTTCAGGTCCTGAACTACAGGGAGTTAGATTTGGGTATGTCATTTTAGACGAAAATTGAAAAAAAGGGTCAGATCCTTAAGAGGTTAACTAGCTTCTCAAAGCACTTCATGATGACAGAAGTTAGTGCTACGGACCAATAGTCATTTAGTTCAGTTACCTTTGCTTTCTTGGGTACAGGAACAATGGTGGACATCTTGAAGCAAGTGGGGACAGCAGACTGGGATCGGGAGAGATTGAATATGTCCGTAAACACTCCAGCCAGCTGGTCTGCGCATGCGCTGAGGACGCGGCTAGGGATGCCGTCTGGGCCGGCAGCCTTGCAGGGGTTAACATGCTTAAATGTCTTAATCACGTCGGCCATGGAGAAGGAGAGCCCACAGTCCTTGGTAGCGGGCCGCGTCGGTGGCACTGTGTTATCCTCAAAATGGGCGAAGAAGGTGTTTAGCTTGTCCGGAAGCAAGACGTTCTAGATGATTCTGTGCTTCCAACTTTGTGGCAACTGTTTGGGGAAGGCCCTTTCCTGTTTCAGCATGACAATGCCCCCGTGCATAAAGCGAGGTCCATACAGAAATGGTTTGTCGAGATCGGTGTGGAAGAACTTGACTGGTCTGCACAGAGCCCTGACCTCAACCCAATCGAACACCTTTGGGATTAATTGGAACGCAGACTGCAAGCCAGGCCTAATCGCCCAACATCAGTGCCAGACCTCACTAATGCTCTTGTGGCTGAATGGAATCAAGCCCCCGCAGCAATGTTCCAACATCTAGTGGAAAGCCTTCACAGAAGAGTGGAGGCTGTTATAGCAACAAAGGGGGGGACCAACTCCATATTAATGCCCATGATTTTGGAATGAGACGTAATACGAGCAGGTGTCCACATACTTTTGGTAATGTAGTGTATCTGTTGATAACTGCTTCCTAAGGTTACAGTTAAGGTTAGGTTCAGAATAAGGGTTAGGGGTAATGGTTAAGTTTAGGGTAAGGGTTACGTTTAGGGTTAGGGTTAGTAGATAGTTAGTTGAAATGTTACTGATAGTTTGTAGTTAGTCTGTAGAGCATCTATAGACGGTCTCTAAATAAAGTGTTACCACAATCTGTTCTAGCGATAACTCAAGCCTGGCCGTTAATTCTGTATTGGTACAGTGGTTTACTGCTGAGAAACAGCACACTGCAAGGCCATGGGAGCAGTAACTGGACTCCTTATTGTCATATAATCTGCTGTACAGACCCACTACACAACATTCAGAAGTTTACATACACCTTAGCCAAATACATTTAAACTCAGTTTTTCACAATTCCTGACATTTAATCCTAGTAAAAATGTCCTTTCTTAGGTCAGTTAGGATCATCACTTTATTTTAAGAATGTGAAATGTCAGAATAATAGTAGAGAGAATTATTTATTTCAGCTTTTTATTTCTTTCATCACATTCCCAGTGGGTCAGAAGTTTACATACACAACATGTACTGTAGGTCATGAGAGGACTCTGACCGTTCAGCCACTCAGCCACTCAGCCACTCACTCACTCACTCACTCACTCAACTGAGTCAAACACATCAATCTAATAAGACGCATGGAAATAATTCCCACTGGTATACGGTTGGACCCGCACGGTGCAGCAGTGGGCTAAAAGCTGTCTACATGTACCTACACATTATTATTGGTATTGACATTGAAACTATACAGAGGGAATTATCCTAAAAGTATAACGTTCACTGTTTGTTTCTTTTAGTTAGTTATCCAATTTAAAACAGGCATTCATGGATTCATACAGACATTTACTGTCTAATGGCTCACTAGTGATGAAAATGACTCAGCCACGCAAAGCACACACAGCTTGACGTCACAATGTTCCAGGAAAGAACTGGGCTACAGTACAAACATAAATCCCATCTAAACTCGGCAGGTTTATCAGAGAAGTTTGAGTTCCTGTACCTGACGAGGTCGATGACCTTCTCCCTGGGGGCGGAGCTGACCGGCTCATCGTTAATCATGATGATCTCGTCTCCGGGGGTCAGTCTGCCCTCCGAGGGACCCCCTACCAACACACAGGGAACCACAGTGGTACCAATTAACAATGTTTCTAGCTAGTAATTCATCTTTGTTTTCTGAATCCATTGTACTCTGGCCTTTAGGCTTAGGTTTAACTAATTTATGAAGTACCCTAAAGTGCATGGTCAATTAATATAACACAGGCTTTCATTGGATGTCATCATCACCCATTGGTCGCCATCTTTTGTCATCTGGTCACCATTGGATATACAGTATAGTACTACATCTTACTTCCTGTTGCTAATGGCTATATATATATATATATATATATGCAATGGTGATTGGTTTACAGGTGGGCTGGTGTGTTTACCTGGTGTGACTGACCGAACCACCACTGGTTTCTCACTGCCTGCCACAAAGCCAAAGCCCAGGACTGGATCTCGTTTCATCTCCACCTTACGGGTGGCCGGAGGTACAAACTTGTCCCCGTCCAGACGAACCTTGTCCAAGGAGCTGCTTTGGGACACGTGGCTGGGAGAGGAGAGAGGGAAAGAGACAACCATAGAACAAGTAAGAATAGTGTCACTCTGATGAAGGTCATCTGACCGAAAGCTCAGCTACATTAAAGAAATGTGCATCTGAGTGGAAGTGTGTCAATTATAGAGTCTAGGGTTGCAAAGGGAGGGTAAATTACAGGAGACATTCAAAAGTTTACCAGTAAACTACCAGAACGGTGGTATTTTTCAAGGATTATATGTAATCTATCACGAGACATCTAGTGGCCCTTTTCGGTACGTCAGATTATCATACAGTGGGGAAAAAAGTATTTAGTCAGCCACCAATTGTGCAAGTTCTCCCACTTAAAAAGATGAGAGAGGCCTGTAATTTTCATCATAGGTACACGTCAACTATGACAGACAAAATCCAGAAAATCACACTGTAGGATTTTTCATGAATATATTTGCAAATGATGGTGGAAAATAAGTATTTGGTCAATAACAAAAGTTTCTCAATACTTTGTTATATACCCTTTGTTGGCAATGACACAGGTCAAACGTTTTCTGTAAGTCTTCACAAGGTTTTCACACACTGTTGCTGGTATTTTGGCCCATTCCTCCATGCAGATCTCCTCTAGAGCAGTGATGTTTTGGGGCTGTCGCTGGGCAACACGGACTTTCAACTCCCTCCAAAGATTTTCTATGGGGTTGAGATCTGGAGACTGGCTAGGCCACTCCAGGACCTTGAAATGCTTCTTACGAAGCCACTCCTTCGTTGCCAGGGCGGTGTGTTTGGGATCATTGTCATGCTGAAAGACCCAGCCACGTTTCATCTTCAATGCCCTTGCTGATGGAAGGAGGTTTTCACTCAAAATCTCACGATACATGGCCCCATTCATTCTTTCCTTTACACGGATCAGTCATCCTGGTCCCTTTGCAGAAAAACAGCCCCAAAGCATGATGTTTCCACCCCCATGCTTCACAGTAGGTATGGTGTTCTTAGGATGCAACTCAGCATTCTTTGTCCTCCAAACACGACGAGTTGAGTTTTTACCAAAAAGTTAGATTTTGGTTTCATCTGACCATATGACATTCTCCCAATCCTCTTCTGGATCATCCAAACGCACTCTAGCAAACTTCAGACGGGCCTGGACATGTACTGGCTTAAGCAGGGGGACACGTCTGGCACTGCAGGATTTGAGTCCCTGGCGGCGTAGTGTGTTACTGATGGTAGGCTTTGTTACTTTGGTCCCAGCTCTCTGCAGGTCATTCACTAGGTCCCCCCGTGTGGTTCTGGGATTTTTGCTCACCGTTCTTGTGATCATTTTGACCCCACGGGGTGAGATCTTGCGTGGAGCCCCAGATCGAGGGAGATTATCAGTGGTCTTGTATGTCTTCCATTTCCTAATAATTGCTCCCACAGTTGATTTCTTCAAACCAAGCTGCTTACCTATTGCAGATTCAGTCTTCCCAGCCTGGTGCAGGTCTACAATTTTGTTTCTGGTGTCCTTTGACAGCTCTTTGGTCTTGGCCATAATGGAGTTTAGAGTGTGACTGTTTGAGGTTGTGGACAGGTGTCTTTTATACTGATAACAAGTTCAAACAGGTGCCATTAATACAGGTAACGAGTGGAGGACAGAGGAGCCTCTTAAAGAAGAAGTTACAGGTCTGTGAGAGCCAGAAATCTTGCTTGTTTGTAGGTGACCAAATACTTATTTTCCACCATAATTTGCAAATAAATTCATAAAAAATCCTACAATGTGATTTTATGGATTTGTTTTCCTCAATTTGTATGTCATAGTTGACGTGTACCTATGATGAAAATTACAGGCCTCTCTCATCTTTTTAAGTGGGAGAACTTGCACAATTGGTGGCTGACTAAATACTTTTTTTCCCCACTGTAGGTGTCTGTAATTATCTCTGGCCCTCTGTGTGGCCTTATCACATGTAAAATATATAAAATAAAATAAAAATATTTAAAATGATAACAATAAAAAATAACTGACAAAGCTGTAAAATATTATCCTAAATATAAATAATCAACTTAGTGAATACCACTGGTGTTAAATATGATTTTTTCAGCATTCAAATATCCTTTTAAATGTTTTTACAAACGTGTATATATTTTACTGTCAATATTTGATTGTTGTCAATGTTTTGGTGTCAAATTGGTGGAAGTTGTGAAAAAAGTCAGTTGCAGAGGTAATTGAAAAGAATGCCATTGTTAATTAGATGCTTTTTTCATTAATTATTAAACCATATGGTATATCTACTAGAAACTAATGGACAATATGGACACATATAATACATTAACACTATATATTAATACATATAGTTATTCAAGTATACCCTTAGAAAGAAAGATGCTATCTGGAACCTAAAATAGTTTTTCGGCTGTCCTCATAGGAGAACCCTTTAAAGTTCCAGGTAGAACCCTTTTGGTTCCAAGTAGAACCCTTTTGGAACCCTTTTTTCTAAGAGTGTATAAATTACCAAAGGTACAATAGATTTCCTCCCTATTTTCTGTTAATTACCAAAATTATTGAAGATTCCTGTAACTTTGGTAAATTACCGGTAGCTTTGCAACCCTAATAGTGTCACTAAAAGACTGACACCCCAGCTGAAAGACAAATCTGTTAGTTTTTTTTTACCATACTTTTCCTATTTAAAACAGATGTGAGATTCAGTATATCCAAAATGAAAATAGGCCAACAATGTGTTCAAAATCTATCTAACAAAGTATGTCAAAATCTATATGCACCAACATTCTATTCTATTCTATTCTATTCAGTTTTTAAAATTATATGAGAAAAAAATATTCCATTTTATTTGGAACCGCAAGCCAGACAAAATTAAACGGGCCTATTTATATAATTAATATGAATTCGGAGGACAGAAATTATTACTAAAAGCTTCAGTCATACAAAAGTTATACTTAAATCCGAACTGGTTCTCTAGCAAATTAGTAAGATTGTCTCACCCAATGTTCAAGAATGTCCTTTTCCCCTTTATTCAGATTACAACCACTCACTTTCAGTTATTTGAAAGGGAAATAATCTCCCAGATATCACTATTTCTAAAACAAGCCATAGAAAGTTGGTTGCAATTTCAATTTAATCCTCCAGAAATGACAGAACAAATAATGCAACAAATATTGTGGTTAAACTCAAATATACTAATTGACCCCAAAACTTTTTTTTTTTCCAAAATGTTTAAAAAAGGTATAATCTTTGTAAATGATATCATCGGTAGGACTGGTGGAGTTATGTCGCACATGCAGCAAACAAAAACATATGGAAATGTCTGCTCTACCCAAAATTACAACCAAATAATTGCAGCCTTACCGCAAAAATGGAAGAGGAAAGTGGAAGGGGGAGAAAGTAAGGAACTTGTCTGTCGGCCTTGCATTAAAGAACATAATTGGTTAAGGAAAACTGTGATAAATAAAAAGGTATATCAGTTTCATTTAAGGACCAAGGGATTGACAGCCGATTGACAGAGATGTTTGACGTACCGATCCCATGGCATAGTGTTTATGAACTGATACGCAAAACGACACCGGATTCAAAACTTAGAATCTTTCAATTTAAATTATTATATAAAATTCTTGCTACCAATAGAATGTTATTTATATGGGGGATACAATCTTCCCAGCTCTGCAGATTTTGCTGCGAAGAGACAGAATCATTAGATCATTTGTTTTGGTACTGTCCATTTGTAGCTTGATTTTGGACACAGGTCCAGAAATGGCTAAAGGATTGCAATATTTACCTGGAGCTAACCCTGCAGATAGCACTACTGGATAATCTGAAAAGTGATAGTCAATCGATCAATAATATAATAATACTATTAGCAATTTTCTTTATTTTCAATTCACAATCTGTACAAACAATGAGAATAGAAAGGTTCAGAACTTTTGTAAGACATCACAGTACAGTTGAAATATATATGGCAAATAGAAATCCTATATGGATGGTGTTAAGAGATAGATGGGAGGTGTTGAATGGAGTTGAAGGAAGGGACTAATAACAACTAACAACAAATAATAACAAGATAACTAATAATGTAAGCATACTGTGTCCATAATAAGTATATCGGTTGTATGTTGGGAGCTTTTGGGAAAGAGCACAGTTAGAAAGATATGGCATATAGAAGCAAACCGGATGGACATCATGAAAATGATCAGAGAGGTTGAGAGTAGAAGAAGTTCAGGAGCAAAAACAAATCAAATAGAATTATTGTAAAATTGACTGTGTCCATAAAATGTAGATAGTAAGTATAAGCTGGAAGTAGAGGCCTAAGCGTTGTTGTTTACTAATTTAAAGGATGGCGGGGTTGGAAAGTAATAAAGGGGAGTATATATATATAAAACATGGGGGATTGGAAGTGATGCAGACAATTACATTGATGGAAGTTACAATCTATCTGCAATATTAAGCTGATCTACCCCCCCCCCCCCCAAAAAAAAAAAAAAAAACAACAACAACATTATATTCTATGAAATACTGCCGTAACTTTGGCCAGATTCTTCCATCAATCTAAAACATACAGTAGTAGTACAGCATTGAATGTCTCTTCGATATGAACCAACTGGATGTTTTCCAGTTTATTAAGTTCCTTAAACGTCCAACGCTGAAAAGCAACATTTAGTCCGAAATTACAAACTACTGCCATGCTTCGAAATAGAACACGTGGGCGATGACAATCAAGCTGCCATTGTATCTTCCTGCTGCCAACGCTCACTGCCACTCTTATTAAGAAAATCTCAAACAAAACACACACACACATAGTCACACAGATAATGTACTCAATGCCTTTTCAAGATTCAGCACTAAGACAGTATATGGCAACATCTTACTTGCATGTGATTATTCAGCCATATGGGAAACCAGAAATAGACACTGTGGCCCTTAGCCAATGAGCCTTTGGCCTGTGTGAAGTGGTGCATTATGGTTAGTGAAGTGCCAGTGAGGGGTCAGTAAAAGCCCAGGTCCTTAAGTTCAGACAGATACATACTGGCATCATGTTTGACCTGTGGCACCCCTGTGGTTGGCCAACCTGTCACTGACACCTGTCAGATTGTTACTCAATGTTCCTATATCCCCTGATCCCCTGATCCCCCCCCCCCCCCCCCCCCCCCCTGTCAGTTCAACTAGTCAACGTTGAATTTAATTAGGGATATTCCCTAATCTATTTAAATACACTGCTATTCAATTTGACTATCATGCTAACTGTGTTGAATACATGTATTTGTAGATCATGTACAGTACACACATGATAACAGCTTTTACATTGCCAGCTACAGTTTTACACCACATCAATTGTGTAGCTTTGCATCTTTCTGTATTTTCCTCCAGTTTTCCCTTCTCCAATTCCACTCTCCAGGAGCAGGACTGTAGTATCAGAGGCAGCTCTCCCCATGGTTCCCATTGTTCTGGGTAATTAGGCTCGTGGGCTGGCTGGGGAGCCAGTGTGTAATTCACAGTCATTCCTGACACATGTTCCACTCGGCACTGAATACCCACAATTAATCTTTCAAGGCACGGAGCGAGAGCAGGGAGGTTGAAGGCAGGGTCTTTCTCAACATTTACATGGAGGCCTATGGCAACAGACACTCTGTCATTTTCTGGGGAGTATTTTGCTGCTCTAACAAGGCAGGAAAGACAACGGGATATATATATATTTTGACAGATTCCCCGCGATCATGAAACACAATTGTCTTGTTTGGGGATGCCAATGAGATAAGACTCAAGAACTGTCAGTAAAGCAAATAAAAAATGTTTCCCGTCAAGACCTGAACCCAGCTGGATCCCTTCTAGCCATTACCATGAAAAGGGGAGACACAAATTGTACGATATGACGTCAATATACCCTGGAGGACATTATTGTCCAAAAAACTCCAGTGGATCTCATATATTCATATAATAACCCAATGAGATTTGTTGAGAACTTTATTAATAAGGAGGGAAAATGAATGGACATAGGACAAAGGCCTCAATGGGATAGGACAACCTTCTCTGTTGACTATTGGTTGTTCCAGCCCAACAATAGATTACATTTTTATATGACACTAAAACACCTGAATGAATTAAACACAACCAAACAATTAAGAGCCCTGATGTTGGAAGGTGAACCTTCGCCCCAGTCTGAGGTCCTGAGCACTCTGGAGCAGGTTTTCATCAAGGATCTCTCTGTACTTTGCTCAGTTTATCTTTCCCTCGATCCTGACTAGTCTCCCAGTCCCTGCCGCTGAAAAACATCCCCACAGCATGATGCTGCCACCACCATGCTTCACCATAGGGATGGTGCCAGGTTTCCTCCAGACATGACGCTTGGCATTCAGGACAAAGAGTTCAACCTTGGTTTCATCAGACCAGAGAATCTTGTTTCTCATGATCTGAGTCATTTAGGTGCCTTTTGGCAAACTCCAAGCGGGCTGTCATGTGCCTTTTACTGAGGAGTGGCTTCCATCTAGCCACTCTACCATAAAGGCCTGATTGGTGGAGTGCTGCAGAGATGGTTTTCCTTCTGGAAGTTTCTCTCATCTCCACAGAGGAACTCTGGAGCTCTGTCAGAGTGACCATCCGGTTCTTGGTCACCTCCCTGACCAAGGTCCTTCTCCCCCAATTGCTCAGTTTGGCCAGGCGGCCAGCTCTAGGAAGAGTCTTGGTGGTTCCAAACTTTTTCCATTTACGAATGATGGAGGCCACTGTGTTCTTGGGGACCTTCTATGCTGCAGACATTTTTTGGTACCCTTCCTCAGATCTGTGCCTCGACACAATCCTGTCTCTGAGTTCTACGGACAATTCCTTCGACCTCATTGCTTGGTTTTTGCTCTGACATGCACTGTCAACTGTGTGACGATATATATAGACAGGTGTGTGCCTTTCCAAATCATGTTCAATCAATTGAATTTACCACAGGTGGACTCCAATCAAGTTGCAGAAACATCTCAAGGATGATCAATGAAACAGGATGCACTTGAGATCAATTTCGAATCTCATAGTAAAGGGTCTGAATACTTATGTAAATGAGGTATTTCTGTTTTTTATTTGAAAACATTTTAAAAAACCTGTTTTTGCTTTGCTTTTGGGGTATTGTGTGTAGATTGATGAGGATTATTTTTTTTTTAAATCCATTTTAGAATAAGGCTGTAACGTAACAAAATGTAGAAAAAGTCAAGGCGTCTAAATACTTTCTGAATGCACTGTATACCTAGCTAAGTGAATTACAGTTGAAGTAGGATGTTTACAGACACTTAGGTTGGAGTCATTAAAACTTGTTTTTCAACCACTCCACACATTTCTTGTTAACAAACTATAGTATTGGCAAGTCGGTTATGTCATTTTACAGACAGATTGTTTCACTTATAATTCACTGTTTCACAATTCCAGTGGGTCAGAAGTTTACATACACTAAGTTGACTGTGCCTTTAAACAGCTTGGAAAATTCCAGAAAATGATGTCATGGCTTTATAAGCTTCTGATAGGCTAATTGACATAATTTGAGTCAATTGGAGGTGCACCTGTGTATGTATTTCAAGGCCTACCTTCAAACTCAGTGCCTCTTTGCTTGACATCATGGGAAAATCAAAAGAAATCAGCCAAGACATCAGAAAACAAATTTTAGACCTCCATAAGTCTGGTTCATCCTTGGGAGAAATTTCCAAATGCCTGAAGGTACCACGATCATCTGTACAAACAATAGTACGCAATTATAAACACCATGGGACCATGTAGCCGTCATACCGCTCAGGAAGGAGACTTGTTCTGTCTCCTAGAGATGAATGTACTTTGGTGCGAAAAGTGCAAATCAATCCCAGAACAACAGCAAAGGACCTTGTGAAGATGCTGGAGGAAACAGGTACAAATGTATCTATATCCACAGTAAAACAAGTCCTATATCGGCATAACCTGAAAGGCTGCTCAGCAAGGAAGAAGCCACTGCTCCAAAACTGCCATAAAAAAGACAGACTACGGTTTGCAACTGCACATGGGGACAAAGATCGTACTTTTTGGAGAAATGTCCTCTGGTCTGATGAAACAAAAATAGAAAGCCGAAGAACACCATCCCAACTGTGAGGCACAGGGGTGGCAGCATCATGCTGTGGGGGTGCTTTGCTGAAGGAGGGACTGGTGCACTTCACACAATAGATGGCATCATGAGGAAGGAAAATTATGTGGATATATTGAAGCAACATCTCAAGACATCAGTCAGGAAGTTAAAGCTTGGTCACAAATGGGTCTTCCAAATGGACAATGACCCTAAGCATACTTCCAAAGTTGTGGCAAAATGGCTTAAGGACAACAAAGTCAAGGTATTGGAGTGGCCATCACAAAGCCCTGACCTCAATCCTATAGAAAAGTTGTGGGCAGAACTGAAAAAGCGTGTGCGAGCAAGGAGGCCTACAAACCTGACTCAGTTACACCAGCTCTGTCAGGAGGAATGGGCCAAAATTCACCCAACTTATTGTGGGAAGCTTGTGGAAGGCTACCCGAAACGTTTGACCCAAGTTAAACAATTTAAAGGCAATGCTATCAAACACTAATTGAGTGTATGTAAACTTCTGACCCACTGGGAATGTGTTGAAAGAAATAAAAGCTGAAATAAATAATTCTCTCTACTATTATTCTGATATTTCACATTCTTAAAATAAAGTGGTGATCCTAGCTGACCTAAAACAGGGAGTTTTTCCTAGGATTAAATGTCAGGAATTGTGAAAAACTGAGTTTAAATGTATTTGGCTAAGGTGTATGTAAACTTCCGACCTCAACTGTAAATATCACCAGCTTGCTAACTTAATATTAGCTAGTTAAGATAGCTATCTTGATGAATTTATCGTTGTAACTCTAAATGCATTTGTAGCTATGTAGCTAGCTAACAGCCATGGAAGAGGGTGAAAGGATTAGCTTGCAGTTCCAGCTTTCAGAAGGGAGAGTATTATATATTATATATATATATATATATATATATATATATATATATAATATTATATTTATATATATATATATATTATTATTATAGACTATTCTCGAGTTCCAGACAGAGAGCAACATAATATTCAGTGCTGTCTAATTTGAGGTCTCAATGAATGTCCCAAGAGAATAAGGGTATATCCGTGTATATGATGGATTATATGTGTACCTATGTTAGCACATTTTGTGAATAAAAATACAGTTTAAAAAGTCACACACAGTGTATAAACTTATTTCAACTGGAGCAGGCCAACCCTGCTGGGTGTGCACACTTCTGTTCCAACCCAGTACTAACACACCTGATTCAATGAATCAATTAATTAGATAATAATCAAGTGTGCTATTGCTGGTCTGGAACAGAAGTCTGCTCCCCCAGTAGTTCAGGGATCAGTGGAGCGAGGTTGGCTACCTATGGTATTGACTTATTTTTTGTTCACCTGAAATTTTGTTTTAGTAATAATAGCCTACTTGTTACTAAAATGTCTAACGTTTACATATGAGTTAGCTTGCTTGTACACTTTTAAATGATATGAAATAGTGTTGATTATTTGAAGTGAAGTGTTTAAACTTGTTTTCATTGTCAACTCAACTATTATTCAAGATTAACTAGTGTTGATGTTGATTAATCACAGATCACAATCTTGCTGTAAAGAGGGGAAGGGAATCTGTCTCTGTGTTGTATTCTCAAATGAACATTACCTTTTTGTTGTCAGCTCTCCAATTAGTTGTATTTGATTGTCACCATTTCTTCAGGATATCAGCCATGTGAACTAATTTTGCAGCTGATAATGGCATGCAACGGCAATGCAGCCATAGACCTACTGCAGTGGTTCCCAACTCCGGTCCTCCAGTACCCCCTCAACAGCACGCATTTTTGTTGTAGCCCCGGACAAACATACCTGAATCAGGTGTGTTTTTCCGGGGCTAAATTAAACAGTACTGTTGGGTGTACACGAGGAGTTGGGAACCACTGGCCAACAGTATGATGGCATTAGCCTTATGGGCATTTGCAATGCAGCCCTTGACATTGTGCATCTGAAGCAGAGAATCGCTTAACTCACACATTGTTTACATATTGTTCAGCAATTTAAAATCTTTATGTTCTCAATTTAAAAACAATACCAGTAGACTATATACCGTGCATTCAGAAAGTATAAAGACCCTTCCCTTTTTCCACATTTTGTTACGTTATAGCCTTATTCTAAAATGGATTTAAATAAGCTTTATCATCATCAATCTACACACAATACCCCATAATGACAAAGTAAAAACAGTTTAAAAAATAAAATATTTCGCACATTTTTAAAGGATTAAAAACATAAATACTTTATTTACATAAGTATTCAGACCCTTTACTATGAGACTCAAAATTGAGCTGAGGTGCATCCTGTTTCCATTGATCGTCCTTGAGATGTTTCTACAACTTGATTGGAGTCCACCTGTGGTAAATTCAATTGATTGGACATGATTTGGAAAGGTACACACCTGTCTATATGAGGTCCCAGAGTTGACAGTGCATGTCAGAGCAAAAGCCATGAGCTCTTCCTAGAGCTGGCCGCCCAGCCAAACTGAGCAATCGGGGGAGAAGGGCCTCAGAACCCAATGGTCACTCTGACAGAGCTCCAGAGTTCCTCTGTAGAGATGGGAGAACCTTCCAGAAGGACAACCGTCTCTGTAGCACTGCACCAATCAGACCTTTATGGTAGAGTGGCCAGATGGAAGCCACTCCTCAGTAAAAGGCACATGACAGCCTGCTTGGAGATTTCCAAAAGGCACCTAAAGGACTCTGACCATGAGAAACAAGATTCTCTGGTCTGATGAAACCAAGATTGAACTCCTTGGCCTGAATACCAAGCGTCACATCTGGAGGAAACCTGGCACCATCCCTACGGTGAAGCATGGTGGTGGCTGTGGGGATGTTTTTCAGCGGCAGGGACTGGGAGACTAGTCAGGATCGAGGGAAAGATGAACGGAGCAAAGTACAGAGAGATCCTTGATGAAAACCTGCTCCAGAGCGCTCACAACCTCAGACTTGGGTGAAGGTTCACCTTCCAACAGGACAACGACCCTAAGCACATAGCCAAGACAAAGCAGGAGTGGCTTCAGGACAAGTCTCTGAATGTCCATGAGTGGCCCAGCCAGAACCCGGACTTGAAACCGATTGAACATCTCTGGAGAGACCTGAAAATAGCTGTGCAGCGACGCTCCCCATCCAACCTGACAGAACTTGAGAGGATCTGCAGAGAAGAATGGGAGAAACTCCCCAAATACAGGTGTGCCAAGCTTGTAACGTCATACCCAAGAAGACTCGAGACTGTAATCTCTGCCAAAGGTGCTTCTACAAAGTACTGAGTAAAGGGTCTGAATACTTATGTAAATGTGATATTTCAATTTTTTATTTGTAATACATTTGCAAATATTTCTAAAAACCTGTTTTTGTTTTGTCATTATGGGGTATTGTGTGTCGATTGATGAGAAGAAAAAAAAACAATTTAATCAATTTTAGAATAAGGCTGTAAAGTAACAAAATGTGGAAAAAGTCAAGGGGTCTGAATACTTTCCGAATGCACGGTAAAGTTAGCTAACTAGCGAAGATTATGTTAGCAGCTCAGTTGAGTTAGCCAGCACACTACGTTTCTGTAGCAAGCTAACTAGCTAATAATACATTGTTTTTGATAATTTTCAAAATATATTTACTTACTTGAACAGGTTTTTGCCACTGCCTCCGTTTTCTGGGTCCTTAGAAAAACTAAATAATGGGCAATCTTCCAGAAGTTTCCGGTGTTAGCAAAACGCAGCCAGCCATGTGGACGATTGGAGAACTTCCAAGCTGCGGTTGCTAGGTAATTTGTGACAACTGCAAGCACTCTATTGTTCACAGTGGAAAAAAAGATGGGCCTCTGCAACCAGGAAGTGTGCCGTCTGGTCTCCAACC
>NC_140003.1:43493369-43680869 GCF_964263955.1 Coregonus lavaretus
GAACAGTGAGAGACAGAATAACAACAAAACATTCCAGAAAAACGCATGTCAAAAATTTTATAAATTGATTTGCATTTTAATGGGGGAAATAATTATTTGACCCCCTCTCAATCAGAAAAATTTCTGGCTCCCAGGTGTCTTTTATACAGCTAACGAGCTGAGACTAAGAGCACACTCTTAAAGGGAGTGCTCCTAATCTCAGTTTGTTACCTGTATAAAAGACACCTGTCCACAGAAGCAATCAATCAATCAGATTCCAAACTCTCCACCATGGCCAAGACCAAAGAGCTCTCCAAGGATGTCAGGGACAAGATTGTAGACCTATACAAGGCTGGAATGGGCTACAAGTCCATCGCCAAGCAGCTTGGTGAGAAGGTGACAACAGTTGGTGCGATTATTCGCAAATGGAAGAAACACAAAAGACCTATCAATCTCCCTCGGCCTGGGGCTCCATGCAAGATCTCACTTCGTGGAGTTGCAATGATCATGAGAACGGTGAGGAATCAGCCCAGAACTACACGGGAGGATCTTGTCAATGATCTCAAGGCAGCTGGGACCATAGTCACCAAGAAAACAATTGGCAACACACTACGCCGTGAAGGACTGAAATCCTGCAGCGCCCACAAGGTCCCCCTGCTCAAGAAAGCACATATACAGGCCCGTCTGAAGTTTGCCAATGAACATCTGAATGATTTAGAGGAGAACTGGGTGAAAGTGTTGTGGTCAGATGAGACCAAAATCGAGCTCTTTGGCATCAACTCAACTCGCCGTGTTTGGAGGAGGAGGAATGCTGCCTATGACCCCAAGAACACCATCCCCACCGTCAAACATGGAGGTGGAAACATTATGCTTTGGTGGTATTTTTCTGATAAGGGGACAGGACAACTTCACTGCATCAAAGGGACGATGGACGGGGCCATGTACCGTCAAATCTTGGGTGTGAACCTCCTTCCCTCAGCCAGGGCATTGAAAATGGGTCGTGAATGGGTATTCCAGCATGACAATGACCCAAAACACACGGTCAAGGCAACAAAGGAGTGGCTCAAGAAGAAGCACATTAAGGTCCTGGAGTGGCCTAGCCAGTCTCCAGACCTTAATCCCATAGAAAATCTGTGGAGGGAGCTGAAGGTTCGAGTTGTCAAACGTCAGCCTCGAAACCTTAATGACTTGGAGAATAATAATAATAATAATAATATGCCATTTAGCAGACGCTTTTATCCAAAGCGACTTACAGTCATGCGTGCATACATTTTTTTGTGTATGGGTAGTGAGAAGATCTGCAAAGAGGAGTGGAACAAAATCCCTCCTGAGATGTGTGCAAACCTGGTGGCCAACTACAAGAAATATCTGACCTCTGTGATTGCCACCAAGAGTTTTGCCACCAAGTACTAAGTCATGTTTTGCAGAGGGGCCAAATACTTATTTCCCTCATTAAAATGCAAATCAATTGATATCATTTTTGACATGCGTTTTTCTGGATTATTTTGTTGTTATTCTGTCTCTCACTGTTCAAATAAACCTACCATTGTTAGGTAAATTATAGACTGATCATGTCTTTGTCAGTGGGCAAACGTAAAAAATCAGCAGGGGATCAAATACGTTTTTCCCTCACTGTATGTCCACAACAGATTCCAAAGAAAAGAGTTGGGCTCCGTTTGAAATACTAGGGTGACAGGGTATGCTCTCACGGAGGCATTGGGGAGTACTCCAGAAACTCTGCTCAGTGCTACTTACAAATCTCACTGTACATTTACCCTGTCAGTAGTTTGTGAGGGGGAAGTGATGTCATGTAAATGTGTTTGGATATCTAATCTGTGGACAAACAGCAGCTGAGATGAGCATCCCCCGGGGAGGAGGAGACCGAGAGAGAGCCAGGGGGAGTTGATCGGAACGTTTAGACTCCCTGAATGCATCCCAAATGGCACCCTATTTGAGACACAGTGTAAAAGTAACGTCTCACCTCTGTTTGACCCATCTAAAGGAGTCCCTACCGTAGGCCAATGACAGTTAATACAGATAGTTTCTCTATCTCCATTCAGTCACAAATGCATTTCACTGAAACCAATGAAAACCTTGTCTCATTTCAAGCTAAAAGTATGAACGCTACACTTGAATGCTTGCCATGCAGTCGAAACGTATAACCACTTTCTGTCATGGTGAGCATAAGGTCTATTTTGTGTGCCATTTTTTTTTTGCATCTGTACTGCTAACAATATGATGTAAACCACCTACATCACACGTGATCAGCAGGAGGAGAGAATAATCAACACAGCAAACGAAGCCAAATCCAGACCCAAGAGTGGTATGTATTTTTCACAGTTGTCTTCCATACAGTAAGGAAGGGAGGTATTGGTATCTAACGCTTTGCATTTGGATTCTGCCCCTGGGCAACACCATTTATTACATATTTTAACAATAATTTCAAAAGAGCTGAATATTACATTTCCCTATTTGTCTTTGTAAGTGCTGATATTGTTGCCATGGGCAGCTGCTACACCATGGCAGGCAGCTCTCTCTCTCTCTCTACCATTTCATTATAGGACAATTTACTTGAGCCTGGCCTCAGAGCCATACGAAACATACTTTATGTATTTCTGAGGACCTCCCAGACTAATATTACCTACTAATGGTCTAGTTACTTTAGACAGAAACTAAAAGTAGGGAGGTTGATTGGGGAGGACGGGTTGGCATAATCCGCGACTCTCTAGCAATTCAAAGGTTGCGTGTTCGAGTCGCGTCAGGGACAACTGTAGCATTTTAGATAACCCTTCCCCTAACCTTTATTCTAAACTTAACCCAGTTCACCTAACCTGCTACGTAAATTCACCTAACCTTGGTCGTTTTAGTTCCTCTAATCGCCAACGTAAATTCTCCCTATAATTCTCCTTTGGTGTTATGGCGCAACCTGGTCTCAGATAAACACGTGCAATATTATCCGTCCTCCAACAGGTATGATAAGTTACATCATCCAATTCGTATGCTATTGTACGACTGGGTAAGACTTATGATAACATACGCCTTCTAATTCCGTATGATATTGTACAACCGCTATTCCATTCATAATGTAACCTAACATAACGTAACATATCATACTAAATGAAGTGTCACAGATTTACTGACACAATAATACAAATTGCCTTGAGACAACATTGTTTACGTGGTCTCAGGACTAATCTCCTCTGTGTTGAGAAAACTATATCTGGGAATGAACCCATCCGCCAACAATGAGTGTGGTTGAAATCCTGCTGGCTCTGAGTCTGAACACTGTCTACCACAGGAGATTGGTGGCTCCTGAATTGGCGAGGACGGGCACCTGGTAATGGCTGGAGCGGAATGGGTGTAAAGGTATCAACAACATCAATCACATGGTTTCCAGGTGTTTGATGCCATTCCATTGGCTCCGTTCCAGCCATTATTACGAGCCGTCCTCCCCTCAGCAGCCTCCACTGCTGTCGACCTGTTATTCAGGCCTAGCCAGAACATCATCCAGTAGAGATGTTCTTCCTCCTGGAGCATGGGAGGAACTGTGTCTGTCTACACCAGTTCCATTGTGATTGTGCATCCTGTTCTGCATCGTACTGGCTGCCTACTTGTTTTCTTTCTTACACTAGTTGCAGGAACCCACTGGGCTCCGCACCAATTATGTTAGAACATCCCCCATCAAACCAATCAATAACTCTCATTGCACCAGTCAATGTACTGTACAACTAATACAATGCACTATGCCATTGCAACTGGTAGTGGGAAGAAGATACTATATAATTGGACATCAGTTGTACACAGACAGGAAGACAGACCGACAGACAGGCAGACAGGCAGACAGACAGACAGACAGACAGACAGACAGACAGACAGACAGACAGGTAGGCCCTTTCAGACTGTACAGTATAAACCTCCCCAGACCCTTTCAGACTGTACAGTATAAACCACCCCAGACCCTTTCAGACTGTACAGTATAAACCTCCCCAGACCCTTTCAGACTGTACAGTATAAACCTCCCCAGACCCTTTCAGACTGTACAGTATAAACCTCCCCAGACCCTTTCAGACTGTACAGTATAAACCTCCCCAGACCCTTTCAGACTGTACAGTATAAACCTCCCCAGACCCTTTCAGACTGTACAGTATAAACCACCCCAGACCCTTTCAGACTGTACAGTATAAACCTCCCCAGACCATTTCAGACTGTAAAGTATAAACCATCCCAGACCCAGTGATGTAATCGCCTCTTGGCCACAGGGCTGCCTTTGAATTCTACTGCACACTATTGTGCTGATGCTTTCATGCAATATCTCTCTCTCTCTCTCTCTCTCTCTCTCTCTCTCTCTCTCTCTCTCTCTCTCTCTCTCTCTCTCTCTCTCTCTCTCTCTCTCTCTCTCTCTCTCTCTCTCTCTCTCTCTCTCTCTCTCTCTCTCTCTCTCTCTCTCTCTCTCTCTCTCTCTCTCTCTCTCTCTCTCTCTCTCTCTCTCTCTCTCTCTCTCTCTCTCTCTCTCTCTCTCTCTCTCTCTCTCTCTCTCTCTCTCTCTCTCTCTCTCTCTCTCCAAAAGCCAGTTGTGTCCTCTACCATGCTATCTCCGCTACACTTGTCCCCCTGAGGCCTCAGTTTCTAAAACAGCAATTTTTCAACAAATAAATGTTGGTCTAATGAAACATTTAATCGAACGGTGTCCAGTGAGTTATGTATGTGGAAACTCTGGATAGCTAAAATAGTATTGATCTAGGCACAGAGAACATTGAGTAAACAACAGAAAGTACTCAAGTGCCTACATGTCTAGTTGTCACATATTCAACACACTGTGGCTTTGTTTTATAAGTAGGCTTCATGCTTCTAAAGAGTCAAAGTGCTGTGAGCCAAACAACCACTGGTGGGGCTGAATTGCAATCTCGCTACAGTATAATTAGACCTATTTATTTTATTTTTAAAATAAGGCATGGGGGAATCATGCATTAAACATGTTCCATACATCTGCCCGTGCTTCTTTTTCACAAACCAAATATTAGAGCTTTTACCATAAACATTTACATTTTAGCAGACGCTCTTATCCAGAGCGACTTACAGGAGCAATTAGGGCACATCGACAGATTTTTCACCTAGTCGGCCCGGGGATTAGAACCTGTGACCTTTCGGTTACTGGCACAATGCTCTTAACCACTAAGCTACCTGCCGCCCTAATAAAGACATGCTTGGCTGACTCCAACTAGTTTTACATAACACGTCTACAAGTGAGAAACTGTTTGGGACCTTTTGTCAAAAATGTGTATTTGTAAATGCAAAATATCTGGGGCTGTAGAAACCGGGTGAAATTTCGACTGCCAAAAAAGTTTATTTTACCACAATCATAGTACAGCAATGGATAGACATAACTCTTACTTTTATATCCTCCTGACATGTTGCTATTCTACTTCCTTGATCTGTCCGGTGGCTGATGCACAGTATGGGCTGGTGAACCTCCCGGAAGAGGTATAATTTCTGGTCCTGCTCTGACAGATTGGCCTTCCTACTTAACCCTCATACTGTGGTAAAACAAGACTTATACCCATGATGTCACACGGCAGACTGACCTATTACAGGTAGTTATTCAATTTAAAAAACGGTCAGAAGGGACTGGAGCATTGAAACCATACTAGCCATACTAAACCATACTAGCCATACTAAACAAAGATATCCCCATGAACATTAGAGCCGTGTCTTTCTTGTTACTTTAACAGCTTGTTTCTAGCCTAAAGCGTTGCAGAGTTATGCATCCTATACAATTATATAATCTGGGTTTGGAGGCATTAGCCCCCTCCCCCCACCCCTAGTACCGTGCCACTGGAATGGCCGTGCATGGCAGAGGTGCATGGGCGAGTAAAAAGGATTAGCCACAATAGTGTAATTTGTGGTTCACCTTCAAAATAAAAAGTCCGCCATTGAAAGTGATTCAAACGGATACAAATAGTGGAATCATGCCATATTTGGACGAGATAATGCTAAACGAGGTCGGAATGTTGTTAAATAAATTCAACAAAAGAAGTTCACTGTGGATGTGTCAGACTCTAGAATTGCATTGGGGGCAGACTTAAAGCCTAACCTATGGATGTCGCCCCCATGAAATGGTGTGTCAGCCTACTCTGTGACACTCACAGAGCACAACTGTGTAGAGTTTACACAAATATTAGCGTCTTAGCTCTTATAGTGGGACTCTAAAAACCAGTGCGAAATGAGCCACGTAAAGCATTCAGCCTATTATTCGTATTGAACATACATATTGGACTGTACAGCCTGAGATAGAGATCGTGCCCCCATGAAATGGGGTATCAGAATACTCGGTGACCCCACAGAACATAACTGGGAAGAGTTTTCACAAATATTAGCGTCGTAGCACTTATTGCAGGACTTTGAAACCGGTGTGAAATGAGCCACATTAAGCTCACCAGTCAATCTACTGTGTATTGAACATTCATATTGCAATGTACAGCCTTACCGATGGATTTTGGGTCAATGAAATTGATGATTTTACAGAGATCCATAGGTAAGACTGTACATTGTGCATTGTGTTTTAGACTAGAGCATTAACACATATTAGCCATTGGTTTTAGAGCATTAACATAAACAAGATATTAGCCATGTGTTTTAGAGCATTAACATTAACACGTTAGCCATGTGTTTCAGAGCATTTGCACAAGAAAACTGCCATTGTTGCAGTGGCAGAAAATCAAGGTTAGAACAAGCTCTTTTGTGTGCCAGCTGAGACGACAGAACATCGTGAGGCAGAGATGAGCATAAAAGAGCCCTGTATTCTCCTGGGTCTCTGAAACACATACATGTACAGTCTATTAATAATAAGATAACTATAGGGTAGACTGCTATGTAGGCTGGCAGTAGAGGAAGCCCATGCAGCAGTACAGTATGAGCCCATAATCACAGGTTCCATTATTATTATTATTATTATTATTATTATTATTATTATTATTTTTATTATTATTATTATTATTATTATTATTATTATTATTATTATTATTATTATTATTATTATTATTATTATTATTATTATTATTATTATTATTATTATTATGGCTCCTGAGTGGCGCAGCGGTCTAAGGCACTGCATTTCAGTGCTGGAGGCGTCACTACAGACCCCCTGGTTCGATTCCAGGCTGTATCACAATCTGGCCGTGATTGGGAGTCCCATAGGGCGGCGCCCAGTGTCGTCCGGGGTAGGGATTCATTGTAAATAAGAATTTGTTCCTAACTGACTTGCCTAGATAAATACATGATATTTTTTTTTATTTTTTTTACAGTGATAGTGGTGCACTCACGTTAGGAGTAACATGGTAAACACTGTTTATAAAAATCTGTTCATATACACCCCCAGGAAGAATATGGACACGAGCACTTATATATGGTCATTTTCACATTTTCATATAGCAATATAGAGTTGGAAAGTGGCAATGCGTTTACACAATTAATAGACACTGCAATAAATAAAACCAAAAAACTCTGTCTTGTTCAGAGTCAACACAGACCGGTGCGCCATAGCCAATCAGAGCTACAGTAGGCCTATATGCAAATAAGGCATTTGGCACACGGTCCTGCCATCATTCACTTTGAACTGGACTGTGTGTTTACAGGCAGTAGCAACAGCGCAACTAGATCATTATAACGCATTCGCCAAAAGCCACCTTAATGGATTTCTGCAAATATGTAAATACCAAGGGAGTCCTCTTACATTTGGGAACTTCAGTCCTATTGATCAAACAACCATGAAAAGGTAGGCTCTCTCTCCCAAAGTTGCTTAAGCACATCAACAACAACAAGATCAACAACTAATGCTAGCCAGAGCGAGATGAGCTCAAATCTAACGAGTGACCATTAGATAAACCTTTTCAAACTTTTTCACCTGATTGGCCATCAAAATTGCACTGATAAACGATGGGGAATAGTAGCCTGCTCATCCTTCTGCAGCTTGCCTGCCAATGCATGTTTGTCCCAACCCATGTTTTAACATGTGTAAATATTTGTATGAACATAACAAGATTCAACAACTGAGACATAAAATGAACAAGTTCCACAGACATGTATCCACTGACAGTATCTGGTCAGTATCTGGTGTAGCCACCAGCTGCATTAAGTACTGCAGTGCATCTCCTCCTCATTGACTGCACCATATTTGCTGGTACTTGCTGTGAGATGTTACCCCACTCTTCCACCAAGGCACCTGCAAGTTCCCGGACATTTCTGGGGGGAATGGCCCTAGCCCTCACCCTCACCGATCCAACAGGTCCCAGACGTGCTCAATGGGATTGAGATCCAGGCTCTTCGCTGGACATGGCAGAACACTGACATTCCTGTCTTGCAGGAAATCACGCACAGAACGAGCAGTATGGCTGGTGGCATTGTCATGCTGGAGGGTCATGTCAGGATGAGCCTGCAGGAAGTGTACCACATGAGGGAGGAGGATGTCTTCCCTGTAACACATAGCGTTGAGATTGCCTGTAATGACAACAAGCTCAGTCCGATGATGCTGTGACACACCACCCCAGACCATGACGTACCCTCCACCTCCAAATCGATCCCGCTCCAGAGTACAGGCCTCGTGTAACGCTCATTCCTTCGATGATAAACGCGAATCCGACCATCACCCCTGGTGAGACAAAACCGCAACTCGTCAGTGAAGAGCACTTTTTGGCAGTCCTGTCTGGTCCAGCGACGGTTGGTTTGTGCCCATATGCGACGTTGTTGCCGGTGATGTCTGGTGAGGACCTGCCTTACAACAGGCCTACAAGCCCTCAGTCCAGCCTCTCTCAGCCTATTGCGGACAGTCTGAGCACTGATGGAGGGATTGTGCGTTCCTGGTGTAACTCGGGCAGTTGTTGTTGCCATCCTGTACCTGTCCTGCAGGTGTGATGTTTGGATGTACCGATCCTGTGCAGGTGTTGTTACACGTGGTCTGCCACTGCGAGGACGATCAGCTGTCCATCCTGTCTCCCTGTAGCGCTGTCTTAGGCGTCTCACAGTACGGACATTGCAATTTATTGCCCTGGCCACATCTGCAGTCCTCATGCCTCCTTGCAGTATGCCTAAGGCACGTTCATACAGATGAGCAGGGACCCTGGGCATCTTTCCTTTGGTGTTTTTCAGAGTCAGTAGAAAGGCCTCTTTAGTGTCCTAAGTTTTCATAACTGTGACCTTAACTGCCTACCGTCTGTAAGCTGTTAGTGTCTTAACGACCGTTCCACAGGTGCATGTTCATTAATTGTTTATGGTTCATTGAACAAGCATGGGAAACAGTGTTTAAAGCCTTTACAGTGAAGATCTGTGAAGTTATTTGGATTTCTACGAATTACCTTTGAAAGACAGGGTCCTGAGAAAGGGAAGTTTCTTTTTTTGCTGAGTTATATATAGATATCCTAACTGTGGATAACAGCTGTTCAAGTTCAGCATAGCTAGCAATACGATGTCTTGCTAGCTAACCAAATGACACCTGAATCGTTAGCTTTAGCCATAGAACAACGATGTGAGGGGGAAAAGTTGGTTACTCACCAGGGCCGGCGTTATGGGCAGGCCTTAGGGGGCCTGGCCCACCCTACCGTACCTCCTTGCCCGTCCAAATAAAATATTGAAATATTGATCATTTATTTGACCGATACGTGCGCCGACAGAAAGACGCATTAATCTCAGTTAATGAATCCGATTGAGCAAAACAGCGCCCCTCTGTCTCAGTATGTGTAGACCATGTATCTGGTACTGTCTGGACAAAAAGAGTATGGCATGTCATACTATTTATGGACAGACAGCATCAGATACATGGGCTGCAAATAGAGGGGTGCTGTTTCGCTCACTCGGATGCTTTCTCTGGTGATATAGTTTCAGCAGAGATGAAGAGCCTAAGCGAGAGGGCTCACTCTCACCAAAATCTTTACAGTATAAACCCAATGCGTTTCTATGGGAATAATATGCATACCTAAGCTTGTCGCCTGCCTTGGGACAAAGACTCAGATCTATACAGATCTCTGGTTTCAGCCTCTTGCAAATTGGAAAGTTGGTGTGTGCACAGTGCACTGTTATGATACTGGATTGCCCTGAACTAAATGTATGTTTTCCCTGTCCTCTGCTCTTGTCCTTCTAGACCTGTCTGCTGCCTTTGATACTGTGAACCATCAGATCCTCCTCTCCACCCTCTCCGAGCTGGGCATCTCCGGCGCGGCTCACTCTTGGATTGCGTCCTACCTGACCGGTCGCTCAGTTCTAGGCCCTCTCCTATTCTCGCTATACACCAAGTCACTTGGTACTGTCATATCCTCACATGGCCTCTCCTATCATTGCTACGCTGACGACACACAACTAATCTTCTCCCTTCCCCCTTCTGATAACCAGGTGGCGAATCGCATCTCTGCATGTCTGGCAGACATATCAGTATGGATGACGGATCACCACCTCAAGCTGAACCTTGGCAAGACGGAGCTGCTCTTCCTCCCGGGGAAGGACTGCCTGTTCCATGATCTCGCCATCACGGTTGACAACTCCGTTGTGTCCTCCTCCCAGAGTGCGAAGAGCCTTGGCGTGACCCTGGACAACACCCTGTCGTTCTCCGCTAACATCAAGGCGGTGACCCGATCCTGTAGGTTCATGCTCTACAACATTCGGAGAGTACGACCCTGCCTTACACAGGAAGCGGCACAGGTCCTAATCCAGGCACTTGTCATCTCCCGTCTGGATTACTGCAACTCGCTGTTGGCTGGGCTCCCTGCCTGTGCCATTAAACCCCTACAACTCATCCAGAATGCCGCAGCCCGTCTGGTGTTCAACCTTCCCAAGTTCTCTCACGTCACCCCCCTCCTCCGCACACTCCACTGGCTTCCAGTTGAAGCTCGCATCTGTTACAAGACCATGGTGCTTGCCTATGGAGCTGTGAGGGGAACGGCACCTCCGTACCTTCAGGCTCTGATCAGTCCCTACACCCAAACGAGGGCATTGCGTTCATCCACCTCTGGCCTGCTGGCTCCCCTTCCTCTACGGAAGCATAGTTCCCACTCAGCCCAGTCAAAACTGTTCGCTGCTCTGGCACCCCAATGGTGGAACAAGCTCCCTCACGACGCCAGGACAGCGGAGTCACTCACCACCTTCCAGAGACATTTGAAACCCCACCTCTTTAAGGAATACCTGGGATAGGATAAAGTAATCCTTCTACCCCTCCCTTACCCGAACCCACCCCCCCCCCAAAAAAAAAAAATATAATAATTTAATAACATATAAAAAAAATATATATATAAAAAAAAATATATATATATATATATATATATAATAATATAAAAAAATAAAGATTTAAAAACTATAAATTTAAAAGGGGAAAAAAATAAAAAAATACAATAAAAAATAAAACACATTGTAAAGTGGTTATCCCACTGGCTATAAGGTGAATGCACCAATTTGTAAGTCGCTCTGGATAAAAGCGTCTGCTAAATGACGTAAATGTAAATGTAAATGTAAATAAAATAATTCAAAATACTTCACCAGGGAGCATGACAGAGGATCATTAGCTTCTTAAAAAAAAAGTGGAAAGACACAGGAAAAAGAGAGATCATGATACAGAAAGCAGTGGAGCGTCTATTAAAGAAAGCATAAAGAGGGCCAAGGTGGGAAGCAAGAGTAGTGTTGTGTTGTAGTGGAAAGTGGTGATAGTGTATGATGAGTCAAGATGAAGGGGAGGCGGGTGTGGCGAAGATATGGTGCGTCTCCAGAATGCATGAATATGTAGGAAAGTGTTTGGCAATGTCTTATTTCTGATCGTCTTAACTCACCACGTACACCAATAATTTTTTCTTCGCCTCACACAAGTCAACAAAGTCTGTTTTTTTTTAACATCCATTGCGAATGATAGTTCCTCAGTATTTAAAACATCTTTCCAACACGCCCAGCCTCGATAATCACCAAGCCTCGGTGTGAAAGAGCAAAATACCATGATCTGATGATCCCATATATCCAGCAGAAACGTCATAAGAAAAAAGCTTTCTGTCCCGAGATCTACAATGTTGCTAACGGCGACAGCTTCAGGCCGGAACCTGTGATGATTTGATACAATGTTGCTAACGGCGACAGCTTCGGTGCCGGACGCTGTGATGATTTGATACAATGTGGCACTTCACTAGCAATAGCTCAAATCAAGACAGATAGAAAGGGAGGCAGACAGGCGGAGAGGAGAGATGAATGTCGTCGAAAGAACCAGAATTTTCATCAAGATATTTTCTACTGTTTTTATGTGTCAGCTTTAGGCCTATGTATTTTACTTAGTTGATGATGGAAGTTATATGCCTACTGCTGCGTATGCCATCTCTGAGTTCTACTCTCTCATTTCTTTAGCCGGCAATGTCTCACAGTGTATCAATGTGAACACAACTGATTGGCTCAAATGCATTAAGAAGGAAAGAAATTCCACAATTTAACTTTTAAGAAGGCACACCTGTTAATTGAAATGCATTCCAGGTGACTACCTCATGAAGCTGGTTTGCGAGAATGCCAACAGTCTGCAAAGCTGTCATCAAGGCAAAGGGTGGCTATTTGAAGAATCTCAAATATAAAATACATTTTGATTTGTTTATCACTGTTTTGGTTACTACATGATTCCATATGTGTTATTTCATAGTTTTGATGTATTCCCTATTATTCTACAATGTATAAAATAGTAAAAATAAAGAAAAACCCTTGAATGAGTAGGTGTTCTAAAACTTTTGACCGGTACTGTACGTTAACTGTAATACTGGGATGTATACTTTTATTTCATTTTGTTGATTTAGCCCACTGCAGTAAAAGGTTAATTCCCCAATGCGAGCGCATCATGCTGTAATTAGTAGATGACTCAACTGTTGACTAATTTATACTCGCTTGTGTGTCCTATTCGGCCCGTGGGCCTTGTGTTTGACATGGCCTATTAGCCACGTTATGACTGACTTGTGATCATTGCCCTTGCTAGTTTGATTGTATTGACATTCCCAGCCTTAGTTACAGTTGTCCGTTTTTGTTCAAAATATTGAGTGATTGAAACTGCAACAGTGCATCCCAAATGGGTTATTATTCCGCGAACAATGCCTAAACTATACGTCATGGAATTTAGAGTCAAATAGACCCTATTTTTAAAACCTCTTATACTGTTGGCTTTGAAGCATAAACTGGGAATTTGATATTTTTGACTGATATTATGATTGTCTGTTTGTTTCATATCTAAAAAGTAGTTAAAACGCTGTCAGTTCCACTTAAAAAGATGTATGTCCTTCTTCCTTCTTCGTTCTTCCTTCCAAATAAGACATTTACATTTTGTTTCCCAAAACACGCAGCAGTGCATTGTTTTACAGTTAGGCTGTATTCTGCATCAATATTTAGATATTAAGAGATTTGGTGAATCAACTGACATCCACAAAAATTACTTGAGATAACAATTAACGAGTTTTATTCCAAAACGCTATATATCCGTTTTCAGAATTGACGGCAATTGAGCTTTTATTATTTAAATAAATTATGAAAGAGATTGGTGTGTTTTTTCACTATCTAATCATGCCATGGGGTTGTTCAATGACACTTGATGGTTTCATTTCAGAGAGACAAATAATCATGTTTGTTTGCGAGATGCTATATATCCGCCTCACTCTCTGTGCAAAAAGTAGTACTGCTAGGTTTACACAGTGTCACGGATTCAGGCTGCTCCTCCTCCTTGCTCGGGCAGGCTTCGGCGTTTGTCGTCGCCGGAGTACTAGCTGCTACCGATCTATGTTTCTGTGTTCTACTTGTTTTATCTTTATAGTTCACACCTATTATGTATTGATTTCCACCCCTTCGTCACCTGGGTCCAGTGGGATTCGGCTCTCGCTCCCGAGGGCATACGATAGTACAGCTGCCGGGTGCCAGGGTTTTCTGCTCCAGGTAGAGCTCTACCTGGCTACCATCCACCCGGCTCCCTCGGGAGACGAGAGCGTGTCTGCCCTCATCTCCTGTCTGTCGGGAAGAGCGCTCGAGTGGGCTAACGCAGAGTGGGGAGGAATAGACGCAGCGTCAGTACGCTATGAGGATTTCACCCGCCGCTTTCGGGCGGTGTTCGATCATCCACCGGAGGGGAGAGCGGCGGGGGAATGTCTATTCCACCTCAGACAGGGGAAGAGGAGCGCACAGGACTTTGCACTGGACTTCAGGACTCTGGCTGCCAGCTCAGGATGGAATGAGAGTACCTGATCGACCACTACCGATGCAGTCTACGGGAGGACTTCGTCGGGAACTGGCCTGCAGGGACACCACCCTTAACCTGGTCCAACTGGTGGACATGTCGATAAGGCTGGATGACCTGTTGGCAACCTGCGGACGTCCGGATCAGGGGCCGTCCATTCCATCCCCCAGCACCTCCGACCCTACCCCTATGGAGCTCGGAGGTGCTGCGCTTAGGGAGACCGGAAGAAGGGCCATCTCCTGCACCAACTGTGGCCGCAGAGGACACACTGCTGGTCGGTGCTGGGGATGGTCTTTAGGGAGTCGAGGCAGCAGGCAGAGCACTGGTGGACCGTCTCAGGTGAGTAGGCACCCGACTCACCCAGAGCTGCCTGTTGCGCATATGTGTATTGATATCGTATTTCCAGAGTTTTCCCCTCATTCCCAGCATAAGGCACTCGTAGATTCAGGCGCAGCTGGGAACTTTATTGATCGTCAGTTTTCCCGTAGTTTAGGGATTCATATTGTTCTTGTTGATGTGCCCTTCCCTGTACATGCCTTAGATAGTTAAGGGTCAGGCCTGATTAGGGAGGTCACAGCTCCACTCTGGATGACGACACAGGACGGTCATGAGGAGAAAATGAGTCTTTATCTGATTGATTCTCCTGCATTTCCAGTGGTGTTGGGGCTTCCCTGGTTAACTTCTCATGACCCCACGATTTCATGGCAACAGAGGGCTCTCAAGGGATGGTCAAGTCTGTGCTCGGGGAGGTGTGTAGGTGTTTCCATAGGGGCAACTACGGTGGAAAGTCCAAACCAGGTCTCCACCATGCACATTCCACCCGAATATGCCGATTTGGCTCTCGCCTTCTGTAAAAAGAAGGCGACTCAATTACCACCCCATCGACAGGGGAATTGTGCGATAAATCTCCAGGTAGGCGCTGCACTTCCCCGGAGTCACGTGTATCCCCCGTCACAGGAAGAGACGGCGGCTATGGAAACATATGTCTCCGAATCTCTGGGGCAGGGATACATTCGGTCATCCACTTCACCTGTCTCCTCGAGTTTCTTTTTTGTGAAGAAGAAGGATGGAGGTTTAAGCCCATGCATTGACTACCAGGGTCTCAATCAGATCACTGTCAAGTACAGTTATCCACTACCGCTCATTGCTAGTATGACGGAGTCATTGCACGGGGCGCGCTTCTTCACAAAATTGGATCTCAGGAGCGCGTACAATCTGGTGCGTATCCGGGAGGGAGATGAGTGGAAGACGGCATATAGTACCACATCTGGGCACTATGAGTACCTCATCATGCCGTACGGGTTGATGAATGCTCCATCAGTCTTCCAATCCTTTGTAGATTCGATTTTCAGGGACCTGCACTGACAGGGTGTAGTGGTGTATATAGATGACATTCTCATATACTCCGCTACACGAGCCGAGCATGTGTCCCTCGTGTGCAAGATGCTTGGTCGACTGTTGGAACATGACCTGTACGTCAAGGCAGAGAAATGTCTGTTCTTTCAAAAGTCCGTCTCCTTCCTAGGGCACCGCCTGTCCGCGTCAGGGGTGGAGATGGAGATTGACCGCATTTCAGCCGTGCGTAAATGGCCGACTCCAACCACGGTTAAGGAGGTGCAGCGATTCTTAGGGTTTTCCAACTACTACCGGAGGTTTATCCAGGGCTTTGGTCAGGTAGCGGCTCCCATTACCTCCTTGCTGAAGGGGGGACCGGTGCGCCTGCAGTGGTCAGCCGAGGCGGACAGGGCGTTTGGTCACCTGAAGGACCTGTTTACCTTGGCACCAGTGCTGGCTCATCCGGATCCCTCCTTAGCATTCTCAGTAGAGGTGGACGCATCAGAGGCTGGGATAGGAGCTGTACTGTCTCAGCGCTCGGGTACGCCACCAAAACTCTGCCCCTGTGCTTTCTTTTCGAAGAAGCTCAGCCACCGGAGCGCAACCTAATGTGGGGGACCGGGAGCTGTTAGCTGTGGTTAAAGCTCTGAAAGTGTGGAGGCATTGGCTTGAGAGGGCTAAACACCCTTTTCTCATTTTGACTGACCACCGCAATCTGGAGTACATCCGGGCGGCGAGGAGATTGAACCCTCACCAGGCAAGGTGGGCCATGTTTTTCATTCATTTTGTGTTCACCCTTTCTTACAGACCAGGTTCCCAGAATGCTAAGGCAGACGCCCTGTCCCGACTGTATGACACAGAGGAGAGGTCCATTGAGCCCACTCCCATACTTCCGGCGTCGTGTCTGGTGGCACCGGCTGTGTGGGAGGTTGACGCGGACATCGAGCGGGCGTTACGTACAGAGCCCACTCCCCCCCCCCCCCCCAGTGTCCAGAGGGTCGTATGTACGTGCCGTTAGAGGTCCGTGATCGATTGATCTATTGGGCTCACACGTCACCCTCCTCTGGTCATCCTGGCAATGGTCGGACAGTGCACCTAGTGGGAAATACTGGGGGCCCACTTTAGCCAAGGATGTGAGGGTTTATGTTTCCTCCTGCTCAGTGTGCGCTCAGTGTAAGGCACCTAGACACCTGCCCAGAGGGATATTACAACCCCTACCCGTTCCACAATGGCCGTGGTCCCACCTATCGGTGGATTTTGTTACGGACCTTCCTCACAAGGGAACACCACGATCCTGGTCGTTGTGGATCGGTTTTCTAAGTCCTGCCGTCTCATTCCTATGCCCGGTCTCCCTACGGCCCTACAGACTGCGGAGGCCCTATTTATTCTGGCACTACGGGGTACCTGAGGATTTTGTATCTGATCGGGGTCCCCAGTTCACTTCAAGGGTCTGGAGAGCGTTCATGGAACATCTGGGGATCTCGGTCAGCCTGACCTCAGGTTTTCACCCCGAGAGTAATGGGCAGGTGGAGAGAATGAACCAAGATGTGGGTAGGTTTCTGCGGTCCTATTGCCAGGACCGGCGGGGGGAGTGGTCGGTTTTCCTCCCCTGGGCAGAGATGGCCCAAAACTCCCTCCGCCACTCCTCCACTAACCTGTCTCCATTCCAGTGTGTATTAGGTTATCAGCTGGTCCTGGCACCGTGGCATCAGAGCCAGATCGAGGCACCTGCGGTGGAGGAGTGGTTTCGGCGCGCGAAGAGACGTGGAACGCTGCCCATGTACGCCTGCAACGGGCCATCAGGCGACAGAAGGCGAGCGCCGACCGCCACCGCAGTGAGGCTCCGGTGTATGCACCGGGGGACCGGGTCTGGCTCTCGACCCGAAACCTGCCCCCTCGCCTGCCCTGCCGGAAGCTGGGTCGGCGGTTTGTGGGGCCATTTAAAGTCCTGAGGAGATTGAACAAGGTTTGTTATAGGTTACAGCTTCCTCCTGAGTATCGTATTAACCCCTCGTTCCATGTGTCTCTCTTCAGGCCGGTGGTAGCTGGTCCACTCCAGGATTCTGAGGTACGGGAGGTTCCTCCGCCCCCACTGGACATCGAGGGGGCACTGGCGTACTCGGTCCGTTCCATCCTGGAATTCGAGGCGTCGGGTGGGGGGCAGGCAGTATCTCGTGGAGTGGGAGGGGACATCCTCAATCCCTCCATTTTGAGGGATTTCCACCATCGTCATCCGACTCGCCCTGCACCGCGTCCTCCTGGCCGTCCCCGAGGCCGGTGTCGGCGCACGGCTGGAGCCGCGCGTCAAGGGGTGGGTACTGTCACGGATTCAGCCGAGGCTGCTCCTCCTCCTTGCTCAGGCAGGCTTCGGCGTTCGTCGTCGCCGGAGTACTAGCTGCTACCGATCTATGTTTCTGTGTTCTACTTGTTTTGTCTTTATTGTTCACACATGGTTCCCATTATGTATTGATTTCTTCCCTATTTAACCCTCTGGCTCCCACTGTATTTTGTGCGTGTTTGTTCATGTTTGGTTGTCGTCTGGTGAGTGGGTTTGTTCCTCCCTGCGTGGAGGTTATGTTATTTAAGTTACCTACGAATAAAGTACGTTTTCGATTAGCTCTGTGTCCTGCGCCTGACTTCATCCTACCGCATCACACTGATCGCCTGACACACAGTCAATAAATGTAACTAATAACTAACTTTTTTATAAAGAAATGTACAAATGATACATGTGTGACATCAATATTTAAATGTATATATACAAAATAATTTAATACAGAAATAGGAGATCTGTATGTAAACATTTACAGTACATTTGACATTTTTGTCATTTCACAGATCCTCTTATCCAGAGCCACTTACAGTAAGTGGCAAAAGTGCATTGATCTTAAGATAGCTAGGTGAGACAACCACATATCACAGTCAAATATACAGGATACAAACATTCCATTCCAGCTAAACAATGGACAATATAGCGTAAAAAATCTAAAATACAATTTTCGTACACATCTAAAATGTATGAATAAAAAAATGATAGAACAGTCCTATTTTACACACACAAAGGTTCTCATTAGCAATCATTTCTGGGGGAAAAAACACAAATGTGAAAAATTGGTGGATATACAGTGGGGGAAAAAAGTATTTAGTCAGCCACCAATTGTGCAAGTTCTCCCACTTAAAAAGATGAGAGAGGCCTGTAATTTTCATCATAGGTACACGTCAACTATGACAGACAAATTGAGATTTTTTTTCTCCTGAAAATCACATTGTAGGATTTTTAATGAATTTATTTGCAAGTTATGGTGGAAAATAAGTATTTGGTCACCTACAAACAAGCAAGATTTCTGGCTCTCACAGACCTGTAACTTCTTCTTTAAGAGGCTCCTCTGTCCTCCACTTGTTACCTGTATTAATGGCACCTGTTTGAACTTGTTATCAGTATAAAAGACACCTGTCCACAACCTCAAACAGTCACACTCCAAACTCCACTATGGCCAAGACCAAAGAGCTGTCAAAGGACACCAGAAACAAAATTGTAGACCTGCACCAGGCTGGGAAGACTGAATCTGCAATATGTAAGCAGCTTGGTTTGAAGAAATCAACTGTGGGAGCAATTATTAGGAAATGGAAGACATACAAGACCACTGATAATCTCCCTCGATCTGGGGCTCCACGCAAGATCTCACCCCGTGGGGTCAAAATGATCACAAGAACGGTGAGCAAAAATCCCAGAACCACACGGGGGGACCTAGTGAATGACGTGCAGAGAGCTGGGACCAAAGTAACAAAGCCTACCATCAGTAACACACTACGCCGCCAGGGACTCAAATCCTGCAGTGCCAGACATGTCCCCCTGCTTAAGCCAGTACATGTCCAGGCCCGTCTGAAGTTTGCTAGAGTGCATTTGGATGATCCAGAAGAGGATTGGGAGAATGTCATATGGTCAGATGAAACCAAAATAGAACTTTTTGGTAAAAACTCAACTCGTCGTGTTTGGAGGACAAAGAATGCTGAGTTGCATCCAAAGAACACCATACCTACTGTGAAGCATGGGGGTGGAAACATCATGCTTTGGGGCTGTTTTTCTGCAAAGGGACCAGGACGACTGATCCGTGTAAAGGAAAGAATGAATGGGGCCATGTATCGTGAGATTTTGAGTGAAAACCTCCTTCCATCAGCAAGGGCATTGAAGATGAAACGTGGCTGGGTCTTTCAGCATGACAATGATCCTAAACACACCGCCCGGGCAACGAAGGAGTGGCTTCAAAAGAAGCATTTCAAGGTCCTGGAGTGGCCTAGCCAGTCTCCAGATCTCAACACCATAGAAAATCTTTGCTCTAGAGGAGATCTGCATGGAGGAATGGGCCAAAATACCAGCAACAGTGTGTGAATACCTTGTGAAGACTTACAGAAAACGTTTGACCTGTGTCATTGCCAACAAAGGGTATATAACAAAGTATTGAGAAACTTTTGTTATTGACCAAATACTTATTTTCCACCATAATTGATTTTCTGGAAATTTTTTCCTCATTTTGTCTGTCATAGTTGACGTGTACCTGTGATGAAAATTACAGGCCTCTCTCATCTTTTTAAGTGGGAGAACTTGCACAATTGGTGGCTGACTAAATACTTTTTTCCCTCACTGTAGCGTTTTGGATAAACTCATCAATTAATCATTCCTAGTACAAAGATAGGGAATATTCAGAAATCAATGCCATTCATTTTTCTAATTTGTTTTTAAATTTGTCATTCAATAGGTATGGACAGTGAATCATCCTACTTGCGTTTCATTGAGGCACTTGTGTTTGTTTTAACAGGAAATGGGTTGAATGTGAAATTTGATGAAATGTGATATGTTAGATGATAAACTGATTACATCCCAGCCATGGACATGCAGTGTTGCTGATGGGAGCAAATCCCTCAGGAAAATTACCTAGATTCAGATCAAGAAAATGCAGAAATCCCAACAGGGGCAAAAAGGTGACTGTCTGTCTGGGAAATTAATTAATCTTACTCAGAATTGTTACGACATACAGACAGCTTTGCACACTCTTGGCATTCTCTCAACCAGCTTCATGAGGTAGTCACCTGGAATGCATTTAAATTAACAGGTGTGCCTTCTTAAAAGTTAATTTGTGGAATTTCTTTCCTTCTTAATGCGTTTGAGCCAATCAGTTGTGTTGTGACAAGGTAGGCGTGATATACAGAAGATAGCCCTATTTGGTAAAAGACCAAGTCCATATTATGGCAAGAACAGCTCAAATAAAAAAACTAAATTGACAGTCCATCATTACTTTTTGACATGAAGGTCAGTTAATACAATAAAAAATAACTTTGAACGTTTCTTAAAGTGCAGTCGCAAAAACCATCAAGCGCTTTGATGAAACTGGCTCTCATGAGGACCGCCACAGGAATGGAAGACTTAGTTACCTCTGCTGCAAAGGATAAGTTCATTAGAGTTACTAGCCTCAGAAATTGCTGCCCAAATAAATGCTTCACAGAGTTCAAGTAACAGACACAGCTCAACATCAACTGTTCAGATGAAACTGTGTGAATCAGGTCTTCATGGTTGAATTGCTGCAAAGAAACCACTACTAAAGGACACCAATAAGAAGAAGAGACTTGCTTGGGCCAAGAAACACGAGCAATGGACATTAGACCGGTGGAAATGTGTCCTTTGGGCTGGGATCCAAATTTGAGATTTTTGGTTCCAACCACCGTGTCTTTGTGAGACGCGGTGTGGGTGAACGGATGATCTCCGCATGTGTATTTCCCACCGTAAAGCATGGAGGAGGAGGTGGTATGGTTCCATTCTAAATGGTGCTTTTTAAATCCCCTGTTTCTATGTGAATCCTGCCTGTGGGTAAAGGGTCCACCACCGCTTATTACACAAGTGGCATGGAAGCAGACAGGCGAATTAAACAGCATCCATTAGTGGGACTATCATTTGTTTTTCAACAGGACAATGACCCAACACACCTCCAGGCTGTGTAAGGGCTATTTGACCAATAAGGAGAGTGATGGAGTGCTGCATCAGATGACCTGGCCTCCACAATCCCCCGACCTCAACCAAATTGAGATGGTTTGGGATGAGTCGGACCGCAGAGTGAAGGAAAATCATCAAACAAGTGCTCAGAATATGTGGGAACTCATTCAAGACTGTTGGAAAAGCATTCCAGGTGAAGCTGGTTAAGAGAATGCCAAGAGTGTGCAAAGCTGTCATCAAGGCAAAGGGTGGCTATTTGAAGAATCTCAAATATAAAATATATTTTGATTTGTTTAACACTTTTTTGGTTACTAAATGATTCCCTGTGTGTTATTTCATAGTTTTGATGTCTTCACTATTATTCTACAATATAGGAAATAGTAAAAATAAAGAAAAACACTTGAATGAGTAGGTGATCTAAAACTTTGACTGGTAGTGTATATATTCCAGTCACCTTTCCTCTCATTTTATGCTGTAGCTTATTTATAACTGCATTGCACTGTAGTCAAGCTACAATCAGCCAATGGGTCCCTAGAACCTCAGAGGATTACAAATGACTTGTATGTGCAAGTAATGTGTTGAAAACATAATGTTGCAACCTTATTAGTCATCAGAGACAGGCCTGTCCTTCAGTCAATGACCAATGACATTAGAGTTTGGCAGCTCACCCTGATTCATGGAGGCTCAACACACTTCATATGGAGTTGTTGTCTTCTAGGTGCTCACTATTTGCTTAAAATAACATAACACTGCAAGATGCCTGCCTCATAGCGCACTATTGCAATCATTGACAAAAGTTTTACCCAGTTCAATCTGTAGACACAATAAGCTAAAATATACACTCATACAGTGTACTCATAACATATTACTATATCTTTGTCATTATACATGGTTGATTTATTCAGAAATAAAACCTTATAAACACTCCTGTATAAATATCTAATATTCCATGCAACTATATAATTCATTAAAATATGATTTTCAGTTACAGTAAGTGCCATTGCCACCCAATAGTTCATGGGTATGTACATATGCTATAAACCCTACCATAAAACATCCATTACATATGCAACTGAGTCTGAATGTGCCAGATTGAAAACTGACCATATATTCACATTCTGAAAAAAGCATCTCATTAAGTTTAGACACATGGAACACTTCACTTCAATCTCTGTTGCTAACTCCCCCTCTTCCCCTCCCCCTCTCCTCCTTCCTCCTCTCCTCCTCCCCCTCTCCTCCTTCCCCTCTCCTCCTTCCCCTCTCCTCCTTCCTCCTCTCCTCCTTCCCCCTCTCCTCCTTCCCCTCTCCTCCTCCTCCTCTCCTCCTCCCCCTCTCCTCCTCCCCCTCTCTGTCCCTCTTTTTCTCTCTCTCCATACATCTCACATGAATCGCATGTGACAGCACTTGGACTAAGTCATTATAATAATAATTTAACAGGATGTGCCGTATCTACAAACATTACACCAGATTCCATTCTAAATGGTGCTTTTTAAATCCCCTGTTTCTATGTGAATCCTGCCTGTGGATCCACCACCGCTTATTACACAAGTGGCATGGAAGCAGACAGGCAAATTAAACAGCATCCATTAGACTCACCCTGACAGCTTTGGCATCTTCACAAAGCTAAACACATCCATGTGTGCAGCAGACTGTGGTCCGTCCGTCCGTCGGGCTACAAATCGACCATCTACTTCAGGTAGCTGGCTCCATTGTCCCACTGTCTTTAGCAGTGGGGATAAATAATACAGGGAGAAAAAAATCTGGAGCTTCCACAAGTCAGGTGGAGAGATTAGTCCTCTTGTCGGGGCTTCTGCATGGCTGAGTGATCGCTGTGTCCTCGCATCAGCGGTACAAATCCCACAGCCTGTGGAAAAGGATCTGGCAGTGGCGCTTCCTCACCTACATCCTTCAAAGCATGCCTGGATCCGTTCGGATGCGTTCGTTAAGCCACCTTCATTTAATTTCCATCGCAGTGGAATGATGTGCAGGGGCCGTGCAGTAACAACCGCTCTGAAGAGACACGGTGAGAGAGAGAGCGAGGGAGAGTCACACAGAGAGAGAGAGAGAGCGAGGGAGAGTCACACAGAGAGAGAGAGAGAGAGAGAGAGAGAGAGAGAGAGAGAGGCAGAGAGAGAGAGAGAGAGAGAGAGAGAGAGAGAGAGAGAGAGAGAGAGAGAGAGAGAGAGAGAGAGAGAGAGAGAGAGAGAGAGGGGCAGAGAGAGACAGAGAGAGAGAGAGGGGGGGGGGTGGGATGTAGGGGTAAGCTGGGGGAAGCTGGGGTTGTAGGTGGAGGTTGGGGTTATAGGGGGAAGCTGGGGTTGTAGGGGGAAGCTGGGGGAAGCTGGGGTTGTAGGGGGAAGCTGGGTTATAGGAGGAAGCTGGGTTATAGGGGGAAGCTTGGCGAAGCTGGGGCTGTAGGGGGACGCAAGGGGAAGCTGGGGTTGTGGGGACACAAATCACTGCTGATGGATGCAGCCGGCTCCCTTGAATTGCTCCTCTTCTCTAGAAAGGACAGTCTCATCAATTCCTCTCCTCTGGAAAGGACGTTCTCATCAATTCCTCCTCTCCTCTAGAATGGATAGTTTCATCAATTCCTCCTCTCCTCTAGAAAGGACATACTCATCAATTCCTGACATCATGTGTCGTGTTTTCAGAAAGGAGAGGACAGGATGAAGGAGGAGAATCCACAGCAGTAGAGGAGGTGACAGAGAGAGAGAGATGAACTAAACAATAAAGGAGCACCAAGGCCATAGAGGAGCAGAGGGACTGGAAGTGAAAGTGAGCCTGTCATTCTCCTCAGAGGCTGGATAACCAAGGCCTCCACCCTCCACAGCCGCTCACAAAAACACCATCTCCAAACACATTGATAGGACCATGTGACAGGACACACAGAGACTGCAGTATTTCAGTCTAACAACTCAGGACATGATTCCTACATTGTAAAACCACTGAAATAGTAATTTTTTTTTGCACAGACCTCAGTCCTGAAATGCTATGTAACCTGGTGGTATTCAGGGCACCTAACCTATTAGGTGGAGGATAATGAAAGATGAGGATGTGTGATTAATCAATGGTGCTCCTATGATTCCTAGCCATTGAACTAGTCAGCAGCATGTCAACTGTATGCTTCAAGCAATGGAGTCATTTTTCACATTTTGAGTTTGAATCTTTTCCATGTTTCCTGTATTCCATGTAAAGGTTCCTATATTCCATGTAAAGGTTCCTGTATTCCATTTAATTTTCCTATATTTCATGTAAAGGTTCCTATATTCCATGTAAAGGTTCCTATATTTCATGTAAAGGTTCCTATATTCCATGTAAAGGTTGCTATATTTCATGTAAAGGTTCCTATATTTCATGTAAAGGTTCCTGTATTCCATGTAAAGGTTCCTATATTTCATGTAAAGGTTCCTATATTCCATGTAAAGGTTCCTATATTTCATGTAAAGGTTCCTATATTCCATGTAAAGGTTCCTATATTCCACGTAAAGGTTCCTATATTCCATGTAAAGGTTCCTATATTCCATGTAAAGGTTCCTATATTCCATGTAAAGCCATTGCTTTAAAAAAAATCATTTTCAATATGGTCTACGGAATTGATCATGTTGATGGATGTGAGGATATTAGCAAAGGAAACATATTGGAATGTAGCCTATACCACCTTGGACCAGAGTCAGCCCACTGTGCAGTCTCACATGCAAATGATGGATCACTGAATGTCTATTTTCCAATTGAGGAAGGATCGTCCCTCATTAATTACACCCTACACTGCAGACCTGTCAAAAAGCACCAAGAGGCCACCGTTATCCTGATAAAACGGGCTCCTCTCCTTGGTAATAACGACAATCTACTCAGACTCTCTCTCTCTCTCTCTCTCTCTCTCTCTCCCTCTCTCTTTCTCTTTCTCGCTCTCTCTCTCGTGAAGTGCCATCACAATGCGTTTTACATTTCTAAGAAGTAGCTAAAACAAATCCTAGTCTTACTTTATAACGTCTTGAATTAAACCAGCCATGTAGATGAAGGCACCAGCTACTACAGTCTTTCTTTTACAAAGAATGACATTCTCATCTGACAGGAGGTTGGCAATACACTGAGTGTGCAAAACATTAGGAACATGACATTGACTGACCAGGTGAATCCAGGTGAAAGCTATGATCCCTTATTGATGTCACTTGTTAAATCCAAGGGGAGGAGACAGGTTAAAGAAGGATTTTTAAGCCTTGAGACAAATGGATTGTGCATGTGTGCCATTCAGAGGGTGAATGGTCAAGACATGGTCAAGACAAAATATTGAAGTGCCTTTAAACAGGGTATTGTAGTAGGTGCAAGGTGCACTGGTTTGAGTGCGTCAAGAACTGCAAAGCTGAAGGTTTTTTTCAAGCTCTACAGTTTCCTGTGTGTATCAAGAATGGTCCACCACCCAAAGGTTATCCAGCCAACTTGACACAACTGTGGCACGCTTTCGAGTCCATGTCCCAACAAATTGAGGCTGTTCTGAGGGCAAAACGGGGTGCAATTCAATATTAGGAAAGTGTTCCTAATGTTTTGTACACTCAGTGTGTCAGTTATAGCTATTGACATTAGAGCAGACCAAGAGGCCACGATACCCCTAATAATGCCCATTGCAAGCCCATAATGAGTTACTCCTATATCCCACCCAGTTTCTAACAGGAAGAATAATTGTGACTATATGTGGGCATGACAGAATATTAAGCAGTCTCTTCAATAATATTATCCCACACTGCAATGTTAAATATAATATTGGGATGCTTGGGCCAAGGCATTTAAAACAATGATTTGTAACCGTTTCCCTGCAGACACATAGCAACCATTCTATATTAAAAATGCCACAGATTGTTAGTGTCTGGAGAGTGACTCAGAGTGCCTTTGCTGGTGGTGAGGCGTGCAGTAAACAACGTTGTCATTCCCACTCTAGTCAGACTCATGATTAGGCTGCGGTCGTTAATGTAAGGCAGAAATGTGGTTGATCAGACAGATTTGTCAGAAACCCCCACTGCACATGTAGAGCTTCAAGTTCCTCGGTATCCACATTACTAAGGACTTAACATGGAACACACACACCCACACAGTTGTGAAGAGGGCATGGCAGCGCCTCTTCCCCCTCTGGAGGCTGGAAAGATTTGGCATGGGCCCTCGGATCCTCAGCTGCACCATCGAGAGCATCTTGACTGGCTGCATCAACGCTTGGTATGGCAAATGCACCGCCCTTGACCGCAAAGCGCTACAAAGGGTGGTGCGGACAGCACAGTACATCACTAGGGCCATGTTGCCTGCCCTTCAGGACATCTAAAGTGAATTCGGAAAGTATTCAGACCACTTAACTTTTATTTTCCCTCATCAATCTACACACAATACCCCATAATGACGAAGCAAAAACAGGTTTTTAGAAATTTTAGCAAATGTATTAAAAGTAAAAAATTGAAATACCACATTTAAATAAGTATTCAGATGCTCCCGAGTGGCGCAGTGGTCTAAGGCACTGCATCGCAGTGCTAGCTGTGCCATTAGAGATCCTGGTTCGATTCCAGGCTCTGTCGTAGCCGGCCGCGACCGGGAGACCCATGGGGCGGCGCACAATTGGCCCAGCGTCGTCCAGGGTAGGCGAGGGAATGGCCGGCAGGGATGTAGCTCAGTTGGTAGAGCATGGCATTTGCAACGCCAGGGTTGTGGGTTCGATTCCAGTATGAAAAATAAAAAAATGTCTGCACTCACTAACTGTAAGTCGCTCTGGATAAGAGCGTCTGCTAAATGACTAAAATGTAAATGTAAAATGTCTTTACTCAGTACTATGTTGAAGCACCTTTGTCAGCGATTACAGCCTCGAGTCTTCTTGGGTATGACGCTACAAGCTTGGCACACCTGTATTTGGGGACTTTCTCCCATTCTTCTCTGCAGATCCTCTCAAGCTCTGTCAGGTTGGATGGGGAGCGTCGCTGCACAGCTATTTTCAGGTCTCTCCAGAGATGTTAGATCGGGTTCAGGTCCGGGCTCTGGCTGGACCACTCAAGGACATTCAGAGACTTGTCCCGAAGCCACTCCTGCATTGTCTTGGCTGTGTGCCTAGGGTCGGTGTCCTGTTCGTAGGTGAACCTTCGCCCCATTCTGAGATCCTGAACGCTCTGGAGCAGGTTTTCATTAAGGATCTCTCTGTACTTTGCTCCGTTCATCTTTCCCTCGATCCTGACTAGTCTCCCAGTCCCTGCCACTGAAAAACATCCCCACAGCATGATGCTGCCACCACCATACTTCACCATACTGATGGTGCCAGGTTTCCTCCAGATGTGACGCTTGGCATTCAGGACAAAGAGTTCAATCTTGGTTTCATCAGACCAGAAAATCTTGTTTCTGATGGTCTGAGAGTCCTTTAGGTGCCTTTTGGCAAACTCCAAGTGGGCTGTCATATGCCTTTTACTGAGGAGTGGCTTCCCTCTGGCCACTCTATCATAAAGGCCTGATTGGTGGAGTCCTCAGAGATGGTTGTCCTTCTGGAAGGTTCTCCCATCTCCACCGAGGAACTTTGGAGCTCTGTCAGAGTGACCATCGGGTTCTTGGTCACCTCTTTGACCAAGGCCCTTCTCCTCCGATTGGTCAGTTTGGCCAGGCAGCCTGCTAGGAAGTGTGTTGGTGGTTCCAAACTTCTTCCATTTAAGAATAATGAAGGCCATTGTGATCTTGGGGACCTTCAATGCTGCCAAATTATTTTGTACCCTTCCCCAGATCTGTGCCTTGACAAAATCCTGTCTCTGAGCTATACGGACAATTCCTTCGACCTCATGGCTTGGTTTTTGCTCTGACGTGCACCGTCAACTGTGGGACCTTATATAGACAGGTGTGTGCCTTTCCAAATCATGTCCAATCAATTGAATTTACCACAGGTGGACTTCAATCAAGTTGTAGAAACATCTGAAGGATGATCAATGGAAACAGGATGCACCTGAGCTCAATTTCGAGTCTCATAGCAAAGGGTCTGAATACTTCTGTAAATAAAGTATTTCTGTTTTTAATTGTTTATAAATGTGCAAAAATTTATAAAAACCTGTTTTCGCTTGGTCATTTTTTCATTATTTTATTTATTTAATCAATTTTAGAATAACTTAACAAAATGTGGAAAAAGGGAAGGGGTCTGAATACTTTTTGAATGCACTGTATAGACTCAAGCCACCCAAGTTATTGACTGTTCACTCTGCTACTGTCCAGTAAACAGTACCGGAGCAGCGGCTCTCGAACAAACAGCAAATCCATCAAGCATGCTATAAATATGGGACCAAATACTAAACTTTTGAATACTTTAATACATATAAGTGAATTTGTCCCAATAATTTTGGTCTTCTAAAATGAAGGGACTATGTACAAAAAGTGCTGTAATTTCTAAACAGTTCACCTGATATGGATGAAAATACCCTCAGTCTGAACTTTAACCTCATAGTAATTGTATAATTTCAAATACAAAGTGCTGGAGTACAGAGCCAAAACAACAAAAAATTAGTCACTGTCCCAGTACTTTTGGAGCTCACACCATTCTTGTGTATTTTATTTTATTCCTCTTGTGTTTTATTGTTGTCACGCCCTGGCCTTGAGAGGCTGGTTGTCTTTAGTTGGTTTGGTCAGGGCGTGAGTTTCTATGTTATATATTCTATGTTTATGTTCTAGTTAGTCTATTTCTATGTTGCAGTTCTAGGTTGTGTTTCTATGTTTGGCCGGGTGTGATTCCCAATCAGAGACAGCTGTCGCTCGTTGTCTCTGCATTGTTGGGAAAGACTCGTAAGTAAGCATTTCCCGGTAAAGTCTACACCAGTTTTATTCGGCGCATGTGACAAATAAAATGACGATATGATTTCAGACCTTGGGCCTCAGGAATCCTGACATTCTAGGACTTTGTAACTTCTAAAGCTCATCAGTAACCAGTAAGGAAATGTCTCATTCTGCAGACGGTTGGTTAATAAAACTTGACAACAAGGAAAGCTCAGCATCATAACAGGCTCACAGGCACAACAGTCTGAAATATAGAGGCATAACCATCTTAGGAATATATGGTGCAGATCACATTCAGGTCCCCCTTACAAAAAAAGATTGCAGTTTTGAAACTGCAGTAAAAGCGCAGTAACTGCAGTCGACTGTAGTATTTTGGACACAGTATTTGCAGTATACTGCAGTTATACTGCACTCTGACTGCAATCTTTGTTTTCATAAGGGCACAAACAGCCAGTGCATCTAGTACACCCAGATCAGATCAGTGAGTGGACCATGTCTGACAGCCTGCTTGATCTGCACACGCTGTGTCCCATGGATCTGCACACACTGTGTCCCATGGATCTGCGGGGGGAGAAGGAGAGACTCAGCGTATTCTGGGCTGTTTGTCCATTTGGGCCCAGAGGCCAGCAGAGTGGCAGAGGATATTAAGGTCAGACGGGAGGGACGTCTAGGGAGAGTGTGACCCAGGCCTTGAACCAATCAAAGCTTCCACTCTGATCCCTAACCTAGCTTCTTCTCTCCCTGAGCTCGTTTTAAAAAGAGCTGATTTCAGTCTTTGACGACACTGGGATATTAAAAATCCACCCGTGATAAGCTAAATTCTGCAAGTCCAGAGTTTGGCTGAAGTTGTTCACTAAGAATGTTAAAATAAGACCTATAAGCAGGAGGCTATGGAATAATCACGTTGGGAATTTAGCGTATTAACAGTGATTTAAGAACAGCACATACAGTGAGGGAAACAAGTAATTGATCCCCTGCTGATTTTGTACGTTTGCCCACTGACAAAGAAATGATCAGTCTATAATTTTAATGGTAGGTTTATTTGAACAGTGAGAGACAGAATAACAACAAAAAATTTCAGAAAAACGCATGTAAAAAATGTTATAAATTGATTTGCATTTTAATGAGGGAAATAAGTATTTGACCCCCTCTCAATCAGAAAGATTTATAGCTCCCAGGTGTCTTTTATACAGGTAGCGAGCTGAGATTAGGAGCTCACTCTTAAAGGGAGTGCTCCTAATCTCAGTTTGTTATCTGTATAAAAAACACCTGTCAACAGAAGCAATCAATTAATCAGATTCCAAACTCTCCACCATGGCCAAGACCAAAGAGCTCTCAAAGGATGTCAGGGACAAGATTGTAGACCTACACAAGGCTGGAATGGGCTACAAGACCATCGCCAAGCAGCTTGGTGAGAAGATGAAAACAGTTGTTGCGATTTTTCGCAAATGGAAGAAACATAAAAGAACTGTCAATCTCCCTCGGCCTGGGGCTCCATGCAAGATCTCACCTCGTGGAGTTGCAATGATCATGAGAACGGTGAGGAATCAGCTCAAACTACACGGGAGGATCCTGTCAATGATCTCAAGGCAGCTGGGACCATAGTCACCAAGAAAACAATTGGTAACACACTACGCCGTGAAGGACTGAAATCCTGCAGCGCCCACAAGGTCCCCCTGCTCAAGAAAGCACATATACAGGGCCATCTGAAGTTTGCCAATGAACATCTGAATGATTCAGAGGAGAACTGGGTGAAAGTGTTGTGGTCAGATGAGACCAAAATCGAGTTATTTGGCATCAACTCCACTCGCCGTGTTTGGAGGAGGAGGAATGCTGCCTATGACCCCAAGAACACCATCCCCACCGTCAAACATGGAGGTGGAAACATTATGCCTTGGGGGTGTTTTTCTGCTAAGGGGACAGGACAACTTCACCGCATCAAAGGGACGATGGACGGGGCAATGTACCGTCAAATCTTGGGTGAGAACCTACTTCCCTCAGCCAGGGCATTGAAAATGGGTCGTGGATGGGTATTCCAGCATGACAATGACCCAAAACACACGGCCAAGGCAACAACGGAGTGGCTCAAGAAGAAGCACATTAAGGTCCTGGAGTGGCCTATCCAGTCTCCAGACCTTAATTCCATAGAAAATCTGTGGAGGGAGCTGAAGGTTCGAGTTGCCAAATGTCAGCCTCGAAACCTTAATGACTTGGAGAAGATCTGCAAAGAGGAGTGGAACAAAAGCCCTCCTGAGATGTGTGCAAACCTTGTGGCCAACTACATGAAACGTCTGACCTCTGTGATTGCCAACAAGGGTGTTGCCACCAAGTACTAAGTAATGTTTTGCAGAGGGGTCAAATACTTATTTCCCTCATTAAAATGCAAATCAATTTATAACATTTTTGACATGCATTTTTCTGGATTTTGTTGTTATTCTGTCTCTCACTGTTCAAATAAATCTACCATTAAAATTATAGACTGATCATGTCTTTGTCAGTGGGAAAACATACAAAATCAGTAGGGGATCAAATACTTATTTCCCTCACTGTACTCACAATTATATAATCCCATTCAAGATATCAAAATGTTTCATTTGAGTCCGATACTGCATCAGACTGTGAAGGTAAATAGTATTTGTACATGGTACTATGTATGTTTCTTGTTTAATGACAAACCGGGGCGTAGGTTTAACTACTTTTAATAAACAGACACTTCAGCTAGCAATATCACTGTGTGTAGCCATGCAAGGCATACTCCCAACAACCCCTTGTGGGTGGCGCATTGCCTCATGGGTAACATAGTCTTAATGTTATTAACACATGGCAACATACAGTATCTTCCTTTGTTTAAAAGAAAACCACTTTTCTCTGTAACGTATCAAATCTCATGCTAGAGTGCTTACTGAAGCAGTTGGACAGTGTTCGTTGTCAGTCAGAGTGTTCTGACTGTTTTGTTCATTACTGAAAGCATTTCAGGGTTGTAAACCGGAAGCTTCTCAGTCACTTGAGTGAAAGGCTGAATCCTAAGATCCAGAATCCATCTGGGTTTCATCTGAGATGTTGTGACCCTTGGATCTCGTAGGATCGAGGGGCAACTTCTCTCTGCACACGTCCTTGCTGTACATGATCTTCAGTAGGGCCGGGACGATTCCAGTATCGCGATACTCGTTACTATCGTGGCAAGGAAACAAAACAGGAAGCGGATTTAACTTCTTTAGGAAAACAGTCCTAATGTTGTAAACAAACATCATTATGTTGTCACCCAGAGTCACATTTATTTATTTTCCAAGCTATAGCACACAATACTTTACATACAGCAGGTGTTTAAAGGACCAAAGAGTTTGGTCTGCTTTGTGTTTTCATTTTTAGCCATGGAAAACAATACCGCGATACTGGTATGGTCCTGGCCCTAATCTCCAGGTTTCAGTTCAGGTAAGTGTCTTGCACTTTTGTTGTGTCGCTGTTTTTGTTTGTCTTCCTGTTTTTCCTTTGCGAGTTTGACTTTGTGATCACCTCTGGGTGTTAGCAAGTCCTCATGGATGGGTAGGTTGGTTCTGATGCAACGTCCTATCAACATTTGTGCAGGTGAAGTCCACTCTACAGCGGTGCGCTGCGGTCGATCATCGTGTTTCGTCAGACCTTTGACTACTTTAACTGAACTCTCTGCTAAGCCATTGGACCTTGGGTAGTTGGGGCTGGAGGTGTCGTGTCGGAATCCCCAGTCGTTGGTGAAAGATTGGAATACGGAACTGGAGAACTGCAGGCCATTGACAGAGTACAGTTTTGATGCAACCCGGTGTCTTGAGAAGACTGTTTTCAGGTAGGTGAATACAAGCTCTGCTGGAGGTAGGAAGGACAAGAGGAATCATGACACATCCAGCAATCCTGTGTTCTCCTTGTACAGCTGTTTTTCTGTGAAGGCCACCCTTTCAGTATTGTTTCTTTCAACTCTGTCATTGTTTGGTCAGCTGCAGTCTCTCTTTTGATCTGCACTATTCTCTCGGCAGACACAGGAAGTGACACTACGATCATGTGGACATAGGCCTGGATCTCAACGCTTGTCTGTGTGTCGGCGCTCTCTTTCTTGTCAACTGCTCGAGAAAGAGTGTCGGCGGTGAACATGAACTTTCCCGGGGTGTAGATCATCTTCACATCAAACTTTTGCGGTCTGATCAACATTATCTGGATTCTCATTGGACAATCATTCAGTGGCTTGGACATGATTGACACCAATGGTTTGTGGTCGGTTTATACTTCGAAGGCTTGTCCGTAGACGTCTTGGTGAAACCTTTCGCACGGGTAGGTGCTCGCCAGTAGTTCTTTCTCTATTTGTGCGTACCTTGTTTCTGCTCCCGTCAAGGTTATGGATCCTCTGGATGTTCCTATCAAGGCTCTAGATGCTCTGGATGTTCCTGTCAAGGCTATAGATGCACTGGATGCTCCTGTCAAGGTTCTGGATCATCTGGATGCTCCCTTCAAGGCTCTGGATGCTCCTGTCAAGGTTCTGGATCCTCTGGATGCTCCTGTCAAGGCTCTGAATTCTCCTGTCAAGGTTCTGGATCCTCTGGATGCTCCTGTCAAGGCTCTGGATGCATAAGCGATGGGTTGCCAGGTGTCGTCATGCTGTTGCAGAAGAACTGCTCCCAGACCAAACTGTGACACGTCTGCAGAAATCCTTGTGCTTTTATCTGGATCGTAGAACCTGAGCAATAGCTCTTCTGTGATTGTCTTTTTCAGGTTTGTGAAGCAATTTTGTCTGCTCATGGTATACCATTCCCATTCGCTTTTCTGTTCCAGAAGACATCTGAGTGGTTACAGTTGAGGTATGAACTTCGCAAGCTAGGTGATCATGCATCTCACGTCGTCCTTGTTTTGCGGGCGCTCCATGTTGTTGATGGCTGATGTTTTCCTTGGGTCTGGTTAAGGCTATTGCAGTGACCGTATTACCACCAAACCGGCAGTCATGAGTCAGGACCGCAGTAAAATTCCACATAACCGTTGAGTCTCGGTAATCTCCTCTTATGCACTCTGGACATGCGTTGGTAGTACCTAACTCGCCAACGACCATCAGGTCGCTAATGGACTGGTACTCAGCGCTCTATTGTCCCTCTAACACTCTGACATCAATCAAAAATCGAATCACACACTTATCATCAAAACAGTATCATGCTTTTAAAACTCACCTCACTGTGATGGATTAATTTGAAGAGAGAAGTTCAAGTTCACTCAACTGAGTGGAAAACAAGGTCGTTGTGGATGTTGTTTCAAAGCATAACTCAACTAATTTGTATGTCGCTCTGGATAAGAGCGTCTGCTAAATGATGTAAATGTAAAACTAAATGGACAGCTCTTTCTAAAGGTGATGATTCATTCAAAACATCCATATTACTAGAGTTTATGCATACACATAGGCCAACAGTGGCTTGCGAAGATATTCACCCCCCTTGGCATTTTTCCTATTTTGTTGCATTACAACCTGGAATTAAACTGGATTTTTGGGGGGTTAGTATCATTTGATTTACACAACATGCCTACCACTTTGAAGATGCAAAATATTTTTTATTGTGAAACAAAATAAGAAATAAGACAAAAAAAACTTGAGCGTGCATAACTATTCACCCCGCCCCACCCCCCACACGCCCCACACCCCAAGGTCAATACTTTGTTGAGCCACCTTTTGCAGCAATTACAGCTGCAAGTCTCTTGGGGTATGTCTCTATAAGCTTGGCACATCTAGCCACTGGGATTTTTGCCCATTCTTCAAGGTAAAACTGCTCCAGCTCCTTCAAGTTGGATGGGTTCCGCTGGTGTACAGCAATCTTTAAGTCATACCACAGATTCTCAATTGGATTGAGGTCTGGGCTTTGACTAGGCCATTCCACAACATTTAAATGTTTCCCCTTAAACCACTCAAGTGTTGCTTTAGCAGTATGCTTATGGTGATTGTCCTGCTGGAAGGTGAACCTCCGTCCCAGTCTCAAATCTCTGCAAGACTGAAACAGGTTTCCCTCAAGAAATTCCCTGTATTTAGCGCCATACATCATTCCTTCAATTCTGACCAGTTTCCCAGTCCCTGACGATGAAAAACATGGTGTTCTCGGGGTGATGAGAGGTGTTGGGTTTGCGCCAGACATAGTGTTTTCCTTGATGGCCAAAAAGCTCAATTTTAGTCTTATCTGACCAGAGTACCATCTTCCATATGTTTGGGGAGTCTCCCACATGCCTTTTGGCGAACACCAAACGTGTTTGCTTATTTTTTTCTTTAAGCAATGGCTTTTTTTCTGGCCACTCTTCCGTACAGCTCAGCTCTGTGGAGTGTACGTCTTAAAGTGGTCCTGTGGACAGATATTCCAATCTCCGCTGTGGAGCTTTGCAGCGCCTTCGGGGTTATCTTTGGTCTCTTTGTTGCCTCTCTGATTAATGCCCTCCTTGCCTGGTCCATGAGTTTTGGTGGGCGGCCCTATCTTGGCAGGTTTGTTGTGGTGCCATATTCTTAAAAATTTTTAACAATGGATTTAATGGTGCTCCATGGGATGTTCAAAGTTTCTGATATTTTTTTATAACCCAACCCTGATCTGTACTTCTCCACAACTTTATCCATGACCTGTTTGGAGAGCTCCTTGGTCTTCATGGTGCTGCTTGCTTGGTGGTGCCCCTTGCTTAGTGGTGTTGCAGACTCTGGGGCTTTTCAGAACAGGTGTATATATACTGAGATCATGTGACAGATCATGTGACACTTAGATTGCACACAGGTGGACTTTATTTAACTAATTATGTGACTTCTGAAGGTAATTGGTTGCACCAGATCTTATTTAGGGCCTTCATAGCAAAGGGTGTGAATACATATGCACACACCACTTTTCCGTTATTTATTTTTTAGAATTTTTTGAAACAAGTTATTTTTTAAATTTCACTTCACCAATTTGGACTATTTTGTGTATGTCCATTATATGAAATCCAAATAAAAATCAATTTAAATTGCAGGTTGTATTGCAACAATATAGGAAAAACGCCAAGGGGGATGAATACTTGCAAGGCACTGTTTATATGAGCCCAAGCCCGCCAAAAAACCTGAATTAAAATAATGATTATACCATTATACAATACAGTACTGCATATTACTTATGGAAGAAAAACAGAAAGTTGTCTTTGATACATAATTGGTGTAGCCTATACTCTATACTCCAAAATTAAACAAATTTGAGTAATGGCCTTTGAGTGTGGACTGTATTATTATGCATACTGGATGGACTTAGGCTACGCTCTAAACTTTCTATCCATGAGTGTGGGAGAGAACGTATAGGCCTAGGCAATGCTATTGTTTCATTGATTGCGCAGGGCGGAGTTCGCCTACAATTATAGTGAATTTGTATTTTATTTTGAATAGCCTGGTAATGGGGCATTTTTTTATATTTTCATAATTAATAGGCTGACACATTACCTTTAGCTACAGAATGTCTCACCACCATGCGTTTCCATCTCCTCTCTCTCCTTCATTCCTTTTGTCGAGCGCGCAGAGAGGGTGGCTGTCAACAGTTTAATGAAATATGATTGATGTGTGGAGTGAAATAAGTGTTCTTATCAGCCCAGACATTTCTTTATGCAATCCCGTTTGAAAGCAGGGTTTTGATGGTTGCCACTAAAAAGAGGAGGATCCCAGTTGCTACTATATTTATTTCTCAGCTGCTATAAAACCGGAGCAGCCTGAAAAACTAACTGCGTGAAAGCGGCCTCCATTCGTTATTGGAGTGCATACGGATGACATGTCTTTTTTTCCCTGTCCCTGTTCCTGCCCATTTGACAATGGCCCATTCTAAATCTAAACAAATTTCACAAATTAGTAAAGACAAGATTAAATTGAGAATAGTCTCATGGGTGAAAATATGATCACTTCAAATCAAATAAACTTTTATTGGTCACATACACATGTTTAGTAGATGTTATTGCGGGTGTAGCGAAACGCTTGTGTTTATAACTCCAACAATTCACAACAATACACATCACCAATCTAAAAGTAAAAGAATGGAATATATAAATATTAGGACGAGCAATGTCGGAGTGACATAGAGTAACATACAGTAGAATAGAATACAGTATATACATATGAGATGAGTAAAGCAAAAATAGGTAAACATTATTCAAGTGACTAGTGCTCCATTATTAAAGTGGCCAGTGATTTCAAGTCTATGTACAGTTGAAGTCGGAAGTTTACATACACCTTAGCCAAATACATTTAAACTCAGTTTTTCACAATTCCTGACATTTAATCCTAGTAAAAATTCCCTGTCTTAGGTCAGTTAGGATCACCACTTTATTTTAAGAATGTGAAATGTCAGAATAATAGCAGAGAGAATGATTTATTTCAGCTTTTATTTCTTTCATCACATTCCCAGTGGGTCAGAAGTTTACATACACTCGCTTAGTATTTGGTAGCATTGCCTTTAAATTGTTTAACTTGGGTCAAACGTTTCGGGTAGCCTTCCACAAGCTTCCCACAATAAGTTGGGTGAATTTTGGCCCATTCCTCCTGACAGAGCTGGTGTAACTGAATCAGGTTTGTAGGCCGCCTTGCTCGCACACGCTTTTTCAGTTCTGCCCACCAATTTTCTATACGATTGAGGTCAGGGCTTTGTGATACCGGCCTCTCCAATACCTTGACTTTGTTGTCCTTAAGCCATTTTGCCACAACTTTGGAAGTATGCTTGGTGTCATTGTCCATTTGGAAGACCCATTTGCGACCAAGCTTTAACTTCCTGACTGATGTCTTCTGAAGTGCACCAGTCCCTCCTGCAGCAAAGCACCCCCACAGCATGATGCTGCAATCCCCGTGCTTCACGGTTGGGATGGTGTTCTTGGGCTTGCAAGCGTCCCCCTTTTTCCTCCAAACATAACGATGGTCATTATGGCCAAACAGTTCTATTTTTGTATCTTCAGACCAGAGGACATTTCTCCAAAAAGTACGATCTTTGTCCCCATGTGCAGTTGCAAACCGTAGTCTGGCTTTTTTATGGTGGTTTTGGAGCAGTGGCTTCTTCCTTGCTTAGCGGCCTTTCAGGTTATGTCGATATAGGACTCGTTTTACTGTGGATATAGATACTTTTGTACCTGTTTCCTCCAGCATCTTCACAAGGTCCTTTGCTGTTGTTCTGGGATTGATTTGCACTTTCCGCACCAAAGTACGTTCATCTCTAGGAGACAGAATGCACCTCCTTCCTGAGCGGTATGGCGGCTGCATGGTCCCATGGTGTTTAAACTTGCGTACTATTGTTTCTACAGATGAACGTGGTACCTTGAGGCATTTGGAAATTTCTCCCAAGGATGAACCAGACTTGTGGAGGTCTACAATTTTTTTCTGAGGTCTTGGCTGATTATTTTTTTTTTCCCATGATGTCAAGCAAAGAGGCACTGAGTTTGAAGGTAGGCCTTAAAATACATCCACAGGTACACCTCCAATTGACTCAAATGATGTCAATTAGCCTATCAGAAGCTTCTAAAGCCATGACATCGTTTTCTGGAATTTTCCAAGCTGTTTAAAGGCACAGTCAACTTAGTGTATGTAAACTTCTGACCCACTGGAATTGTGATACAGTGAATTATAAATTAAATAATCTGTCTGTAAACAATTGTCGGAAAAATTACTTGTATCATTCACAAAGTACATGTCCTAACCGACTTGCCAAAATTATAGTTTGTTAACAAGACATTTGTGGAGTGGTTGAAAAACAAGTTTTAATGACTCCAACCTAAGTGTATGTAAACTTCCGACTTCAACTGTAGATAGGGCAGCAGCCTCGAAGGTGCAGGGTTATTTAACTGGGTGGAAGCCGCCTAGTGATGGCTATTGAAAGCAGGGTTTTGATGAGAGAACAGCGTGTGAGGCAAGGAACAGAGAGCAAACTTTTTTTGCGACTTTCTTAAATCATCAATAGCCTATAGTCGCATCATGCAGCCCATATTTGTTTGGATTTCCAAGACATTCTAAGGATTGTATCATTCACAACTAAAGTTGAGAAATAACTCTAAATCTGGCGTATAGGACCTGTTTCAAATGATCACTTTTATGCTCAACATAGCCACTTCATATGCGCACTCGCTCGGAATGGGAAAAATATCCTTTCTATTTTATTCAGCTAAGTTCAATTATATTATTCTTACTATAAAATCATGTAATATAAAACAATGGCACAGGACTTATAAGCATATCTTGTCAGCTAAATGAACAAGCCTACAGCCTTTGGTATGGCGCATAGACAGGTAACATACTCATATTCTGTTCTTCTGAAATACATTTTCTTCATATCATAATGTTTCTTTAGACCTGCCTAAAATAAATAATGAATTTATTGTGATGTTGTATATTAAATTGATTTATTCAACTTTTTTAAATGTAGATGTTCTGTTGTGTCGAGTAAACGTTGCTAATTATGCTGTGTGACCAAGGAGAACCGCTGACGCTGTATTTTCATCATAAAGGTTTATTCATAACAAAGGGTTACAGCGTCGATTTACAGATACCTGCAGATACCTGGAGAATAATCGCCCCATCTCAAATCTGATTATTCTGTCGTCCTTTGTCCCAACTGTGGTATTTATAATCTTTACCCTGCTGTGGGTGGTTTCCCATGCAGACCAATCACCTGCCTCCACACAACAGACTTCCTCTGTTCTATGGTGTGTCCCCACAAAACTACTCCCTGGGCTAAATAAACCTCCTATCAGGTTCCATTTGAAAACGTTAGCAAAGTCATAATTCCTCAGATACTACAGTTCCAAAGGCGTGCATCAGCAGCTTGTATGAGTGGAGGCCTGGAAATGCTAAACATGTTTATGTTAATTATCGGTCAATTACCGTGAGACCGACAGTCATTTGCATGACAATAACCGGCTGACAAAATGTCATGAGCGCTACAGGCCTAGGTCTGGTTTGACTCCCTCCTCTGAGTGTACGTCTCCTCACGAAGGTAAGTGTTTTCACACCAAACTCGCATTTGCCTTGTTTAGTTTCAGGTTGGACTTTCCGTGTCAGGTCCAGCACTTGTCTCGCTCTCGCGTCATGTTCTTCTTTTGTGGACCCCCAGACGATGATGTCGTCCATCATGGTCTCTACTCCTGGAATGTGCTCGAAGATCATGTGGATTGTTTTGTGGTAGACCTCTGGTGCTGAGAGAATCCTATATGGTAGACGAATAAATCTGTACCTGCCCTCAGGTGTGTTGAAGGTGAATAGCCTTGAGGTTACATCATCTAGCTTCATTTGCCAGGATCCTGATGAGGCGTCAAGCTTACTGGACCACTTTGCTCCAGCAAACTGCAACATTGTTCTCTGGTTGGCAACTTGAAACGCTCTAGCTTTGTTGAAATCTCTCCGGTCTAGACATATCCTGAGATCGCCGTTCTTTTTCACAAACAATTACCAGTGAGCTTACCCAATCTGTAGGCATCCATTTTTGTGATGACGTCCAACTTTTCCAGGCGTTTTTCTCCTTGAGCTTTTTCCTCAGTGTGAATGGAACTTTTCTGCACAACCGGAGTCATTTTGTCATCAGTATATATTTTGTGTTCTCCGGGCAAACGTTCGAGACCCTCAAGCACATCCTTGTAGTCAGTAGTGATTATTGGTCATTTTCAGTCTGTGATGTCACTACAAACACTCTTTTCACCAGATTGAGCTTTTCACATGCACTGATTCCTAGGATAGGCTGTGCAGTCTTTTCCACGATCAGCAGCTGTGCTTTGAACTGTTTTCCTTTGTGCTGTAAAGTTACTCTGCAGCTTCCTGTGCCTGGTACGTTCTCCCCAGTATAACCAGTGACCTTCCTGTGCCTGGTACGTTCTCCCCAGTATAACCAGTAACCTTCCTGTGCCTGGTACGTTCTCCCCAGTATAACCAGTAACCTTCCTGTGCCTGGTACGTTCTCCCCAGTATAACCACTAACCTTGATTTACACAGGGTGTATTTTGCTCTTCACGTTCAGTGTTTTGTAGTCATCCAGCGACAACAGGTTTACCTGAGCTCCAGCAATGAGTTTGAATGGTATTATAGTCTCATTCACAGTCAATGGCAGAATCCATTTAGCTTTTACTGCATTGCAAATATCCACAGAATCAACAAAAATGATTCAGTCTCCTTCTCGACTGTGTGAACATTTTTCTTTGTAGCCTCAGCTTTGCAGCATTTTGAGAAATTATTAATTTCCCCACAGTTGTTACACGATTTACCATATGCAGGGCAACTTTTTGGCTTGTGGCTACCTCCACATTTTCCACATGTAGTGCTTAGATTTTTATTTCGTAAAGCAATTTGTGTGCTGCATCTCTCTGGTGGTTTCAACTGCTCTACATATATTCACTGCTTTATCCAAAGTTAAATCTTGCTCACGCAGCAATCTCTCCTTGAGTCCATTATCAAGTATGCCACAAACTATCCTGTTTTTCACTTGTGAGTATTTCAGATGTTCAAATGCACATGGTTTGCTCAGTGTGTTCAACTCAGCCAATAACTGGTCAAAACTGACTCCCTGTTTCAGATCATGAGTGAAAACCTTGTGTCTCTCAAACGTGATGTTCTGGCTTGGTACAAAGTACTCCTCAAATTTAGCCATGAGCTCAGTCAATGACAAGTTTGCCTTGTCTAGCTGGAAGCTATTGTAAATATCCAATGCTCCAATAACATGCAGAACAATGGAAGCTTTCAATTGGTCATCATCATCCCCTGCTCGACTAGGTAGATATTGAATCTCTGCTTGAAACGTTTCCATGGATCAGAAAACCAGTCAGTATCTGGTGTGACCACCATTTGCCTCATTCAGCACGACACATCTCCTTCGCATAGAGTTGATCCGGCTGTTGATTTGTGGCCTGTGGAATGTAGTCCCACTCCTCTTCAATGGTTGTGTGAAGTTGCTGGATAATTTCGGGAACTGGAACACGCTGTTGTACACGTCGATCCAGAGCATCCCAAACATGCTCAATTGGTGACATGTCTGGTGAGTATGCAGGCCGTGGAAGAACTGGGACGTTTTCAACTTCCAGGAATTGTGAACAGATCCTTGCGACATTGAGCCATGTATTATCATACTAAAACATAAGGTGATTAAGGCGGATGACTGGAACAACAATGGGCCTCAGGATCTCGTCACAGTATCTCTCGATAAAATGCAATTGTGTTCGTTGTCTCTATCTTATGCATGCCCATACCATAACCCTACCGCCACCATGGGGAACTCTGTTCACAACGTTGACATCAGCAAACCGCTTGCCCACACGACGCCGTACACACTGTCTGCTATCTGACCGGTACACTTGAAACCGGGATTAATCCGTGAAGAGCACACTTGTCCAGCGTGCCAGTGGCCATCGAAGGTGAGCCTATGCCCACTGAAGTCGGTTACAATGCCGAATTGCAGTCATGTCAAGACCCTGGTGAGGACGATGAGCATGCAGATTAGCTTGCCTGAGATAGTTTCTGACAGTTTGTGCAGACATTTTTCGGTTGTGCGAACCCACAGTTTCATCAGCTGTCCGGGTGGCTGGTCTCAGACGATCACGCAGGTGAAAAAGCTGGATGTGGAGGTCCTGGGCTGGCATGGTTACACGTGGTCTGCGGTTGTAAGGCTGGTTGGACGTACTGACAAATTCTCTAAAACAACGTTTGAGGCAGTTTATGGTAGAGAAATGAACATGAAATGATCTGGCAACAGCTCTGGTGGACATTCCTGCAGTCAGCATGCCAATTGCATGCACCCTCAAAACTTGAGACATCGGTTGCATTGTGTTGTGTGACAAAACTGCACATTTAAGTGGCCTTTTATTGACCCCAGCACAAGGTGCAGCTGTGTAATGATCATGCTGTTTAATCAGCCTCTTGATTAGCCACACCTGTCAGGTGGATGGACTATCTTGGCAAAGGAGAAATGCTCACTGACAGGGATGTAAACAAATTTGTGCAAAAAGTTGAAAGAAGTAAGCTTTTTGTGCTTATGGAACATTTCTGGGATATTTTATTGCAGCTCATGAAACATGGGACCAACACTTTACATGTTGCGTTTATTTTTTTACAATTTTTAATGAACAGATACTTCAGCTGGCATTATCACTGTGTGTGGCCATGCAACATTGTCTTACATCAGATAGCACGTCTGTCACGTCTCCTCCCGTTGCGCCACTCCGGCGCTCTGATTCGCCGGTCTACTGAGCCACCAGTCTGAGCGCACCACCTCGGCAACACCAGAATGGAAACCCAACGCACCCTAATTACCTCCAGCGCACCTGCACCTCATCTCATCATCACCCCTATTTAGCCCTCGACTGTTCTGTAATATGTTGTGTGTGATTGTTTAGCTTCGCGTCGTGTGCTCTATCATTGTTATTTCTCTATGTCATTTTTTAAGTAAACCTTGACCTTGTTTATTTCTGCGTCTTGCCTCTTCGTATACTCAGTACTCGTCACAGCGTCGATTCCTTATATCTCACAAAGGGTAATGGGATAGATCAAAAGTAGCCTGGCTACAATGGGCTGCCATAACATTCGAAAATATTATCTAGGTGACATCGTCGGTTGAACCCAATTTCTGCCTCAAAACTGTCTGAATTAATCTAATCTAAAACGATACATTTGTCAATAATGTTCATGTTTTTTTTGGTGAGGAAGTCGCCCCATTTTACATATAGCTAAGGATTATTGTGCTTCAATTAGCAGTATTTCTGAAGTTTGACTATGGGCATGAAAGCTAGCATAAATGTGTCCAACATCAACATTAGTTTGCTAACGTTAGCTGAGCCAGTCACTTACATCATCTTTGACTGAAACAATGCTGTTAATTACACGTATTATGAGTTTTCATGAAGCAGCTGTTGTTCTGCCATGAGTAATTGCAGTAGCCTCCCGAGTCAGCTGCTTTGCTCAGCTGACCCAACGATACGATCCCGGGCAAAAATGCTGATCTTCGGATTGATTTCTGATAACAGTCAGTTCCTCTTAAATGCGGGGCTGCATGTCTACAACTTCAGCGTAATTTAAACAGGCTAATGCAAGCTTTTTATGTAATCTACAGTGCATTCGGAAAGTATTCAGACCCCTTGACTTTTTCCACATTTTGTTATGTTACAGACTAATTCAAAATAGTTTTTTTCCCCCTCATCAATCTACACACAATACCCCATAATGACAAAGCAAAAACAGTTTTTTTGAAATTGTTGCACATTTATAAAAAATAAAACAGAAATATTACATTTACATAAGTATTCAGACCATTTACTCAGTACTTTGTTGAAGCACCTTTGGCAGCAATTACAGCCTCAAATCTTCTTGAGTATGACGCTACAAGCTTGGCATACCTGTATTTGGGAAGTTTCTCCCATTCTACTCTGCAGATCCTCTCAAACTCTGTCAGGTTGGATGGGGAGCGTCGCTGCACAGCTATTTTCAGGTCTCTCCAGAGATGTTAGATCGGGTTCAAGTCCGGGCTCTGGCTGGGCCACTCAAGTACATTCAGAGACTTGTCCCGAAGCCACTCCTGCGTTGTCTTGGCTGTGTGCTTAGGGTCGTTGTCCTGTTGGAAGGTGAACCTTCGCCCCAGTCTGAGGTCCTGAGTGCTCTGGAGCAGGTTTTCACTAAGGATCTCTCTGTACTTTGCTCCATTCATCTTTCCCTCGATCCTGATTAGTCTCCCTGCCACTGAAAAACATCCCCACAGCATGATGCTGCCACCACCATGCTTCATCATAGGGATGGTGCCAGGTTTGCTCCAGATGTGACGCTTGGCATTCAGGACAAAGAGTTCAATCTTGGTTTTTGCTGTGACATGCACTGTCAACTGTGGGACCTTATATAGACGTGTGCCTTTCCAAATCATGTCTATTCAATTGAATTCACCACAGGTGGACTCCATTCAAGTTGTAGAAACATCTCAAGGATGATCAATGGAAACAAGATGCACCTGAGCTCAATCTCGAGTCTCATAGCAAAGGGTCTGAATACTTATGCAAAAAAAAGTTTTTTTAATTTTTTACATTTGCAAAAACTTCAAAAAAAACTGTTTTTGGCTTTGTCATTATGGGGTACTGTGTGTAGATGGATGAGGGAAAAATATAATTTAATCCATTTTATAATAAGGCTGTAACGTAATAAAATGTGGAAAAAGTGAAGGGGTCTGAATCCTTTCTGAATGCACTGTATGTCAGTAAGCTAGCTAGCTACAGCAGTTGGCTACACAGCTGATCAAGTCACTGCACCGTCGACCGACGTCCTGGCACAGAATTTGCCACCTGTTATTTTATTTTATCACAATTGCAAACTATTAAATCGCTGTCACAATGTTTGTAATAATTTTGCTAGCTAGTTATTCTGCCTCATGGAGAGTCATATGAGAGCACAGTGAAAATGTAGGAACTATTTGACATTTTTTTCATGGCGGATGCTCAATATTCAAATTTAAATATGAGTTCCATATCCTACAAGCCAGATCGGTTGAGGGACCAGCGTTGCAGAGGAATGACGCCATCTGACGTTAGACAATGGACATGCAAGGCGTACTCCCAACAACCCTGCGTAGGTGGCGCATTGCCTCCTGGGTAACGTAGTCTTAATGTAATTAACAATACACATCGTGCATTTTGTCAGTGCTGATGAGTGTTTTTGTTTGTTGGAGCCCATAACAGAGATGCAGTACAAGGTTAATCTGTCACTGCTGGTAGACTGCCATCTCGTCCTCACCTGGCTCAGCTGGCTCCTGGCCCTCAACCAGATGTGTGGGTCAGTAACCTTCACAGCAAGCTGCACTCTGACAGACAGTTAACACCACTCTGCCCTGCCCCCTAGTCTATCTTCCATCTCACTCTCTGTGTGTGTTTGCGTGCCGTGAGTCAATCCATCCATCTGTCTGTCTGCCTGCCTGCCACATCAGTCCTGTTATCAAGCCACATCAGTGCTGTAACCGTAACCTAGCCACAACAGTGCTGTAACCTAGCCACAACAGTGCTGTAACCTAGCCACAACAGTGCTGTAACCATAACCTAGCCACAACAGTGCTGTAACCGTAACCTAGCCACAACAGTGCTGTAACCATAACCTAGCCACAACAGTGCTGTAACCTAGCCACAACAGTGCTGTAACCGTAACCTAGCCACAACAGTGCTGTAACCTAGCCACATCAGTGCTGTAACCTAGCCACAACAGTGCTGTAACCATAACCTAGCCACAACAGTGCTGTAACCGTAACCTAGCCACATCAGTGCTGTAACCTAGCCACAACAGTGCTGTAACCATAACCTAGCCACAACAGTGCTGTAACCATAACCTAGCCACAACAGTGCTGTAACCTAGCCACAACAGTGCTGTAACCTAGCCACAACAGTGCTGTAACCATAACCTAGCCACAACAGTGCTGTAACCATAACCTAGCCACAACAGTGCTGTAACCATAACCTAGCCACAACAGTGCTGTAACCGTAACCTAGCCACAACAGTGCTGTAACCGTAACCTAGCCACAACAGTGCTGTAACCGTAACCTAGCCACAACAGTGCTGTAACCTAGCCACAACAGTGCTGTAACCATAACCTAGCCACAACAGTGCTGTAACCATAACCTAGCCACAACAGTGCTGTAACCGTAACCTAGCCACAACAGTGCTGTAACCATAACCTAGCCACAACAGTGCTGTAACCATAACCTAGCCACAACAGTGCTGTAACCATAACCTAGCCACATCAGTGCTGTAACCATAACCTAGCCACATCAGTGCTGTAACCTAGCCACAACAGTGCTGTAACCTAGCCACAACAGTGCTGTAACCATAACCTAGCCACAACAGTGCTGTAACCTAGCCACAACAGTGCTGAAACCGTAACCTAGCCACATCAGTGCTGTAACCATAACCTAGCCACAACAGTGCTGAAACCGTAACCTAGCCACAACAGTGCTGTAACCTAGCCACAACAGTGCTGTAACCGTAACCTAGCCACAACAGTGCTGTAACCTAGCCACAACAGTGCTGAAACCGTAACCTAGCCACATCAGTGCTGTAACCATAACCTAGCCACAACAGTGCTGTAACCATAACCTAGCCACAACAGTGCTGTAACCATAACCTAGCCACAACAGTGCTGTAACCGTAACCTAGCCACAACAGTGCTGTAACCGTAACCTAGCCACAACAGTGCTGTAACCTAGCCACAACAGTGCTGTAACCGTAACCTAGCCACAACAGTGCTGTAACCATAACCTAGCCACAACAGTGCTGTAACCATAACCTAGCCACAACAGTGCTGAAACCGTAACCTAGCCACAACAGTGCTGTAACCTAGCCACAACAGTGCTGTAACCTAGCCACAACAGTGCTGTAACCTAGCCACATCAGTGCTGTAACCATAACCTAGCCACAACAGTGCTGTAACCTAGCCACAACAGTGCTGTAACCTAGCCACATCAGTGCTGTAACCGTAACCTAGCCACAACAGTGCTGTAACCATAACCTAACCACAACAGTGCTGTAACCTAGCCACATCAGTGCTGTAACCATAACCTAGCCACAACAGTGCTGTAACCATAACCTAGCCACAACAGTGCTGAAACCATAACCTAGCCACAACAGTGCTGTAACCATAACCTAGCCACAACAGTGCTGTAACCATAACCTAGCCACAACAGTGCTGTAACCATAACCTAGCCACAACAGTGCTGAAACCATAACCTAGCCACAACAGTGCTGTAACCATAACCTAGCCACAACAGTGCTGTAACCATATCCTAGCCACAACAGTGCTGTAACCATAACCTAGCCACAACAGTGCTGTAACCATAACCTAGCCACAACAGTGCTGTAACCTAGCCACAACAGTGCTGTAACCGTAACCTAGCCACAACAGTGCTGTAACCATAACCTAGCCACAACAGTGCTGTAACCATAACCTAGCCACATCAGTGCTGTAACCATAACCTAGCCACAACAGTGCTGTAACCATAACCTAGCCACAACAGTGCTGTAACCATAACCTAGCCACAACAGTGCTGTAACCATAACCTAGCCACAACAGTGCTGTAACCTAGCCACAACAGTGCTGTAACCGTAACCTAGCCACAACAGTGCTGTAACCGTAACCTAGCCACAGCAGTGCTGTAACCGTAACCTAGCCACATCAGTGCTGTAACCTAGCCACAACAGTGCTGTAACCATATCCTAGCCACATCAGTGCTGTAACCGTAACCTAGCCACATCAGTGCTGTAACCATAACCTAGCCACATCAGTGCTGTAACCATAACCTAGCCACATCAGTGCTGTAACCTAGCCACAACAGTGCTGTAACCGTAACCTAGCCACATCAGTGCTGTAACCTAGCCACAACAGTGCTGTAACCATAACCTAGCCACATCAGTGCTGTAACCATAACCTAGCCACAACAGTGCTGTAACCATATCCTAGCCACAACAGTGCTGTAACCTAGCCACATCAGTGCTGTAACCTAGCCACAACAGTGCTGTAACCATAACCTAGCCACAACAGTGCTGTAACCTAGCCACAACAGTGCTGTAACCTAGCCACAACAGTGCTGTAACCTAGCCACAACAGTGCTGTAACCATAACCTAGCCACAACAGTGCTGTAACCATAACCTAGCCACAACAGTGCTGTAACCATAACCTAGCCACAACAGTGCTGTAACCATAACCTAGCCACAACAGTGCTGTAACCATAACCTAGCCACAACAGTGCTGTAACCATAACCTAGCCACAACAGTGCTGTAACCATAACCTAGCCACAACAGTGCTGTAACCTAGCCACAACAGTGCTGTAACCATAACCTAGCCACAACAGTGCTGTAACCTAGCCACAACAGTGCTGTAACCATAACCTAGCCACAACAGTGCTGTAACCTAGCCACAACAGTGCTGTAACCATAACCTAGCCACAACAGTGCTGTAACCGTAACCTAGCCACAACAGTGCTGTAACCGTAACCTAGCCACATCAGTGCTGTAACCATAACCTAGCCACATCAGTGCTGTAACCATAACCTAGCCACATCAGTGCTGTAACCATAACCTAGCCACAACAGTGCTGTAACCATAACCTAGCCACATCAGTGCTGTAACCATAACCTAGCCACATCAGTGCTGTAACCTAGCCACAACAGTGCTGTAACCATAACCTAGCCACAACAGTGCTGTAACCATAACCTAGCCACATCAGTGCTGTAACCATAACCTAGCCACAACAGTGCTGTAACCATAACCTAGCCACAACAGTGCTGTAACCTAGCCACAACAGTGCTGTAACCTAGCCACAACAGTGCTGTAACCATAACCTAGCCACAACAGTGCTGTAACCTAGCCACAGCAGTGCTGTAACCGTAACCTAGCCACATCAGTGCTGTAACCTAGCCACATCAGTGCTGTAACCGTAACCTAGCCACAACAGTGCTGTAACCTAGCCACAACAGTGCTGTAACCATAACCTAGCCACAACAGTGCTGTAACCATAACCTAGCCACAACAGTGCTGTAACCATAACCTAGCCACAACAGTGCTGTAACCATAACCTAGCCACATCAGTGCTGTAACCTAGCCACATCAGTGCTGTAACCATAACCTAGCCACAACAGTGCTGTAACCATAACCTAGCCACAACAGTGCTGTAACCATAACCTAGCCACAACAGTGCTGTAACCATAACCTAGCCACATCAGTGCTGTAACCATAACCTAGCCACATCAGTGCTGTAACCATAACCTAGCCACAACAGTGCTGTAACCATAACCTAGCCACAACAGTGCTGTAACCGTAACCTAGCCACAACAGTGCTGTAACCTAGCCACATCAGTGCTGTAACCATAACCTAGCCACATCAGTGCTGTAACCATAACCTAGCCACAACAGTGCTGTAACCTAGCCACATCAGTGCTGTAACCATAACCTAGCCACATCAGTGCTGTAACCATAACCTAGCCACATCAGTGCTGTAACCATAACCTAGCCACAACAGTGCTGTAACCTAGCCACAACAGTGCTGTAACCTAGCCACAACAGTGCTGTAACCTAGCCACAACAGTGCTGTAACCTAGCCACATCAGTGCTGTAACCATAACCTAGCCACATCAGTGCTGTAACCATAACCTAGCCACATCAGTGCTGTAACCTAGCCACAACAGTGCTGTAACCATAACCTAGCCACATCAGTGCTGTAACCTAGCCACAACAGTGCTGTAACCTAGCCACAACAGTGCTGTAACCTAGCCACAACAGTGCTGTAACCGTAACCTAGCCACATCAGTGCTGTAACCTAGCCACAACAGTGCTGTAACCATAACCTAGCCACAACAGTGCTGTAACCTAGCCACAACAGTGCTGTAACCATAACCTAGCCACATCAGTGCTGTAACCATAACCTAGCCACATCAGTGCTGTAACCATAACCTAGCCACAACAGTGCTGTAACCATAACCTAGCCACATCAGTGCTGTAACCATAACCTAGCCACAACAGTGCTGTAACCTAGCCACAACAGTGCTGTAACCTAGCCACATCAGTGCTGTAACCATAACCTAGCCACATCAGTGCTGTAACCATAACCTAGCCACATCAGTGCTGTAACCTAGCCACAACAGTGCTGTAACCATAACCTAGCCACATCAGTGCTGTAACCATAACCTAGCCACATCAGTGCTGTAACCTAGCCACATCAGTGCTGTAACCATAACCTAGCCACATCAGTGCTGTAACCATAACCTAGCCACAACAGTGCTGTAACCATAACCTAGCCACAACAGTGCTGTAACCTAGCCACAACAGTGCTGTAACCATAACCTAGCCACATCAGTGCTGTAACCATAACCTAGCCACAACAGTGCTGTAACCATAACCTAGCCACAACAGTGCTGTAACCATAACCTAGCCACAACAGTGCTGTAACCTAGCCACAACAGTGCTGTAACCATAACCTAGCCACAACAGTGCTGTAACCATAACCTAGCCACAACAGTGCTGTAACCTAGCCACAACAGTGCTGTAACCATAACCTAGCCACAACAGTGCTGTAACCATAACCTAGCCACATCAGTGCTGTAACCATAACCTAGCCACAACAGTGCTGTAACCATAACCTAGCCACAACAGTGCTGTAACCTAGCCACAACAGTGCTGTAACCATAACCTAGCCACATCAGTGCTGTAACCATAACCTAGCCACAACAGTGCTGTAACCATAACCTAGCCACAACAGTGCTGTAACCATAACCTAGCCACAACAGTGCTGTAACCATAACCTAGCCACAACAGTGCTGTAACCATAACCTAGCCACAACAGTGCTGTAACCTAGCCACAACAGTGCTGTAACCATAACCTAGCCACAACAGTGCTGTAACCATAACCTAGCCACAACAGTGCTGTAACCATAACCTAGCCACATCAGTGCTGTAACCATAACCTAGCCACATCAGTGCTGTAACCATAACCTAGCCACATCAGTGCTGTAACCTAGCCACAACAGTGCTGTAACCATAACCTAGCCACATCAGTGCTGTAACCATAACCTAGCCACATCAGTGCTGTAACCATAACCTAGCCACATCAGTGCTGTAACCTAGCCACATCAGTGCTGTAACCATAACCTAGCCACATCAGTGCTGTAACCATAACCTAGCCACATCAGTGCTGTAACCGTAACCTAGCCACATCAGTGCTGTAACCATAACCTAGCCACATCAGTGCTGTAACCGTAACCTAGCCACAACAGTGCTGTAACCATATCCTAGCCACAACAGTGCTGTAACCATAACCTAGCCACAACAGTGCTGTAACCTAGCCACAACAGTGCTGTAACCATAACCTAGCCACAACAGTGCTGTAACCATAACCTAGCCACAACAGTGCTGTAACCATAACCTAGCCACATCAGTGCTGTAACCATAACCTAGCCACAACAGTGCTGTAACCATAACCTAGCCACAACAGTGCTGTAACCTAGCCACATCAGTGCTGTAACCTAGCCACAACAGTGCTGTAACCTAGCCACATCAGTGCTGTAACCATAACCTAGCCACAACAGTGCTATTACCATAACCTAGCCACAACAGTGCTGTAACCTAGCCACAACAGTGCTGTAACCATAACCTAGCCACAACAGTGCTGTAACCGTAACCTAGCCACAACAGTGCTGTAACCATAACCTAGCCACAACAGTGCTGTAACCTAGCCACAACAGTGCTGTAACCATAACCTAGCCACAACAGTGCTGTAACCGTAACCTAGCCACAACAGTGCTGTAACCTAGCCACAACAGTGCTGTAACCATAACCTAGCCACAACAGTGCTGTAACCATATCCTAGCCACAACAGTGCTGTAACCATAACCTAGCCACAACAGTGCTGTAACCATAACCTAGCCACAACAGTGCTGTAACCATAACCTAGCCACATCAGTGCTGTAACCTAGCCACATCAGTGCTGTAACCATAACCTAGCCACAACAGTGCTGTAACCATAACCTAGCCACAACAGTGCTGTAACCATAACCTAGCCACATCAGTGCTGTAACCATAACCTAGCCACAACAGTGCTGTAACCATAACCTAGCCACAACAGTGCTGTAACCATAACCTAGCCACAACAGTGCTGTAACCTAGCCACAACAGTGCTGTAACCTAGCCACATCAGTGCTGTAACCATATCCTAGCCACAACAGTGCTGTAACCATAACCTAGCCACAACAGTGCTGTAACCTAGCCACAACAGTGCTGTAACTTAGCCACAACAGTGCTGTAACCATAACCTGGCCACAACAGTGCTGTAACCTAGCCACAACAGTGCTGTAACCATAACCTAGCCACAACAGTGCTGTAACCATATCCTAGCCACAACAGTGCTGTAACCATAACCTAGCCACAACAGTGCTGTAACCATAACCTAGCCACAACAGTGCTGTAACTTAGCCACAACAGTGCTGTAACCATAACCTGGCCACAACAGTGCTGTAACCTAGCCACAACAGTGCTGTAACCATAACCTAGCCACATCAGTGCTGTAACCGTAACCTAGCCACAACAGTGCTGTAACCGTAACCTAGCCACAACAGTGCTGTAACCTAGCCACATCAGTGCTGTAACCATAACCTAGCCACAACAGTGCTGTAACCATAACCTAGCCACAACAGTGCTGTAACCATAACCTAGCCACAACAGTGCTGTAACCGTAACCTAGCCACAACAGTGCTGTAACCTAGCCACAACAGTGCTGTAACCATAACCTAGCCACAACAGTGCTGTAACCATAACCTAGCCACAACAGTGCTGTAACCATAACCTAGCCACATCAGTGCTGTAACCATATCCTAGCCACAACAGTGCTGTAACCGTAACCTAGCCACAACAGTGCTGTAACCTAGCCACATCAGTGCTGTAACCATAACCTAGCCACATCAGTGCTGTAACCATAACCTAGCCACAACAGTGCTGTAACCTAGCCACAACAGTGCTGTAACCTAGCCACAACAGTGCTGTAACTTAGCCACAACAGTGCTGTAACCATAACCTAGCCACAACAGTGCTGTAACCTAGCCACAACAGTGCTGTAACCATAACCTAGCCACAACAGTGCTGTAACCATAACCTAGCCACATCAGTGCTGTAACCATAACCTAGCCACAACAGTGCTGTAACCTAGCCACAACAGTGCTGTAACCATAACCTAGCCACAACAGTGCTGTAACCATAACCTAGCCACAACAGTGCTGTAACCATAACCTAGCCACAACAGTGCTGTAACCATAACCTAGCCACAACAGTGCTGTAACCATAACCTAGCCACAACAGTGCTGTAACCATAACCTAGCCACAACAGTGCTGTAACCATAACCTAGCCACATCAGTGCTGTAACCATAACCTAACCACAACAGTGCTGTAACCTAGCCACATCAGTGCTGTAACCATAACCTAGCCACAACAGTGCTGTAACCATAACCTAGCCACAACAGTGCTGTAACCGTAACCTAGCCACATCAGTGCTGTAACCTAGCCACAACAGTGCTGTAACCATAACCTAGCCACATCAGTGCTGTAACCATAACCTAGCCACATCAGTGCTGTAACCTAGCCACAACAGTGCTGTAACCATAACCTAGCCACAACAGTGCTGTAACCATAACCTAGCCACAACAGTGCTGTAACCTAGCCACAACAGTGCTGTAACCATAACCTAGCCACATCAGTGCTGTAACCATAACCTAGCCACAACAGTGCTGTAACCTAGCCACATCAGTGCTGTAACCATAACCTAGCCACAACAGTGCTGTAACCATAACCTAGCCACAACAGTGCTGTAACCATAACCTAGCCACAACAGTGCTGTAACCATAACCTAGCCACAACAGTGCTGTAACCATAACCTAGCCACAACAGTGCTGTAACCATAACCTAGCCACAACAGTGCTGTAACCATAACCTAGCCACAACAGTGCTGTAACCATAACCTAGCCACAACAGTGCTGTAACCATAACCTAGCCACAACAGTGCTGTAACCATAACCTAGCCACAACAGTGCTGTAACCTAGCCACATCAGTGCTGTAACCATAACCTAGCCACATCAGTGCTGTAACCTAGCCACAACAGTGCTGTAACCATAACCTAGCCACAACAGTGCTGTAACCTAGCCACAACAGTGCTGTAACCTAGCCACATCAGTGCTGTAACCATAACCTAGCCACAACAGTGCTGTAACCATAACCTAGCCACATCAGTGCTGTAACCATAACCTAGCCACAACAGTGCTGTAACCTAGCCACAACAGTGCTGTAACCGTAACCTAGCCACAACAGTGCTGTAACCATAACCTAGCCACAACAGTGCTGAAACCGTAACCTAGCCACATCAGTGCTGTAACCGTAACCTAGCCACAACAGTGCTGTAACCATAACCTAGCCACAACAGTGCTGTAACCTAGCCACAACAGTGCTGTAACCATAACCTAGCCACAACAGTGCTGTAACCTAGCCACAACAGTGCTGTAACCGTAACCTAGCCACAACAGTGCTGTAACCTAGCCACAACAGTGCTGTAACCATAACCTAGCCACAACAGTGCTGTAACCATAACCTAGCCACAACAGTGCTGTAACCATAACCTAGCCACAACAGTGCTGTAACCATATCCTAGCCACAACAGTGCTGTAACCGTAACCTAGCCACAACAGTGCTGTAACCGTAACCTAGCCACAACAGTGCTGTAACCTAGCCACAGCAGTGCTGTAACCATAACCTAGCCACAACAGTGCTGTAACCATAACCTAGCCACAACAGTGCTGTAACCATAACCTAGCCACATCAGTGCTGTAACCATAACCTAGCCACAACAGTGCTGTAACCTAGCCACAACAGTGCTGTAACCATAACCTAGCCACAACAGTGCTGTAACCTAGCCACATCAGTGCTGTAACCATAACCTAGCCACATCAGTGCTGTAACCATAACCTAGCCACATCAGTGCTGTAACCATAACCTAGCCACATCAGTGCTGTAACCTAGCCACAACAGTGCTGTAACCATAACCTAGCCACATCAGTGCTGTAACCATAACCTAGCCACAACAGTGCTGTAACCATAACCTAGCCACAACAGTGCTGTAACCATAACCTAGCCACAACAGTGCTGTAACCATAACCTAGCCACAACAGTGCTGTAACCATAACCTAGCCACATCAGTGGCAGTGCTGTGTCTTTGGTCCAGTCGCAGCATTCTCATTCTGCCCATGCCACTACTGATTTATTCACTGAGTTAAACAATGTTAGCAGGAACTGAAACAGTGTTAGCAGGAAGTTAAACAGTGTCTTCACTGACATGTTCAACCTTTCCTTGACCCAGTCTGTAATACCTACCTGGACATCTTTCAAGCAGACCACCATAGTCCCTGTGCCCAAGAACGCCAAGGTAACCTGTCCAAATGACTATCGCCCCGTAGCACTCACATCTGTAGTCATGAAATGCTTTGAAAGGCTTGTCATGGCTCACATCAACACCCTCATCCCAGTAACCCTAGGCCCACTCCAATTTGCATACTTCCCCAACAGAACCACAGATGACGCAATCTCTATTGCACTCCACATTGCCTTCTCCCACTTGGACAAGAGGAACACTTACAGCATGTGAGAATGCTGTTAATTGACTACAGCTCAGCATTCAACACCATAGTGCCCTCCAAGCTCATCACTAAGCTAAGGACTCTGAGACTGAACACCTCCCTCTGCAACTGGATTCTGGACTTCCTGACGGGCCACCCCTAGGTGGGGAGAGTAGGCAACAACACATCCGCCACGCTGACCATCAGCACGGGGGCCCCTCTGGGGTGCCTGCTTAGTCCCTTCCCGTACTATTTGTTCACCGAACAACTGTGTCGCCGCGCACGACTCCAACACCATCATAAAGTTTGTTGATGACACAACGGTGATAGGCCTGATCACAGACGACGATAAGACAGCCTATAGGGTGGAGGTCAGAGACCTGGCAGCGTGGTGCCAGGACAACAACCTCTCCCTCAACGTCAGAAAGGAGCTGATCGTGGACTACAGGAAATGGAGGGCCGAGCACTCCCCAATTCACATTGACGGGGCTGTAGTGGAGCGGGTCGAAAGCTTCAAGTTCCTCAGTATCCACATCACTAAGGATCTATCATGGTCCACAAACACCAAGACAGTCGTGAAGAGTGCACAACAATGCCTCTTCCCCCTCAGGAGGCTGAACATATTTGGCATGGGTTCCCAGATCCTCAAAAAGCAGCTGCAACATTGAGAGCATCCTGACTGATTGCATCACCGCCTGGTACGGCAACTGCTCGGCATCTGACCGTAAGGCGCTACAGAGGTTAGTGTGTACGGCCCAGTACATCACTGGGGCCAAGCTTCCTGACATCCAAGACCTATATACTAGGTGGTGTCAAAACATTTTCAAAGACTCCAGTCACCCAAGTCATAGACTGTTCTCTCTGCTACCGCATGGCAAGCGGTACCGGAGCGCCAAGTCTAGAACCAAAAGGCTCCAAAACAGCTTCTACCCCCAAGCCATAAGAATGCTGAACAATTAATCAAATGGCCACCTGGACTATTTGCATTGACACCTCCCCCCTCCCTTTGTTTTTACACTGCTGCTACTCGCTGTTTATTATCTATGCATAGTCACTTTACCCCTACCTACATGTACAAATTACCTCGATTAACCTGTACCCCCGCACATTGACTCGGTATCGGTACCCCCTGTATATAGCCTCATTATTGTTATTTTATTGTGTTACTTTTTATTTTTATTTTATTTATTTATTTATTTTATTTAGTAAGTATTTTCTTAACACTTTCTTGAACTGCATTGTTGGTTAAGGGCTTGTAAGCATTACACAGTAAGGTCTACACTTATTGTATTCGGTGCATGTGACAAATAATATTTGATTTGATTTTATTTGAAATGTGCTATCTCGTCAGGACAATGTTATTCAAAGGAGCTAGCCAACAACACAGCTAACACAATCACTTCAAACTGAAGCTGGGAAGACTGAAAACTAGCTGCACTTCAAACTGAAGCTGGGAAGACTGAAAACTAGCTGCACTTCAAACTGAAGCTGGGAAGACTGAAAACTAGCTGCACTTCCTTTCCTTTTACCTTTTTTTTGTATACATCCATAAAAATGATGCCAGCTGATTCATGATTTTGACTGGCTGAGAAACGTTGCCTGCCTGTCTGTCTCTTCCCGACTCCCGACACGTTCATTACTACAATACCTTTCAAAAGTATTCATCCCCCTTGGCGTTTTTCCTATTTTGTTGCATTACAACCTGTAATTTAAATTGATTTTTATTTGGATTTCATGTAATGGAAATACACAAAATAGTCAAAATTGGTGAAGTGAAATGAAAAAAATAGCTTGTTTAAAAAAATTCTAAAAAATAAATAACGGAAAAGTGGTGCATGCATATGTCAAGGACGGGCGTAGGTGTGGTGTGGAATCAATTGCAGGATGCAGATGCAAGTCCAAAAACACTTAAATAAAGTCCACAGAAATAACGGCTACAAACAGAGCCGGTAAACAAGGGAAAAATAAACGCACTACGCGTAAAAGTACAACCAACGCACAACGTGCGGACTCTCTAAACATAGAGCACAAATGACTGGCAACACCTGCTGACATCGAACAACTACACACAACCACAAGACAGAAACAACGAGAACTTAAAGGACACATAATCAAGACGAAATGAGCAACAGGTGTAACAAATCAGACCAAACCAAACACACACAGAAACAACGAACGGTGGCAGCTAGTACTCCGGGGACGACAACCGCCGAAGCCTGCCCGAACAAGGAGAAGGAGCAGCCTCGGCCGAAACCGTGACAGTACCCCCCCCCTTGACGCGCGGCTCCAGCCGTGCGCCGACCCCGGCCTCGGGGACGACCAGGAGGACGCGGAGCAGGGCGCGTGGGATGACCACGATGGAACTCAGTCAGAAGAGACGGGTCTAAGATATCTCTCCTCGGCACCCAGCACCGCTCCTCCGGACCGTACCCCTCCCACTCCACAAGATATTGGAGACCCCCCATCCGGCGTCTCGAATCCAGGATGGACCGAACTGTGTACGCCGGAGCCCCCTCGATGTCCAGCGGGGGCGGAGGAGTCTCTGCTATCTCACAGTCCTGGAGTGGACCAGCTACCACCGGCCTGAGGAGAGACACATGGAACGAGGGGTTAATATTCTTATACTCAATAGGAAGTTGTAATCTGTAACACACCTCGTTCAACCTCCTCAGGACTTTAAAAGGCCCCACAAACCGCCGACCCAGCTTCCGGCAGGGCAGGCGGAGGGGCAGGTTTCTGGTCGAGAGCCAGACTCGATCTCCCGGTGCGTACACCGGTCCCTCACTGCGGTGGAGATCGGCGCTCGCCTTGTGTCGACGGATGGCCCGCTGCAGATGTACGTGAGCAGCGTTCCACGTCTCCTCCGAGCGCCGCACCCACTCATCCACCGCAGGGGCCTCGATCTGGCTCTGATGCCAAGGTGCCAGAGCCTGCTGGTAACCTAATACACATTGGAAAGGAGTGAGTCTGGTGGAAGAGTGGCGAAGGGAGTTCTGGGCCATCTCGGCCCAGGGAACATACCTCGCCCACTCCTCCGGCCGGCCCTGGCAATACGACCTCAGAAACCTACCCACATCCTGGTTTACCCGTTCAACCTGCCCATTGCTCTCCGGGTGGTACCCCGAGGTAAGGCTCACCGAGACCCCCAAGCGCTCCATGAAAGCTCTCCAGACTCGAGAGGTAAACTGGGGGCCTCGATCAGACACTATATCCTCGGGTACCCCGTAATGCCGGAAGACGTGAGTGAATAGTGCCTCAGCGGTCTGTAGGGCAGTGGGAAGACCCGGCATGGGAAGGAGACGACAGGCCTTCGAGAACCGATCCACAACGACCAGGATGGTGGAATTTCCCTGGGAGAGGGGAAGGTCAGTAACGAAATCCACCGAGAGGTGAGACCAGGGTCGTTGTGGAACGGGCAGGGGTTGTAACTTACCCCTGGGCAAATGTCTGGGTGCCTTACACTGGGCACATACCGAACAGGAGGAAACATAAACCCTCACATCCCTGGCTAACGTTGGCCACCAGTACTTAGTGCTAAGGCAGTGCACCGTCCGGCCAATCCCTGGATGTCCAGAGGAGGGTGACGTGTGAGCCCAATATATAAGTCGATCCCGAACCTCGAACGGCATGTACGTCCGACCCACAGGACACTGTGGAGGGCTAGGATCGGTACGCAACGCCCGCTCGATTTCGGAATCGACCTCCCACACCACCGGTGCCACCAGGCAAGACGGCGGGAGTATGGGCGTGGGCTCAACGGACCTCTCCTCCGTGTCATACCGCCGGGACAGAGCATCTGCCTTACCATTCTGGGACCCAGGGATGTACGTGATCTTAAAAACGAACCGGGCCTGAAACATATTCCACCTAGCCTGGCGAGGGTTCAGTCTCCTAGCTGCCCGGATGTACTCCAGGTTTCGGTGGTCTGTCAAAATGAGGAAAGGGTGTTGAGCCCCCTCTAGCCAATGCCTCCACACCTTTAGGGCCTGGACCACGGCTAGCAGCTCCCTGTCCCCCACGTCATAATTTCGCTCCGCCGAACTGAGCTTTTTAGAGTAAAAGGCACAGGGGCGGAGTTTCAGGGGCGTGCCAGATCGTTGCGAGAGCACGGCCCCTATACCGGCTTCAGACGCGTCTACCTCGACCTGGAATGGTAGTGCGGGATCCGGATGCGCCAACACCGGCGCCGAGGTAAACAGGTCCTTCAGTCTCCCAAAAGCCCTATCCGCCTCAGCAGACCACTGCAAGCGCACCGGACCTCCCTTTAGTAGAGACGTTATGGGAGCTGCCACCTGTCCAAAACCCCGGATAAACCTCCTGTAGTAATTCGCAAAACCCAAGAACCGCTGCACCTCTTTAACAGTAGTTGGAGTTTGCCAATTACGCACGGCCGACACACGGTCAACCTCCATCTTAACCCCTGACGCAGACAACTGATAACCCAAAAAGGAGACAGACTCCTGGAAAAACAGATATTTCTCTGCCTTGACATACAGATCATGCTCCAACAATCTCCTCAATACTCGGCGCACCAGGGCTACATGCTCGGCTCGGGTAGAAGAATACACTAGAATGTCGTCAATGTACACGACCACTCCCTGCCCCTGCATATCCCGGAAGATCTCATCTACGAAGGATTGGAAGACTGAAGGAGCATCCATTAACCCGTAAGGCATGACGAGATACTCGTAATGACCCGAGGTGGTACTAAATGCTGTCTTCCATTCGTCTCCCTCCCTAATACGCACCAAGTTGTATGCGCTCCTGAGATCCAATTTTGTGAAGAACCGCGTCCCGTGTAAAGACTCCGTCATAGTCGCAATCAGAGGGAGTGGATAACTGTATTTCACAGTAATCTGATTGAGACTGCGGTAATCAATACACGGGCGCAAACCTCCATCCTTTTTCTTCACAAACAAGAAACTCGAGGACGCAGGGGAAGTGGAGGGCCGTATGTATCCCTGTCTCAGAGACTCGGCTATGTAAGTCTCCATAGCTCTCTTCTCCTCTTGAGACAGAGGATACACATGGCTCCGCGGAAGCGCAGCTCCTACCTGGAGGTCTATCGCACAATCCCCCTGTCTATGTGGTGGCAATTGCGTCGCCTTCGCTTTACTAAACACAATTGCTAAATCATCATACTCGGGGGGAATGTGCAATGCCGGCAGTTGGTTTGGACTTTCCACCGAGGTCGCCCCTACGGAAACGCCCAGACATCGCCCTACACACTGGACAGACCACTCCTTGAGAGCCCTCTGTTGCCACGAAATAGAGGGATTATGAGTAATCAACCAGGGAAGCCCCAGCACCACCGGATACGCAGGAGAGTCTATAAGATATAGCTGAATAGTCTCCTCATGACCCTCCTGCGTCCCCATCCTAAGTGGAGCTGTGACCTCCCTAATCAACCCCGATCCCAACGGACGGCTATCTAAAGAATGTACAGGGAAGGGACTACTGACCGGAAGGAGGGGAATCCCTAACTCAGCACAAAATCGCCGATCTATAAAATTCCCAGCTGCGCCTGAATCTACTAGCGCCTTATGCTGGGAATGAGGTGCAACCTGTGGAAAGCAAACAGGTATGGTTAGGTGCACAACAGAGAGCTCTGGGTAAGTGGGGCGCCTACTCACCTGGAAGGACTCCCCAGAGCATGGCCTGCCGTCTCGTCCCCTAGGAGACCCCCCCAGCACCTGGCCGCAGTGTGTCCTCCACCGCCCACAGTAGGTACAGGGGTTGGTTCCCCTGGGGCTCCTTCTCCTCTCCTCTCTAGCGCCAGCACCCCCGAGCTCCATCGGACTAGGCTCGGAGGTGCTGGAGGGTGGAATGGACGACCCCCACTCAGGACGTCCGCGTGTGGCCAGCAGGGTGTCGAGGCGAATGGCCATGTCAACTAACTGGTCAAACGTGAGGGTGGTGTCCCTGCAGGCCAACTCACGACGGACGTCCTCCCGTAGTCTGCAGCGGAAGTGGTCTATGAGTGCCCGCTCATTCCACCCTGCGTCTGCCGCTAGAGTCCGGAACTCCAGTGCAAAATCCTGTGCGCGGACGCGCTCCTCCCATGACTCGGTCGCTGCTGCTGCTCCTGCTGATTCTATGAAGAGGTGTGTAGTTCTGTCAAGGACGGGCGTAGGTGTGGTGTGGAATCAATTGCAGGATGCAGATGCAAGTCCAAAAACACTTAAATAAAGTCCACAGAAATAACGGCTACAAACAGAGCCGGTAAACAAGGGAAAAATAAACGCACTACGCGTAAAAGTACAACCAACGCACAACGTGCGGACTCTCTAAACATAGAACACAAATGACTGGCAACACCTGCTGACATCGAACAACTACACACAACCACAAGACAGAAACAACGAGAACTTAAAGGACACATAATCAAGACGAAATGAGCAACAGGTGTAACAAATCAGACCAAACCAAACACACACAGAAACAACGAACGGTGGCAGCTAGTACTCCGGGGACGACGACCGCCGAAGCCTGCCCGAACAAGGAGAAGGAGCAGCCTCGGGCGAAACCGTGACAGCATATGTATTCACCCCCTTTGCTATGAAGCCCCTAAATAAGATCTGGTGCAACCAATTACCTTCAGAAGTCATAATTAGTTAAATTAAGTCCTCCTGTGTGCAATCTGTCACATTTATTTAACTAGGCAAGTCAGTTAAGAACAAATTCTTATTTACAATGACGGCCTACACCGGCCAAACCCGGACGACGCTGGGCCAATTGTCCGCCACCCTATGGGACTCCCAATCACGGCCAGTTGTGATACAGCCTGGAATCGAACCAGGGGGTCTGTAGTGACGCCTCAAGCACTGAGATGCAGTGCCTTAGACCGCTACGCCACTCGGGAGCCCATGGTCTGTCACATGGTCTCAGTATGTATACACCTGTTCTGAAAGGCCCCAGAGTCTGCAACACCACTAAGCAAGGGGCACCACCAAGCAAGCGGCAACATGAAGACCAAGGAGCTCTCCAAACAGGTCAGGGAAAAAGTTGTGGAGAAGTACAGATCAGGGTTGGGTTATAAAAAAATATCTGAAACTTTGAACGTTGCACGGAGCACCATTAAATCCATTATTAAAAAATTGAAAGAATATGGCACCACAACAAACCTGCCAAGAGAGGGCCACCCACCAAAACTCACGGACCAGGCAAGGAGGGCATTAATCAGAGAGGCAACAAAGAGACCGAAGATAACCCTGAAGGAGCTGCAAAGCTCCACAGTGGAGATTGGAGTATCTGTCCATAGGACCACTTTAAGCCGTACACTCCACAGAGCTGGGCTTTACGGAAGAGTGGCCAGAAAAAAAGCAAACACGTTTGGTGTTCGCCAAAAGGCATGTGAGAGACTCCCCAAACATATGGAAGAAGGTACTCTGGTCAGATGAGACTAAAATTGAGCTTTTTGGCCATCAAGGAAAACGCTATGTCTGGCGCAAACCCAACACCTCTCATCACCCCGAGAACACCATCCCCACAGTGAAGCATGGTGGCGGCAGCATCATGCTGTGGGGATGTTTTTCATCGGCAGGGACTGGGGAACTGGTCAGAATTGAAGGAATGATGGATGCCGCTAAATACAGGGAAATTCTTGAGGGAAACCTGTTTCAGTCGTCCAGAGATTTGAGACTGGGACGGAGGTTCACCTTCTAGCAGAACAATGACCCTAAGCATACTGCTAAAGCAACACTCAAGTGGTTTAAGGGGAAACATTTAAATGTCTTGGAATGGCCTAGTCAAAGCCCAGATCTCAATCCAATTGAGAATATGTGGTATGACTTAAAGATTGCTGTACACCAGCAGAACCCATCCAACTTGAAGGAGCTGGAGCAGTTTTGCCTTGAAGAATGGGCAAAAATCCCAGTGGCTAGATGAGCCAAGCTTATAGAGACATACCCCAAGAGACTTTCAGCTGTAATTGCTGCAAAAGTTGGCTCTACAAATTATTGACTTGGGGGGGTGAGTAGCTATGCAAGAAAAAATATTTTGCATCTTCAAAGTGGTAGGCATGTTGTGTAAATCAAATGACACAAACCCCCAAAATATCAATTTTAATTCCAGGTTGTAAGGCAACAAAATAGGAAAAATCCCAATTGGGGTGAATACTTTCGCAAGCCACTGTATGGGACAGCTGGATATTGAAACAACGTTGCAAATGTTGTTGAGACAGACAGCAAGGTTTATATAAATCTCTGCTGTTGAAAACTACAGTGGGGAAAAAAGTATTTAGTCAGCCACCAATTGTGCAAGTTCTCCCACTTAAAAAGATGAGAGAGGCTTGTAATTTTCATCATAGGTACATGTCAACTATGACAGACGAATTGAGAATTTTTTTTCCTGATAATCACATTGTAAGATTTTTAATGAATTTATTTGCAAATTATGGTGGAAAATAAGTATTTGGTCACCTACAAACAAGCAAGATTTCTGGCTCTCACAGACCTGTAACTTCTTCTTTAAGAGGCTCCTCTGTCCTCCACTCGTTACCTGTATTAATGGCACCTGTTTTAACTTGTTATCAGTATAAAAGACACCTGTCCACAATCTCAAACAGTCACACTCCAAACTCCACTATGGCCAAGACCAAAGAGCTGTCAAAGGACACCAGAAACAAAATTGTAGACCTGCACCAGGCTGGAAAGACTGAATCTGCAAAAGGTAAGCAGCTTGGTTTGAAGAAATCAACTGTGGGAGCAATTATTAGGAAATGGAAGACATACAAGACTACTGATAATCTCCCTTGATCTGGGGCTCCACGCAAGATCTCACCCCGTGGGGTCAAAATAATCACAAGAACGGTGAGCAAAAATCCCAGAACCACACGGGGGACCTAGTGAATGACCTGCAGAGAGCTGGGACCAAAGTAACAAAGCCTACCATCAGTAAATCACTACGCCGCCAGGGACTCAAATCCTGCAGTGCCAGACGTGTCCCCCTGCTTAAGCCAGTACATGTCCAGGCCCGTCTGAAGTTTGCTAGAGTGCATTTGGATGATCCAGAAGAGGATTGGGAGAATGTCATATGGTCAGATGAAACCAAAATATAACTTTTTGGTAAAAACTCAACTCGTCGTGTTTGGAGGACAAAGAATGCTGAGTTGCATCCAAAGAACACCATACCTACTGTGAAGCATGGGGGTGGAAACATCATGCTTTGGGGCTGTTTTTCTGCAAAGGGACCAGGACGACTGATCTGTGTAAAGGAAAGAATGAATGGGGCCATGTATCGTGAGATTTTGAGTGAAAACCTCCTTCCATCAGCAAGGGCATTGAAGATGAAACGTGGCTGGGTCTTTCAGCATGACAATGATCCCAAACCCACCACCCGGGCAACGAAGGAGTGGCTTCGTAAGAAGCATTTCAAGGTCCTGGAATGGCCTAGCCAGTCTCCAGATCTCAACCCCATAAAAAATCTTTGGAGGGAGTTGAAAGTCCGTGTTGCCCAGCGACAGCCCCAAAACATCACTGCTCTAGAGGAGATCTGCATGGAGGAATGGGCCAAAATAGCAGCAACAGTGTGTGAAAACCTTGTGAAGACTTACAGAAAACGTTTGACCTGTGTCATTGCCAACAAAGGGTATATAACAAAGTATTGAGAAACTTTTGTTATTGACCAAATACTTATTTTCCACCATAATTTGCAAATAAATTCATAAAAAATGCTACAATGTGATTTTCTGGAATATTTTTTCTAATTTTGTCTGTCATAGTTGACGTGTACCTATGATGAAGATTACAGGCCTCTCTCATCTTTTTAAGTGGGAGAACTTGCACAATTGGTGGCTGACTAAATACTTTTTTTCCCCACTGTAAATGTTAGACTAAAAGAAATGTAAGATAATGTCTAGATGCTTTTTATAGTGGAGATCAAGTTTATAAATTGCCTGGCTGGGCTGATGAGACATTGGATTGCGCATTCAGATGGAACAGATTTGCCGGTGGTAACTTGTGGAATAGACACCGGCTAGAATGCGGTTTAAACCAATCAGAATTCAGGATTAGAATCACCCATTGTATAAAGTAGGATAAACCAAAATTCCCTAAGCACATTAAGAGAGGCACAGACCAATATTATTGCATGCTATGTAACGCATGTTCGGACTTAAGAGGTTCCATCTGTCAATACAAGCCATTTACATAACATCAATGGAAAGAACAATTATCACATGGCCAATTACTGTGACGTCACCGAACCCAGCATCAATACTCAACATCCTCTAGATCAGGGTTTCCCAAACTCGGTCCTGGGGCCCACCCTGGGTGCACAGTTGATTCAAATAACCAACTCATCATCAAGCTTTGAGGATTTTAATCAGCTGTGTAGTGCTTGGGGCAAAAACCAAAACGTGCACCCAGGGGGGGCCCCACAGGACCGAGTTTGGGAAACCCTGCTCTAGAGACTAATCCAATCAAATAAAGAGGGGAATCACATGGTACACATTATAAATCTTATCCTCAGTTGGTTTGATAAGTGTTACCATTTGTATACTTAAAATATAATAACATCTAACTTTGATATGACATGTTTTAGGCAAATAACTTCAACATGGATTCATGGTTAATCCTGAATCCACAATCCTGATGCTAATCCTAAACAATTGCGCATTAATTCATCACTAACACAGATGTTAAAAGTTCAACATTTTGCCGTTTTTTTTTTTTATGTACTAAAAATATATTAAGCTAGTCAGAGAATATGGAGATGACACAGTGAAATCAACATGGAGTTGGTCATTGAGGATGCATCAAAGTACAATACAGAACTCCGCATTTATTAAAACTGGAATTCTCTACTCACTGAATGACCGTGAAGACTCCAAGTTCATTGTCATCTGGGTCCATATCTGGGTCCATGTCTGGGTCCATATCTGGGTCCATATCTAATGACAAACCTCGTTTTCCTCTCCTCTCCTTCCCTCTCTCCTTCCCTCTCTCCATACCGACCCTTTTCACCTGCTGTGCTCCTTCTCTTTTTTTTTTCTCCAGAGTCCAGAGTCTGTTCCACGCTCCAGCGGTAGTTACCATAGGCGGCTGACTGAGCTAACCTGCCTGACTGAACCAGCCGTTATCACGTACTGTGGTCCTGTCCCAGTCAGGGGAGAGAGAGAGTTGCCCCCAGGGCAGGGACCCGGCTCATCTCTTCTGCCTCAGTAATTAAAATAACATCACATTCCGGGCCAGTGCGTCAGAAAAGCAAAGAGCAATCAATGGCGAACAGCTGGAAACCAATGGGTGGCTGTGCTGGTGCACCTCTGACGCTTCACTAAGGAAATGGCACTAATACAGTTATTTTTATAATTATTTTATAGACAAAGAGCACGTCTGTCAATCTATAGAGTGGGTGTCTATTTGGTATTCCATTAATTAATTTAAGTCTGCTGTATTATCATGTGTTCAGATTATGGGATTGTTAGGGCAGAATTCTCCCTTAAAGCTGCAGCATTACAGCATTATGACAGCATTATGACGTCTTTATGATAGTTCATGTTGGATTATGCTGAGCAGTTGCTCTCATGAGTGAACGGCATACGCAGTCCACCATTAGAAGAAGCCTGTGTTATGAAGTGAAGCAGTCCCCCATTAGTTATGAAGTGAAGCAGTCCTCCATTAGTTATGAAGTGAAGCAGTCCTCCAATAGAAGAAGCCTGTGTTATGAAATGAAGCAGTCCCCCATTAGTTATGAAGTGAAGCAGTCCTCCAATAGAAGAAGCCTGTGTTATGAAGTGAAGCAGTCCTCCATTAGTTATGAAGTGAAGCAGTCCTCCAATAGAAGAAGCCTGTGTTATGAAGTGAAGCGTGTGTGTTTTGCCTCTGGCCAATTCCACGTTAAGGGAATCACGCTTTGACTCCGATTTTTCATTTAGCATGTATGCCAAACAGAAACCATTAATTTGAAAGTTTAACAACATACAACTCTATGAACAAGGACTGCAGATGCAATGTTTGGTAACAGGATTACGGTTAAATCTTTTACAAATTTATTCGACCACGTTTTCCAAAAACTCTGTTAAATATCTGCTCCGAATTAAAGATTCAAAGTAATGGGGTGAAAGAACGAGGTGTCAGCTAAGACATGACACATTGAGTTTGAAAACATTTATTTTGGTTATTGAACTACAGTAGGTAAAGTGGATTTACATCCGGTAACGGAATTACATCATGGGTCCCTGATCTGTACTATACAGAAATGGATAATTATGGACTTGAATATCATTCTCTTCATGGTGATATATCCTGAATAGGTACACAAAGGTAGAAATACGCAATATCCTTTTATTGCAAATGTGGGTATTATTCTACACACTAGCTATTATTGCAATGAGCTCTGCCCCCAAACAAGACCACATTTGGTTGGTCCGTAGCAGACCAAATCTGAACCAATCATAGACGTCTATGTTTCACCAGTTTGAGCATCACAGTACAGCACATTAGAGCACAGCACAGCAGAGTAGAGTAGAGTAGAGTAGAGTAGAGTAGAGTAGAGTACACCACTGGGGGGGTAGAAAGATTACTTTTATACTATCCCAGGTATTCCTTAAAGAGGTAGGGTTTCAAGTGTCTCCGGAAGGTGGTCAGTGACTCCGCTGTCCTGGCGTCGTGAGGGAGCTTTTTCCACCATTGGGGTGCCAGAGCAGCGAACAGTTTTGACTGGGCTGAGCGGGAACTGTGCTTCCGCAGAGGTAGGGGGACCAGCAGGCCAGAGGTGGAAGAACGCTAATGCCCTCGTTTGGGTGTAGGGACTGATCAGAGCCTGAAGGTAAGGAGGTGCCGTTCCCCTCACAGCTCCGTAGGCAAGCACCATGGTCTTGTAGCAGATGCGAGCTTCAACTGGAAGCCAGTGGCGTGTGTGGAGGAGCGGGGGGGACACATTACATCATATACGTCAGATACACATCGTATAACATCCTACACACGCCCCTCTCCTTTTTCCATTAGTGTATAGTTAAGGTTAAGCACATGGCCTAGGCTGAGGTCAAAAAACGATTTCCCCCCCCCCCGTGACATAAATACTTGACATGAAGCCATCCAGCCACTGGCCACAGTGCACTGCATCAACTGGGTTGTTTTTTTAATGACACAGAGGCCACAACACACACCATTTAGCCCCAGGATGGATGGGGGCTGCTCCAAGTGAGGCAACCCTGCTGATCTTTCTGTAGGCCTAATTCACCACTAGCCTACATGTAAAGGTCAGGTCAGGTCGCCACGGTAATGATCATGCATGTTTTGAGATAAAAAATAAAATAAAAAAAGGCCAGTGTGTGTGAATTAGCCTAAATCATCTCATTCTAGATGTGAGCTGCCACCCTCCTTACAGTCTGTACCAGCTAGCATGGTTGTCACACTAGGTTCCAAATGTCAGCATATGATCAATCTCTAAGGCAAATATAACGTCCAAAGAATACATGATGACACACTAATACCCGTATGATCGTCACCAAGCACACTGACATGACTTCTACGTAGCTACGTAAGGCAGTCTTGAGAACGTCTACCAATCAACAGATAAGGAGTCTTTCCCAGTGAGACAGTACACCATCATATAGTAGTTGCGACATAGCAAGAGAAATGGGAGGGGCTATCTCATCAGTAGCTGTCAGAGTTTATGAAGCAGAACAAGCAGTGGGTGCAGTGATTTGCATAAAATGATGAGAATAGCACCATGTAGAACAGCAGAACTGGTATTAATTTAATATATTTAACTGCAGCTCTGGAAGAAACCAAGCACACTGTATTAAAGGATATTAATGTATTAGCAAAATCTGTCAAGTCAATAGTGGGATTTATTAAACGATACAAAAAGTGAAAGATTATACATTTCCCAATTAGAGTGAAATCTTAATAAATGGGACATTAATACTCATTAATATATTTATATGTTGGAATATATAATATAACATAATATATGTAATATGTATTACTCATTAATATTACCCTGGTTCGATTCCAGGCTGTATCACAATCCGGCCGTGATTGGGAGTCCCATAGGGCGGCGCACAATTGGCCGAGCGTCGTCCGGGTTTGGCCGGGGTAGGAAGTCATTGTAAATAAGAATTTGTTCTTAACTGACTTGCCTTGTTACATAAAGGTTAAATAAATGTAAAAAATGTATTAGCTATTTTGATATACTGTTATAAAACGAAGCCAGAGAAAGGTTATATGGTTATTGGTGTGTAAACTACTCCTCTCGGTTCTAAATCTAAATAAACATTTCATGTAGCCTATTACCATTTCTTGGTATCTCGTTTTCATGATACAGTAATTTTCGGTCCCACTTTAAACGAAGTCCAACTTCTAAATGCTTTATATAGCATACATAAGGCTTCAATAAGCACTACAACAAATGCTTAACAAATAATCTATGAGCGTACGTCATACTCTATAAATGGTATATAAAGGGTGACATAACCATTGCCACTGTAGGGGGACATAACCATTGCCCCTGTAGGGTGACATAACCATTGCCCCTGTAGGGTGACATAACCATTGCCCCTGTAGGGTGACATAACCATTGCCCCTGTAGGGTGACATAACCATTGCCCCTGTAGGGGGACATAACCATTGCCCCTGTAGGGTGACATAACCATTGCCCCTGTAGGGGGACATAACCATTGCCCCTGTAGGGTGACATAACCATTGCCCCTGTAGGGTGACATAACCATTACCCCTGTAGGGTGACATAACCATTGCCCCTGTAGGGGGACATAACCATTGCAAGTAGGGTTAATTGCCAAAAGTGACATAACTTTTTCATTTTAGTCATTTAGCAGACACTCTTATCCAGAGCGACTTACAGTTAGTGAGTGCATACATTATTCATACTGGCTCCCCGTGGGAATCAAACCCACAACCCTGGCGTTGCAAGCGCCATGCTCTACCAACTGAGCTACAGGAGGCCTAATGTAATTGTCTTCCAACCTTTGTCTTCTCCATTTGTATAGCATGGTAATTAAACATTTCATGCCAGTCTTGATCAGATCACTGACACCACCCATGTAATAAATCAATTATAAATCATAGCGGACAAAACAAACAGTAAGGCCATTCTTTGTTGTTAATATTGTAAATATAGAGCTCTTTATTGATTGTGCTAATACAAGTATGTGCTAATACAAATATGTGAGTGTTTAGTAGCACTATAAATATTCAACTGACATAGGAAAGTCATCTGAGGTTTCAAGCAGTTACCATCAAGAGTAGCAGTTATTCTTAATGACAGACTCGTTGCTCCCATTTTAACTGTGAAACTGCTGTCACCACACTGAGTGCAAACCTCCCCCTAACGGTGCACATCAGGGCATTTCAGGTTGGGCACAATGATACAGAACAGCCAGACAGAAATGATTGTGTAAAACAGACATAATAATGATCTGTTGTGTATAATCAACTTCATCATGTCAGCTTCATCACATTACATTTCTGTCTTTCTATCCCACTGAATAAGCCCTGGCTGGTTATTAGATGTGGTGTGCACCTACTTAGGGACAGAGGAAGTCCCCTCTTCAAGATGTCAACTAGTGGCCATAGATTCCAGGGCTATATCATTGATTGATCAGACTTGTGTTGTCACAGGTCAATCTAGTGCACTTGTTTAACAGAACAACCAGACTTCAACGGGTGCATGTGAAGTGTGTGTGTGCAACCCACCAAAACACTCATTGGCTCTGACAAAAGAGTTTGTATGTATGTTAATGCACCATTCATAGAGTATGACATATGCTCATAGATTATTTGTTAAGCATTTGTGTAGCGCTTATGAAGCCTTTATGTATGCTATATAAAGCATTTATAAGTTGGACTTCGCTTGCATAACAAACTCTATGATAACTAGAACAACTCCACTCTATAATGTACCACTACTGCATGGAGAAACAGTTACTCCATGCAGTTACTCCATGCTGCTACTCTCTACTCCCAGCAGTGAAACCCATAAGTCTGTCACAGTCAATAAGATGAAGGGGCTTCCATCTTCCCAATATCATATAGCCTCTCTCTACACACTTCAGCGCCTCGCCGCTACAGCTTTGGGAGGATAGGATTCACAGCACCTGGCAATTATCTTTAACGTGGGCGCAAAATCAATGTGGCCTATGGAAAGCCAGTGAGGTCACAAAGCACAGGGTGTCACTAAGGTTGCAGCACAGACTGGCACGGGGGGAACCTTTCTCAAAGCATGACTGTCTCAATTGTCAAAGCTAGAAATCACAATGGTAGGTCCTTGTTTTGTCTACATGACAAATATAATGTAATGCAGACATAAACAGTCATGTGTTCTTTACACACAAAGGTGTTGCGTTATCCTGTTTGAATATTGCTACAGCTGTGAAGACTTTTTGACATGACAAAAAACAAAAAAACATCTGATAACTGTGAAAACTTGGTAAGTTACAAAGTTTGTGAAAATACTAACACTAGAAATGTGCTTTTTAAATAACCTACAGTATAGACCCAGAGCAATAGCACAGCAATAACATTACCACATGTGTAGTACTTTATACACAGTACTGCAGTATCAAATCATTGTACTGAACAGTATTTTCAGTCATATCAGCATGTTGGAGTAGAATAGATCAATATAAAATAAACTATAGTGTGAGCAGGTCACTCACCTCTGTTGATATTATTGGTGCTCGTCGGATACTGGCAGTACTGACATCACAAACTGGTTCTACAGCAGGTTTACCACCACCGCTATGGTCTTTCTCCATGTTCTCCCTCCAAGCTAGGCTCTAAATAACGGGACAAATATAGAGAAAATCTGATATCTACCATATGCCACCTCTATCCTGGAACTAAGGGGAGGGGGGAAGAGGGGGGAGGGCTTCTCGTCCAGCCTCCCCTGACCGTCTTCCTTCCTGGAGATTGCGAATCTGATGAAAATCCTATCAGCAGCCAGAGGATTCTGAGAAGAATGAGATGGGGGCCAGTTATGGTTCAAGGCCTTGCCCCTGATTCCAGGGTAGCTGTTGTAAGTGGTTAATCTAAATAGCATTTTGTTCACACCATTACTTCCATTTTCCTCTTCTTGGACTATCAAGTGATGTCACACTCTGGCTCCGGGACTTGTATTTGAGCCAGGGTGTATTCGTTTTGTGGGGGTTTGTTTTGGTTAGGTTGGGAATAGGGTGTGTTCATTTGGGTGTGTGTGGTTTTGGTTAGTTCTTGTGTAGTCATGTGACTCCCAATCGGAGGTAACGAGTGTCAGCTGTCGGCTCGTTATCTCTGATTGGGAGCCATATTTAATCTGTATGTTTTCCTTTGGGTGTTGTGGGTTTTTGTTCCGTTTCAGTCATAGTCACTGTTGGACTTCACTATCGTCTTTTGTTTTGTATTTACGTGCTTTATCAATTAAAGTCATCATGTTCACTCAACGCGCTGCGTATTGGTCTGCTCCTGTTTTAGACGATCGTGACAGAAAAACCCACCAATCTAGGACCAAGCGGCGTGTCAAGTGGCAACAGGATCCACCTACAAAGGATTCATGGACATGGGAGGAGATACTGGATGGAAAGGGTCCTTGGGCACAACCGGGAGAATATCGCCGTCCTCGTGAAGAGCTGGAGGCAGCTAAAGCCGAGAGGAGGCAATATGAGGAGGCAGCACGGAGGCAAGGCTGGAAGCCCGTGAGCACTAGCCAAAAATTTCTTGGGGGGGGCCTTAAAGGGAGTGTGGCGAGGTCAGGTAGGAGACCTGCGCCTACTCCCTGTACTTACCGTGGAGAGCGAGAGTACGGGCAGACACCGTGTTACGCAGTAGAGCGCATGGTGTCTCCTGTACGCGTGCATAGCCCGGTTCGGTACATTCCAGCTCCACGTATCGGCCGGGCTAGATTGAGCGTTGAGCCGGATGTCATGAAGCCGGCCCAACGCATCAGGCCACCAGTGCGTCTCCTCGGGCCGGCTTACATGGCACCAGCCTTACGCATGGTGTCCCCGGTTCGCCTACATAGCCCGGTGCGGGTTATTCCTCCTTCCCGTACTGGTCGGGCGACGGGGAGTATACAACCAGGTAAGGTTGGGCAGGCTCAGTGCTCAAGGGAGCCAGTACGCCTGCACGGTCTGGTATTTCCGGCGCCACCTCCCCGCTCCAGCCCAGTACCACCAGTGCCTACACCACGCACCAAGCCTCCTGTGTGTCCCCAGAGTCCTGTGCGTCCTGTTGCTGCTCCCCGCACTAGCCCTGAGATGCGTGTCCTCAGCCCGGGACCACCAGTTCCGGCACCACGCACTAGGCCTTATGTGCGTCCCCAGGGTCCAGCATGCCCTGTTCCTTCTCCCCGCACTAGCCCTGAGATGCGTGTCCTCAACCCGGGACCACCAGTTCCGGCACCACGCACCAGGCCTATAGTGCGTCTCGGCCGGCCAGAGTCTGCCGTCTGCCCAACGGCGCCTGAACTGCCCGTCTGCCCAACGGCGCCTGAACTGCCCGTCTGCCCAACGCCGTCTAAGCCGCCCGTCTGCCATGAGCCTTCAGAGCCGTCCGCCAGACCGGAGCCGCTAGAGCCTTCCGCCAGACAGGAGCAGCCGAAGCCTTCCGCCAGACAGGAGCAGCCAGAGCCTTCCGCCAGACAGGATCAGCCAGAGCCTTCCGCCAGACAGGACCAGCCAGAGCCTTCAGCCAGCCATGAGCAGCCAGATCCGTCAGCCAGCCATGAGCAGCCAGATCCGTCAGCCAGCCATGAGCAGCCAGATCCGTCAGCCAGCCATGAGCAGCCAGATCCGTCAGCCAGCCATGAGCAGCCAGATCAGTCAGCCAGCCATGAGCAGCCAGATCCGTCAGCCAGCCATGAGCAGCCAGATCCGTCAGCCAGCCATGAGCAGCCAGGTCCGTCAGCCAGCCATGAGCCGTCCAGCCGGGATCCGCCAGAGCCGTCCAGCCGGGATCCGCCAGAGCCGTCCAGCCGGGATCCGCCAGAGCCGTCCAGTCGGGATCCGCCAGAGCCGTCCAGCCGGGATCCGCCAGAGCCGTCCAGCCGGGATCCGCCAGAGCCGTCCAGCCGGGATCCGCCAGAGCCGTCCAGCCGGGATCCGCCAGAGCCGTCCAGCCGGGATCCGCCAGAGCCGTCCAGCCGGGATCCGCCAGCCAGCCAGGATCCGCCAGCCAGCCAGGATCCGCCATTCAGTCTGGTGCTGCCCCTTATCCTGGTGCTGCCCCTTAGTCTGGTGCTGACCCTTAGTCCGGTGCTGCCTCTTAGTCCGGTGCTGCCCCTTAATCCGGTGGGGGTAAGTTGGAGGGTGGTCAGTTGGAGGAGGCTACGGAAGCGGGTAGTGACTATGGTGGGGTGGGGACCACGACCAGAGCCAGAACCACCGCCGAAGAGGTATGCCCACCCAGCCCTCCCTTGGTTAGCCCTAGTTGAGGCGCGGTCGCAGTCCGCGCCTTTAGGGGGGGGTACTGTCACACTCTGGCTCCGGGACTTGTATTTGAGCCAGGGTGTATTCGTTTTGTGGGGGTTTGTTTTGGTTAGGTTGGGAATAGGGTGTGTTCATTTGGGTGTGTGTGGTTTTGGTTAGTTCTTGTGTAGTCATGTGACTCCCAATCGGAGGTAACGAGTGTCAGCTGTCGGCTCGTTATCTCTGATTGGGAGCCATATTTAATCTGTATGTTTTCCTTTGGGTGTTGTGGGTTTTTGTTCCGTTTCAGTCATAGTCACTGTTGGACTTCACTATCGTCTTTTGTTTTGTATTTACGTGCTTTATCAATTAAAGTCATCATGTTCACTCAACGCGCTGCGTATTGGTCTGCTCCTGTTTTAGACGATCGTGACAAGTGACTGGTAATTAGACCTGATAGCTCCCACGCATTCACAGCCATATAAAGATATCAAAATGCCTCCATTAGGTTTAGCAAATATCTCATACTTGGAAAACCATGGAACAGATACATGAGGCTTTAGGCTACTATGTAACTATGATTACAGTAAAGGTCATACTACTGATAGCAATTGTATTTGCTCCTGAGTGGCGCAGTGGTCTAAGGCACTGCATCGCAGTGCTAACTGTGCCACTAGAGATCCTGGTTCGAATCCAGGCTCTGTCGCAGCCGGCCGCGACCGGGAGACTCATGGGCGGCGCACAATTGGCCCAGGGTAGGGGAGGGAATGGCCGGCAGGGATGTAGCTCAGTTGATAGAGCATGGCGTTTGCAACGCCAGGGTTGTGGGTTCGATTCCCACGGGGGGCCAGTATAAAAAAAATAATAAAAAAATATGTATTCACTAACTGTAAGTCGCTCTGGATAAGAGCGTCTGCTAAATGACTAAAATGTAAAGGTATTTCAATAGTAATATACTGTTCAGCTCCGAGTCGGGTACCTGAACACTGTTACTTTAAACTCAAAAAGCTCCAGAGTCATCCAGAATAGTGTGCAGACTATCAATGGACTTTGAACACGCTTAGAATCTTATACAATGATACTGTTGGCATTGATTTCCAATGCACAAATGTGTCTGAAACCATCTGAATGACCGTAAAAGATGGTGTATTTCATGAGTGAACGATATCAACCTATTATTGCAGGTCAGTGTTCCAAAGCCTCCTGCTTAGAAATATTATTCAGTACTTTCGTATAACTGCAGTTGACTCAATTTAAGAACACGGGTGAGTTGACAAGGGAAATGCATAACTTCCTGTAGCGGCAAGCGGTGACACATTTAGAATTTTGGCAGTTGTAAATAAACAATTGCCCACACCCAGTCAATGCAATCATTCATGGGGAGACAGACACAAATATTATCAAGAGAAGCAATGATGCAATCAAATACCAAAACACATCATTATAATAATAATAATATGCCATTTAGCAGACGCATTTATCCAAAGCGACTTACAGTCATGCGTGCATATATTTTTTTGTGTATGAGTGGTCCCGGGGATTGAACCCACTACCTTAGCATTACAAGCGCCGTGCTCTACCAGCTGAGCTACAGAGGACCGCATTATTGTGGTATAGTAGTCTCCCAAGATTTGACATTGACATGAGACATTTGCAGCCTATACCAGAACACAGATGACTGGATACTGATGCAAGATGTTCAGAAGCTAAGTAGGCTACATAGAAAACCGGGTAATAAAAGAGGGAGCCATTCAATAATGTCAAGAAAACAATAAAAAGCTAAAATATCCAATTTACTAATCAATTTCAAAAGAACTAAAGGAGTTGACCCATACAAAGGAGAAGATTACAATTTTCTACAGTCACAATGGAATGTCCTGTGTGGCTCAGTTGGTAGAGCATGGTGCTTGCAACGCCAGGGTTGTGGGTTCGATTCCCACGGGGGACCACTAAGAAAATAAGTTAAAAAATAAAATATGTACTCACCCACTACTGTAAGTTGCTCAGGAGAAGAGTTTCTACTAAAATGTAAAAAGCAATTAAAGTGTATTACACAATAAAACAGCATAAACTGAACTCACGTGGAAAATGACCCTGCTTTCTTCCCCAGGGATTTAGGCTAATTAAGGAAATGCTGTAGTTCAATCTGTGAAGGTTTATTGTCCATTGAGAACCATAGGGAGTCTGGAAAGGTAGGCTTACATGGAGAAAGCTAACCTATGTTCATAAAAAAAAAAAGACGTTGAGCAAAATGTTAGATATTATAGGCCTACGAATCTCACAATTCAAGAGAAATGTTGATGCTGACATTGTGAAAGTTCAGAATGACCAAACAACAGCACTGACAAGTGTCCAACGTGAGAACTGCACTTTGAAGACAGGCAAGGTAACGCCTAAGGAAATCATTTTGTTCGCTACAGTTTAACAATGTTAACTTGGAAATACCATTTGAAGGCAATCATTCATTAAATGAATAACCTATACCTCAAAATGTAAATGTCACATCAATGACACTCTTGCAGTCATACAAAGAACCTAATGATGTGTAGGTCTACTATGCGGTGTCTACACAGGAAGCCCAATTCTGATATTTCTTCTACTAATTGGGCTTTTGACCAATCATATCAGATCTTTTCATATCAGATCTTTTTCAGAAATGATCTGATTGGTCAAAAGACAAATTGGGGGTGAAAAAAGATCAGGATTGGGGTGCCTGTGTAAACGCAGCCTTCCTGATGTGAATATGCATTCTATTAAAGAGAGGGGTCAGAGCAGGAGAGTTGGGATAATAAAGCTCAGACCTCCTCTCATCTTTTCACTCTGCAGCCCACTTGAAATCCCAGGGCAATGGTGTAAAAGGCAACCTAATAAATCATGGAAGGAAATACCTCCACATTCAGCAGCCCCTGAAGCCTTGCAGGCACCAGGCTCCAGGCTCCAGGCAGCAGGCTCCAGGCAGCAGGCTCCAGGCAGCAGGCTCCAGGCAGCAGGCAGCAGGCTTCAGGCTCCAGGCTCCAGGCAGCAGGCTCCAGGCTCCAGGCTCCAGGCAGCAGGCTCCAGGCTCCAGGCTTCAGGCTCCAGGCTCCAGGCAGCAGGCTCCAGGCTTCAGGCTCTAGGAACAAGGCTCCAGGCAGCAGGCAGCAGGCAGCAGGCTTCAGGCTCCAGGCTCCAGGCAGCAGGCTCCAGGCTCCAGGCTTCAAGCTTCAAGCTCCAGGCTCCAGGCAGCAGGCTCCAGATTCCAGGCTTCAGGCTCCAGGCTCCAGGCTCCAGGCTGCAGGCTCTAGGCTCCAGGCTCCAGGCAGCAGGCTCCAGGCTCCAGGCTCCAGGCTTCAGGCTCCAGGCTCCAGACAGCAGTCTCCAGGCTCCAGGCTCCAGGCTCCAGGCTCCAGGCTCCAGGCAGGAGGCTCCAGGCTCCAGGCTCCAGGCAGCAGGCTCCAGGCAGCAGGCTTCAGGCTCCAGGCAGCAGGCAGCAGGCTTCAGGCTCCAGGCTCCAGGCTTCAGGCTCCAGGTTTCAAGATCCAGGCTCCAGGCAGCAGGCAGCAGGCTCCAGGCTCCAGGCAGCAGGCTCCAGGCTCCAGGCTGCAGGCTCCAGGCTCCAGGCTCCAGGCAGCAGGCTCCAGGCTCCAGGCTCCAGGCTTCAGGCAGAAGGCTCCAGGCAGCAGGCTCCAGGCAGAAGGCAGAAGGCTCCAGGCAGAAGGCTCCAAGCAGCAGGCAGCAGGCTTCAGGCTCCAGGCTCCAGGCAGCAAGCTCCAGGCTCCAGGCTTCAGGCTCCAGGCTACAGGCAGCAGGCTCCAGGCTCCAGGCTGCAGGCTCCAGGCTCCAGGCTTCAGGCTCCAGGCTCCAGACAGCAGGCTCCAGGCTCCAGGCTCCAGGCTCCAGGCTCCAGGCAGCAGGCTCCAGGCTCCATGATCCAGGCTCCAGGCTTCAGGCTCCAGGCTCCAGGCTCCAGACAGCAGGCTCCAAGCTCCAGGCTTCAGGCTCCAGGCTTCAGGCTCCAGGCTTCAGGATCCAGGCTCCAGGCAGCAGGCTCCAGGCTCCAGGCAGCAGGCAGCAGGCATCAGGCTCCAGGCAGCAGGCAGCAGGCTCCAGGCTCCAGGCTCCAGGCTCCAGGCTCCAGGCTCCAGGCTCCAGGCTCCAGGCTCCAGGCTCCAGGCTCCAGGCTCCAGGCTCCAGGCTCCAGTGAGACAACAACAACCCTGCATTATGAACCCTCTGCTAGGCACAACACTGAATGCCTCTGCTGATCCTACAGCTATTGTATGCAGTAATCATGTACCTAAGAACCAGATTTATACTGTTAGCAATGAGCCGGTGTGCCCGAGGAGGAAGTCCACTGTGTGCAGCTCACCGTGCACTAACATAAAGAACATGAGCACATCTACTGCTGCTAGCCTTCCCAGTAAAGCAATAAAAACAAGTAAGCATCCCAGAAGAAATTTGCTTAAAATAGCCCACGTTAACATATGTAGCTTAAGAAACAAGGTTCATGAAATCAATAATTTGCTAGTAACAGATGACATTCATATTCTGACTATCTCTGAAACTCACTTATGGCTACCTTTGATAATACAGTGGTAGCAATACAAGGTTATAACATTTCCAGAAGAGATAGAAATGCCAATGATGGAGGTGTTGCTGTTTATATTCAGAACCACATTCCTGTGAAGATTAGAGAAGATCTCATGTTAAATACTGTTAAAGTAATATGGCTACAGGTTCATCTGCCTCACCTAAAGCCCATTCTGGTGGGAAGCTGCTATAGACCACCAAGTGCTAACAGTCAGTATCTGGATAACATGTGTGAAATGCTTGATAATATATGTGATATCAATAGAGAGGTATACTTTCTGGGTGATTTAAATATTGACTGGTTTTCATCAGGCTGCCCACTGAAGAGAAAGCTTCAAACTGTAACCAGTGCCTGCAACCTGGTTCAGGTTATCAGTCAACCTACCAGGGTAGTTACAAACAGAACAGGAATTGTAAATGTATTGATCATTCACATTTACATTTTAGTCATTTAGCAGACGCTCTTATCCAGAGCGACTTACAGTTAGTGAGTACATACATAATTTTTTTATTTTTTCATACTGGCCCCCCGTGGGAATCAAACCCACAACCGAATCATATCTTTACTAATGCTGCAGAAATTTGTTTGAAAGCAGTATCCAAATCCATCGGGTGTAGTGATCACAATATAGTAGCCATATCTAGGAAAACCAAAGTTCCAAAGGCTGGGCCTAATATTGTGTATAAGAGTTCATACAATACGTTTTGTAGTGATTCCTATGTTGTTGATGTGAAGAATATATGTTGGTCTGTGGTGTGTAATGATGAGCAAACAGACACTGCACTTGACACATTTATGAAATTGCTTATACCAGTTACTAATAAGCATGCACCCATTAAGAAAATGACTGTAAAAACTAATGGGGATCCATAATAAATACAAATACAAATACTGCCTTGTGTGTTCCAGTTCCTGCTCCCTGCTAGGATTTTCTAGTAAACAGGTCCTTTTTTATTTATTTCTGGAGGAAAAACTTCAACAGTTAGACCTTGGGGATTTCACATCAAACAATAAGCAACAGGGTAGGCTGTGTTAATGACTAGAAGTGCAACAGCTGCAAAACTCATGGGTCATAGTCCTCAATCATTTTACTTTGAGGAAAAACAACTGCTAAAGCAATTGGTGAAATAGTAGGCCTATTCAGGGTTTGTAATAAGGTGATGAACCAACAGGGTAATCAATAGATAGCAGGACACCAGCCCTTGATCATGACTCTTTTTTTGTTTTTTTTTAATATTTTTTTTATTTTTTTTAATTATTATTATTATTTTTTTATTTTTTTGGGGGGGGGATGGATCAGCTTAATATTGCAGATAGATTGTATCTTCTATCAATGTAATTGTCTGCATCACTTCCAATCCCCCATGTTTTTTTTTTTTTTTATATATATATTCCCCTTTATTACTTTTCAACCCCACCATCCTTTCCCTACTTGGAGTAAATTAGTGAACAACAACGCCCAGGCCTCTACTTCCGGTCTATACTTACTATCTACACCTTATGGACAGAGTTAATTTTACAATAATTCTATATATATATATATATATATTTTTTTATTTTTTTATTTTTTTTTGCTCCTGAACCTCTTCTACTCTCAACCTCTCCGATCATTTTCATGATGTCCATCCGGTTTGCTTCTAAATGCCATATCTTTCTAACTGTGCTCTTTCCCAAAAGCTCCCAACATATAACCCATATACTTATTATGGACACAGTATGCTTACATTATTAGCTATCTTTGTTATTATTTGTTGTTATTTGTTATTAGTCCCATCCTTCAACTCTATTCAATACCTCCCATCTATCTCTTAACACCATCCATATAGGATTTCTATTTGCCATATATATTTCAACTGTACTGTGATGTTTTACAAAAGTTCTGAACCTTTCTATTCTCATTGCTTCTACAGATTGTGAATTAAAAATAAACATTTTTGCTAAAAGTATTATTATATTATTGATTGATTGACTATGACTTTTCAGATCACCCAGTAATGCTATCTGCAAGGTTAGTTCCAGGTAAATATTGCAATCCTTTAGCCATTCCTGGACCTGTGTCCAAAAACAAGCTACAAATGGACAGAACCAAAACAAATGATCTAATGATTCTATCTCTTCACAGCAAAATCTGCAGAGCTGGGAAGATTGTATCCCCCATATAAATAACATTCTATTGGTAGCAAGAATTTTATATAATAATTTAAATTGAAAGATTCTAATTTTTGAATCCGGTGTCGTTTTGCGTGTCAGTTCATAAACACTATGCCATGGGATCGGTACGTCAAAGATCTCTTCCCAACTATTTTGCAATCTATATGGGACGGCTGTCAATCCTTTGGTCCTTAAGTGAAACTGATATACTTTTTTATTTATCACAGTTTTCCTTAACCAATTATGTTCTTTAATGCAAGGCCTACAGACAAGTTCCTTACTTTCTCCCCCTTCAACTTTCCTCTTCTACTTTTGCGGTAAGGCTGCAATTATTTGGTTGTAATTTTGGGTAGAGCAGACATTTCCATATGTTTTTGTTAGCTGCATGTGCGACATAACTCCACCAGTCCTACCGATGATATCATTTACGAAGATTATACCTTTTTTAAACATTCTGTCAAAAAATAAAGGTTTTTTGTCAATTAGTATATTTGAATTTAACCACAATATTTGTTGCATTATTTGTTCTGTCGTTTCTGGAGGATTAAATTGAAATTGCAACCAACTTTCTATGGCTTGTTTTAGAAATAGTGACATTTGGGAGATTATTTCCTTTTCAAATAACTGAAAGTGAGAGGTTGTAATCTGAATAAAGGGAAAAAGGCCTTTCTTGAACAGTGGGTGAGACAATCTTACTAAATTGCTTGAGAACCAGTTCGGATTTAAGTATAACTTTTGGATGACTGAAGATTTTAGTGATAGGTCTAATGCTTTAATATTTAATAATTTATGTCCTCCAAATTCATATTCATTATATAAATATGCTCTTTTAATTTTGTCTGGCTTGCCGTTCCAAATAAAATTGAATATTTTTTTCTCATATAATTTAAAAAACTGTTTGCTAGGCGTAGGCAAGACCATAAGCAAATAGGTAAACTGGGATAATACTAAAGAGTTAATCAGGGTGATTTTTCCACAAATTGACAGGTATTTTCCTTTCCATGGTAGTAAGATCTTATCTATTTTTGCTAACTTTCTATTAAAATGTATTGAAGTGAGATCATTTATTTCCTTTGGGATATGTATTCCGAGTATATCCACATCACCATCAGACCATTTTATTGGTAAACTACATGGTAATGTAAAAATTGTATTTTTTAGTGATCCAATACGTAATATAGTACATTTGTCATAATTTGGTTTTAATCCAGAGAGGTTAGAAAATGTATCTAGATCCTCTATGAGGCTGTGGAGGGATTCTAGTTGTGGATCTAAAAGAAAACATGAATCATCTGCGTACAATGACACCTTTGTTTTTAAGCCCTGTATTTCTAATCCTCTGATATTATTATTGGATCTGATTTTAATAGCTAACATCTCGATGGCCACAATAAATAGATATGCCGATAGTGGACAACCTTGTTTCACTCCTCTTGACAGTTTAAAACTTTCTGAGAAATAGCCATTATTTACTATTTTACACCTAGGGTTACTATACATGATTTTGACCCATTTTATAAGAGATTCTCCAAAATTGAAATGCTCCAGGCATTTATATATAAATTCCAGTCGAACTTTATCAAATGCCTTTTCGAAGTCTGCTACGAATAGCAGGCCTGGTTTCCCATATTTTCCATAGTGTTCTATTGTTTCCAATACTTGCCTTATATTATCTCCAATGTATCTTCCATGTAAAAAACCTGTCTGATTAGAATGAATAATATCCGACAATACCTTTTTAATTCTATGCGCTATACATTTTGCTAGGATTTTTGCATCACAACACTGAAGTGTAAGGGGCCTCCAATTTTGTAAATGGACTGGATCTTTATATTTTCCACTTGTATCCTGTTTCAGTAATAATGAGATCAGACCTTCTTCTTGAGTGTCAGATAATCTACCATTTACATAGGAGTGGTTAAAACATGCTAATAACGGTCCTCTTAGTATATCAAAAAAGGTTTGGTATACCTCGATTGGTATGCCATCCAACCCTGGAGTTTTCCCGGACTTAAAGTCTTTAATTGCATCCAGAAGTTCCTCCTCTGTAATTTCACCTTCACATGAGTCTTTCTGTGTGGCTGTTAATTTGACATTATCAATAGAAAAAAAATCTCTACAATTAGCTTCAGTTAGAGGAGATGGAGGCGACTGAAAAGAAAACATATGCTTAAAATACTTTGTTTCTTCCTTCAAAATATCATTAGGTGAATTATGGGTGACTCCGTCAATTGTAACCAGTTTCATTAAGTTCTTTTTGGTAGCATTCCTATGTTGAAGATTAAAAAAGAATTTTGTGCATTTTTCCCCATATTCCATCCAGTTTGCTTTATTTTTATAATATATTACACTTGATCTTTCTTGAATAAGTTTTTCCATTTCTTTTTGTTTTTCCTCTAATTTATTCTGAGCCTCTATGTTACAGTTTTTATTGCCATCTATCTGTTCTGTTAGACTTTCTATTTCCTTTCTTAGTATAAACTCTTTTGACCTAAATTGCTTTTGTTTTCGAGATGAGTACTGAATTGCATGGCCTCTAAAGGCACATTTAAAGGTGTCCCATACAATAAGGGGATTCGCTGTACCTATGTTATGTTGGAAAAAGTCAGTTATAAATTCTTTTGTTCTAATTATAAATAAATTATCATCTAATAGGCTTTGATTAAATTTCCAATATCCTCGCCCACGTGGAAATTCAGTCAGAGTAATGTATATGCCTATTATATGATGGTCCGACCGCATTCTGTCCCCTATCAACACTTTTTTTACTTTTGGTGCCAACGAGAATGAGATAAGAAAGAAGTCAAGACGACTAGCTTGATTCAGTCTCCGCCATGTATATCTCACTAGATCAGCATATTTAAGCCTCCATATATCTACTAGTTCTAATGTATCCATGACATTCACAATTTCCTTAAGAGCATGTGGGTGATTGTTTATGGTGTGATTTCCTTTTCGGTCCATTGAGCTATTTAAAACTTTATTATAATCCCCCACCATAATAATATTGTCTTGAGTTGCTTGCAGGCTTGATAATTTATTATATATATTGTCAAAGAATTGTGGATCATCATTATTTGGTCCGTAAAGGTTAATGAGCCATATCTGTTTATGGTCCAATACCATATTTAAAATAATCCATCTACCTTGCGTATCTATTTGGACAATTTGCACATTCGGATCGAAATTACTATTAATTAATATCATCACCCCTTTTGAATTTCTTTGCCCATGGGAGAAGTATATTTCCCCCCCCCATTCTTTTTTCCACGCTACTTCATCTCGAATTGTTGAATGAGTTTCCTGTATACAATAGATATTATATTCCTTCTCTTTTTGCCATGTAAATATTGTTCTTCTTTTGTTATTATCAGCTAAGCCATTACAATTATAACTGGCTATACTTATTTCACCATACACCATAATGAGATACAAGTTTCAAGTCTATTTATCATTATATATGTTTGTAAATTTACCAATAAATTTACCCTGCCAGGCAGGCTCAGAATCTTGAGGGGGCGGTGCTGCTCAAGTAGGTCTCTGACCGCATTTATTTCTCTGTTTAGGCTGCATATTCACCGCAGGTCCATAAAATAGATGGGAACTTCTCTTTGGTGTATGGGTCGCTCAGGTGGGTGTCCAGGTTATAGGGTTAGGGATCTTTCCATCATGATAGGACAATGAGTAATTAGATTAGATGTATACTATATTTAATGTATCCATGACATTCACAATTTCCTTAAGAGCATGTGGGTGATTGTTTATGGTGTGATTTCCTTTTCGGTCCATTGAGCTATTTAAAACTTTATTATAATCCCCCACCATAATAATATTGTCTTGAGTTGCTTGCAGGCTTGATAATTTATTATATATATTGTCAAAGAATTGTGGATCATCATTATTTGGTCCGTAAAGGTTAATGAGCCATATCTGTTTATGGTCCAATACCATATTTAAAATAATCCATCTACCTTGCGTATCTATTTGGACAATTTGCACATTCGGATCGAAATTACTATTAATTAATATCATCACCCCTTTTGAATTTCTTTGCCCATGGGAGAAGTATATTTCCCCCCCCCATTCTTTTTTCCACGCTACTTCATCTCGAATTGTTGAATGAGTTTCCTGTATACAATAGATATTATATTCCTTCTCTTTTTGCCATGTAAATATTGTTCTTCTTTTGTTATTATCAGCTAAGCCATTACAATTATAACTGGCTATACTTATTTCACCATACACCATAATGAGATACAAGTTTCAAGTCTATTTATCATTATATATGTTTGTAAATTTACCAATAAAAAATAGCGTAATGATTGAGTGTCCATATAGCTGTACCGTGATATTTGCATTGCTACGGAGTAACCCTTCAATTGTTCTCCACTAATTCCCCCGCTAAAGCCCCTCCCCATCCCAAGTTGAGCCGTCATCCCAGTGATCAGCATCCCACCCACGTCCCTCCGTATCCCTAAGGCCCCGAGAGGCCAGGACCCATCCATCGAAAACAGCACACAGTGCCACTCACAAAACAGAAGCAGGTTAGCCGCCAAAAGCATTTCCAATGCTTTCACCTCTATATATATATATCTATATAACTATTTTTTTTATTTTTATTATGCATATCCTATTTTCCATCATTATCAATTAATATGCGTAATAATGTCGGCAGTTCACGCATAGGATTCTAACATATAACCAGGATTGCCATTGTATTACATTTAATTCATTGACAAGCAATTATTATCCTAGCAAATAATTCCCGCGGTCCATCCCATACCCCCCCCCCCCCCCCCAACATCCCCACCCCCCCCACAACAGATGCCAGACAAGCACACACGCACATACCCACATACTCCAACACACTCAACCCCCCTCCTCCACAATCCACCATAAAATCCGATACTCAACGGCTGTTATATCCCAGAGCCCAACTCGAGAAATAACTTGATCTACGAGTGCACATACAGTTAAAGCTGATTGAGAAAGCATGCAGATTGAGCAGAAATTGATAACAATGTGAGATTTGATTAATCTACTTAATCTATGTCAAGTCCTAGGTGATGGAGATCAGATCCACCCTCTTCACCTGAGACACAAACACTCTGATCCCCTGTTGTAACCATTTTCCCAAGCATCTCCATGCGGTCAGACCTTTGATTATTTTGTGCCACCTGGGCCACAATGATAAACCCCCTCTCTGATTGTCCGAGTGTGACCCCCTCCCCATGGGTTACTGCAGCCAGTGTTGCCAGCACTGCCACTACCTGGGTGGGCGTACCCCACCGGAATCCCCACCGGCTAGGTAAAAGGTCGTCAAGGTTCTCATTAGCAGCTTTGAGAATTTCCTTGTATATTATGCTCTCCCATCAGGGGGCTCTGGCTTTGTAGGACCAACCCTGCCAGGCAGGCTCAGAATCTTGAGGGGGCGGTGCTGCTCAAGTAGGTCTCTGACCGCATTTATTTCTCTGTTTAGGCTGCATATTCACAGCAGGTCCATAAAATAGATGGGAACTTCTCTTTGGTGTATGGGTCGCTCAGGTGGGTGTCCAGGTTATAGGGTTAGGGATCTTTCCATCATGATAGGACAATGAGTAATTAGATTAGATGTATACTATATTTAAAAATGTATATCCCTCATCTACACAAAATTGAAAGCTCTCTCTCTCACTACCCCTGTTCATAGACCCCCGGTCGGCTCTGGGATATGCAACCATTTCCCCTCTCACTCACTTAACGCCGCACCTTTTCAAACACAAAAATGCACACCACATGGTTGACTGCGGAAGAAATGGGCCGAGCGTGCAAACGCACCCGCATCCACATCTGCTGCAAGGGGGAAAGGACGCCAGAGAGCACACAGGACCAACCACAACAACCATCCGCCAAAACAACAACCTCCCGCCAAAAAATCCATGTTCTAATTATTTGTATATAAAGATGTATTATTCTGCTTGTTATATCGTTTTATCCATTTATAAAATACTATACTTACTATAAATGTTATTTAATATTACAATCCCTATCATTGCTAGTATCAGGTGCTCCAATATTTGACTCCTCTATTACAACTTTTAGAATAGCCATGGAGTAGTCTTTGTGTCTCTGAACATTTGGTTGTCAATATATAATTTATCCACCACTAGTGCAACACGTTTCCCTTTTAATCTGTTTTCCTTGAAGATTGGATACAGAACTTTGCGCCTTTCTACAATCTCCTTCGGGAACTGATCATTCATGCCTATTTTCGTGCCAGCAAGTCTTTTTCCCAGGCTTTTCACCATAGCTTTGTCCTTAAAAAAAGCAAATTTGGCAACGATTGGGCGCTCATATTTCTGTCCTCTTTTTCCGAAACGATGTACACGTTCGAGTTGGATTTTATCGACAGCCTCGAGTGGGATTTGTAGCGCTGTATGCAGGAAGTCCTTCATAATATTCTCTGTTATTTCTCCCTCCTTTTCCTGAATACCCGTAAGTACTAGATTTTCCCTCATCGATCTAGTTTGGATGTCTAGTAAGGCTTCTCTCAGAAGATTGTTCTCCTTTTTTAATTCCCTAACGTCCGTTTCCATTTTAGAGACTGTCACTTTTATTTCTTTGGTTTCTTTCTCCATTACCAAAGCTTTTTCGTCACTCATTTGAAGACTCGCTTTCAACTCTTTTACGTCTTTACTGACCAATTCTAATATGCCCAATTTGTCATTTATCGACTTCAACAGGTCGCTTTCCACACTTACCATACCCAGTGGTGAAAAGCATATATCATCTGTATCTGTCGATGAGTCGCGTTTCCTTTTGGGGATTGGCTCTCCACGCTTGTCTTCAGTCATGTTTGGGTATTGCTTGTTGTAGTAATATTTGTCGATATATTTCTCTAGCCTTATGATCTTATTTATGTTATTATCCAGATTGAATTATATTAACTGCGAATATATGAAATGCTAATATTTAGTCTAACTTACTGATTTTGAATATTATGTTTTTATCTTGAGGTGTTTTGTACCGATATCTATTCAATACGCCATCTTGTCTACGCGTGCCCCCTCTACTCAGCAAATTGGATCATGACTCTTAGTTCCATTACATTACACATACAGTGGCTTGTAAAAGTATTCACATCCCTTGGCATTTTTCCTATTTTGTTGCCTTACAACCTGGAATTAAAATTAATTTTTGCGGGGTTTGTATCATTTGATTTACACAACATGCCAACCACTTTGAAGATGCAAAATATTTTTGGGGTGAAACAAATAAGAAATAAGACAAAACAAATCAATACTTTGTTGAGCCACCTTTTGCAGAAATTACAGCTGCAAGTCTCTATAAGCTTGGCACATCTAGCCACTGGGATTTTTGCCCATTCTTCAAGGCAAAACTGCTCCAGCTCCTTCAAGTTGGATGGGTTCCGCTGGTGTACAGCAATCTTTAAGTCATACCACAGATTCTCAGTTGGATTGAGGCCTGGGCTTTGACTAGGCCATTCCAAGACATATAAATGTTTCCCCTTAAACCACTCAAGTGTTGCTTTAGTAGTATGCTTAGGGTCATTATCCTTCATTTAAGCAATAAATAATTTTCCAAAAACAAAAGGTTAAATTGATGCACACCTTTTATAGTGTTAGTGTTCCCACACGGCCACATTTCCATGTTTACGGAAAACAGATGTAAGACAGAGTGGACTACCTGTGCTAAATAGCTATCTGCGTCTCTGAACCCCTGTGTGTAAACGGAAGACTAACACTAGAAATGTGTTGTCACCGAAAAATACTATCGACTGCATCTGTGTTAAAACCGGTTAAAACAGTGTACAGTAAGTGTGCATTTTGCATTTGTGAAATTATTTTGATATGATATGAAAGTACAGAGCTTTATGTTTCTAGAACCGTAGCGCAATTGAGAATCGATTCAAGTTTAGATGAGAGTGTTTGGCTGTTTTGGCTTCCAGAGCCAATTCACATTTAAACAGAACATGTAAAGTCCTTGGAATATAAGGAGTAACGTTAGGCTGCTTTAGTCCAATATTGGGCTAGCAGGACACCAGCTGCAACGCCCATGGTTGGTTCAAATATTATCCTCAATAGTTTTACCATGAGACTAAGCAACAACTGTTACAGCAAGGGTGTGGCGGTTCATGCTCTCCAAACTCCCGCCATTTTAGTTTTCCCGTTAAAAATAATTGATAGCATTACACCATTCCTTTCCCTTGCCTCAACATTGTTGACATCAGTAGATGTATACTGAACAAAAAAATGTAAAGCAACATGCAACAATTTCAAAGATTTTACTAAGTTACTGTTCATAGAAGGAAATCAGTCAATTGAAATAAATAAATGAGGTCCTAATCTATGGATTTCACGACTGGGCAGGGGCTCAGCCATGGGTGGGCCTGAGAGGGCATAGGCCCACCCACTTGAGAGCCAAGCCCACCAACTGGGGAGCCAGGCCCAGCCAATCAGAATGAATTTTTCCCAACAAAAAGGCTTTATTACAGAAATAAATACTCCTCAGTCCCCCCTCAGATGATCCCGCAGGTGAAGAAGCCGGATGTGGAGGTCCTGAGCTGGCGTGGTCTGTGGGGCCAGTTGGACGTACTGCCAAATTCTCTAAAACAACATTGGCAGCGGCTTATGGTAGAGAAATGAACAACTCTGTTGGACATTCCTGCAGTCAGCATGCCAATTGCACGCTCCCTCAAAACTTCAGATATCTGTGGCATTGTGTTGTGTGACAAAACTGCACATTTTAGAGTGGCATTTCATTGTCCCCAGCACAAGGTGCACCTGTGTAATGATCATGCTGTTTAATCAGCTTCTTGATATGCCACACCTGTCAGGTGGATTAATTGTCTTGGCAAAGGAGAAATGCTCACTAACAGGGATGTAAACAAATTTGGGCACAACATTTGAGAGAAATAAGCTTTTTGTGAGTATGGAACATTTCTGTGATCTTTTATTTCAGGTCATGAAACATGGGACCAACAATTTACATATTGTGTTTACATTTTAGTTCAGTATAGAATCTAATCCCTACACAGGCTCAGGGGTCTGGGAAGGGGGAACATCTTCATTCAGTATTCGGCTGTTCATTCCTGCAGACCCAAAAACCTTTCAGCCGCACCTACAATTCTGTCCAGTTTATTAGACTTCTGGTTTGTTTAGGCAGTACAATTAATCAACTGCACAATAAATGCCAATACATCCACCTTCCTTACAATCAGTGTATCAGTATCCCTCAACTGTTGAGCGACATTTTGATCCACTGCCATAGCTTCCTCAGTTCCACTTGCTCCTTAAACTATTTCCTGCACCTATCTGTAGGAGACCTGTTGTACAGCTCGGATCCTTGCAACTTCTAACTCCTTTACTCTAGCAGTGAACTCCTGAAATTCTGCAATTTCATTTCCACCACAATTGCTACACCGTACATCATCAGATTCTTCAACTACATGTTGATTACGTCGACACACACTTGAGACATGGCCATACTTTTTGCAATTTCGGCACTGTAACGGTTTATTTTACGAAGGCTTTTACAGCGTATCTCGTGTATCCCATCTTTACAAGTGTAGGCAGATACTCTTCATCAAACATCAGTAAAACAGGCTGGCTTTCTTCCTTCTTTCCATCCACTGCACGTTCAGGCGCCGTGCTCCCACCGCCCCTGAAATCTTCTTCTTAAGACGTGAAGCCTCAATGTCCAGCGGTACTCCTGATATCACACCTTTAATTTAATCGGTGCTCCAAAAATCAAAGCTCTCCGCTTCAGATGTTGCCAACTTATGGAGCCACAAAGCTTTCTCCTTCTGCTCTTCTGAGACACATGAAATCAGAACAAATCCCCTCCTGGTAACTCTGACTGATTCTACCTTTCCTAATACATCCTTTATCATCTTTGTGACCTCAAATGGATCTCTCAAGTATACATAATTATTAGCAAATCACAGTCCAACAAGAAACTGATGATCATTTACAACTTTTTGTGCTTTTGGCTCTATTTTTCCATTGCCACAGTCTTCCACTCACTCTCGCCGAACTTGCTCAACGTGCCATCAGAATCAACCAGCTCTTCTGCTTCCACCATGATTGCGTCCAGCTGTTGCTTCACCAACCTTATCAACCATATCCTTCATCGCCACATCCTCACTACTCGTCACCATCACTGTTCTCTACAGCACTGTTAGTCCTGGGAGTGCCTCTTTGTCAAATATCTGGTCAAAGTAATCAGCGTGCGTGCAAGCGCGTTTCGATTGGTATAGGCCTACAGGCCTTCCAAGGAGGATGACAACATGTGGTCCTCTGTAGCTCAGCTGGTAGAGCACGGCGCTTGTAAAGCCAAGGTAGTGGGTTCGATCCCCGGGACCACCCATACACACAAAAACATTTATACACGCATGACTGTAAGTCGCTTTGGATAAAAGCATCTGCTAAATGGCATTTTATTATTCTGAATGTTGCTGTGAATTTTGAAAGTGTGAATGTGTTCCTTTTATGAACGAGTTCTGATCATTTTTATCTGACTATTATTATACAATGTAATGAAGGATTTTGGAATATGCCTTTTACATTAAGTGTAGTTAATTATAATTTTGACAGTGGTATGTCCGAGTAAGGGGCTTACTGACAGATTTGTTTTGGTAAATGCGAGGGGAGGCTGATATGAGCCTGGTTCAGTACAATCTCAGTCTTTAAGGAATAGACAGGTTTGCTTGCTTCAAGGCATTCTCTTTACATTATTATTTAGTATTTTATTAGGATCACATTTTTACATTTTAGTTATTTAGCAGACGCTCTTATCCAGAGCATACATTTTTTCTTTTTCATTAGTATTTAGTATTTTATTAGGATCCCCAAATAGCTGCTGCCAAGACATCGGCTAGTCTTCCTGGGGTCCAAACAGGGAACAAAACTGCAACTAAAATACATAAAATACCTACTATTCATAATACAATAATAATACACCACATAGTACACTACATAATACAATACATCATACAATAAATCATCCAAAACATCTTACTGTAATGAAAAGAGTCAGGAAGCAGGTGCAGTTCGTGAGTTTAATATGAACGAATACAAGAGGAGCGTCTGAACATGAACACAGAAACAATACTGCCTGATGGGTGATACAACAGGGGGAAGTGATCAGGGAAGTGATGAAGTCCAGGTGTGCCTGATGATGAGGCGCAGGTGTGCGTAATGATGGTTGCCAGGTGTGTGTAATGATGGTTACCAGGTGTGCGTAATGATGGTTGCCAGGTGTGAGTAATGATAGGTAGCCAGGATCGGTGGTTAGTAGACCCAATCCCCCTGCCGGTCCTGACAGTGACTCCTAAGGAACATCCCCAGCTCCTGGTTCATCCTCTCCACCCGCCCGTTGGACTGAGGCCGGTACCTGGAAGTGAGGCTAACCGTGACCCCCAGCTTCTCCATGAAGGCTCTCCATACCCATGATGTGAATTGGGGGCCACAGTCGGAGACGATGTCCTCCAAAAGGCCATAGCACCGGAAGACCTGCTGAAACAGTGCCTCAGTGACCTGGAGAGCAGTAGGGAGACCAGAGAGAGGGATAAAACAGCAGGATTTAGAGAATCTGTCCATAACAACCCTCTCTCCCTCCCCTCCAAGAGTACCTGAGCCCTAGGATCATGCCTCAGGACTACCTGGCCTGATGACTCCTGGCTGTATCCAGTCCACCTGGTCGTGCTGCTGCTCCAGTTTCAACTGTTCTGCCTGCGGCTGACCTATTCACCGGACGTGCTACCTTGTCCCGGACCTGCTGTTTTCAACTCTCTCTCTCTCTCTACCGCACCTGCTGTCTCAACCTCTGAATGCTCGGCTATGAAAAGCCAACTGACATTTACTCCTGAGGTGCTGACCTGTTGCACCCTCTACAACCACGGTGATTATTATTTGACCCTGCTGGTCATCTATGAACGTTTGAACATCTTAAAGAACAATCTGGCCTGAAGTGGCCATCTACTCTTATAATCTCCACCCGGCACAGCCAGAAGAAGACTGGCCACCTCTCAGCGCCTGGTTCCTCTCTAGGTTTCTTCCTAGGGTTCCTACCTTTCTAGGGAGTTTTTTCCTAGCCACCGTGCTTCTACATCTGCATTGCTTGCTGTTTGGGGTTTTAGGCTGGTTTTCTGTACATCTGCTGATGTAAAAAGGGCTTTATAAATACATTTGATTTGAATAGTAGTGTAACCATCAGAAGATATTTACATTTTAGTCATTTAGCAGACGCTCTTATCCAGAGCGACTTACAGTTAGTGAGTGCATACATTTTCATACTGGCCCCCCGTGGGAAACGAACCCACAACCCTGGTGTTGTAAGCGCCATGCTCTACCAACTGAGCTACAGGGGATATAATACAATACATAATACAATACATAATGAAATACATAATACAATACATAATATATAGAAATGTCTGTGTCTCTTCACAGTCCCCGTTGTGCCGTAAGGTGTTCTTTTATCTGGTTTTTGAATCTGGTTTTATTTCTAGCTTGAGTTACCTGGAGTGGCAGAGAGTTCCATGTAGTCATACTGAGAATTATTTTGTAAATACTTTCCATTGTATCCCTGGACCACCATCTTCAACTGTAGTCTAAATAAAAGCACAACGTCTGCACCTGCCTGCCTCCTGCAACATTTCTGCCCTTACAACTGCTCCACGGTCCCTGTTTTACAAAGGCAAATCAAGTAGGCTATTACAAGGTTTGTTTTCAAGGTGTGGGTGCAGCATTTAATGTCATTGTAAAGCCACAAGGTGGCTCTGTTCTGTAGAGAATGAATGACAGTGATGAACACTAACGTCATACCAAACGGAATGACCAACCAGGCCCAGAATTCCAACAGGATGAGTGCAACGTAAAATCCCCCCCAACATTACTTAATAAACGGTGTCCAACCCCTGAGGCAAAAAAGCAGAGAAACAAAGTGTAGAAGAGATAAGTGATAGATATTTCCATATTTCAAACAGTTCGTCCTTACATATGCTGGTTGTTTAAGTTGAACCCGTGGCTACCAAACTGCTTCAAATATAGCAAATGCAGGACATTGTAATTGAACATTTAGAACTGCCTTTACTACTTTGGACAGGGAAGTGTATGGTTCCATTTACAGTAGAGTATACATTTGCCCCACACAGTGTCCACCTCCACTCATAGCCTTTAGGTCGGTAGGTTTAAGAAGGTCAATGGATGTAAGCTCCCCAGGGAGTTGTTATCCTGTAGAGGGAATTATATAATGGGAAGTCTGATTTGAACATTCGGGGGTCTTACTCAACTTTGTGAGCAAATAAGTGGATCAAACGTGAAGCCAATCTTAACAGCCCTTCCTGTGTCTGCTTAGTGGTTTCCAGTATCTGATGAATGTTTATCAGGGCTATACAATCCTGGTTAACGAGCTATATTATCAGACATGTCCTTTCCCTGGGGTTTCCACAGGAAGAGACTGTTCCCATGCCACCGTATGCCACATGTCTCAGCAGCATCAGCAGCTTTACTCGAAGGGAAAAGGGCTCTGGCAAAGTGTATATGCTGGTGAGCTAAGTGGCGAGTTCTAATCCAGACAGAGACAAACGATATCATTTGAAAGGGAGTATTGGGCTGCTTTTGGAAATGTGTTAAAAGAATTAGCTTTGAGGAACATTGTACACTATTCATTTTATGATTATTTATGTGGAAAATTAAGATCACTCAGCCCAGCCTACGTAAACACATCCCACTAAACATTTCAGGCAACCTCTTTTTCTGGTACTGTCCAGACCGGCAGTCTTTTTTTAGGTATTTATTTGGTCCGGTCCGGACCTGCCCTGATTTCAACCTCCACAGACATCCGGTTCCGGACCAGCCTGTATTTGGGCCAATCATAGACGTCTATAATTGGTTCAGATTTGGTCCGGTCCATACAGGCCTTGATATGGGCCAAACATAGACGTCTATGTTTGGTTCAGATTTGGCCCAGGCCGGCTTTCATTTCAACGTCCACAGACGTCCGGTCCCGACCGACCTATATTTGGGCCAAACATAGAGGGGGGTCTGAAAAAAAAATAGATTAACCTGAATGAGGGCCAGACTAGTTACCATCATTTTCTCACATTGCCATTGACAGTTTTTTCTATTGTCTCTTATTGGTCCATTTCGATTGTTAATGTAGATTGTATACCATTTTTTTAAAAACAATGTTATGGTTAAAAATGTTCATGTTTTACTGTGACTTGTTGTAGGCTCCTAAGTGGACCATATGGTTAAAAACCAAACCAAAAATTAAGAAAACTAAACTAAAAAACAAAAAAAAACAAAAAAAAGTTTTTTTTTTTTTACTAAGTAACTCCGCCAGAGTGTCTCTTTTGGGTCACTTTTGCCGGTCCCAAGCCCGGATAAAGGAGGAGGGTTGGAATTGTGACATAAAAAAAACAACAAGAATCGACAGAAGAAAGTTCATTTGTAGTTCTAAACATATTTAGGGTGTTTTTTTTACTCACTTTTTGTCTCTCCCACAACGTTATTCCTCTCTCCTACAGCGTCCATCACAATTACATGCACATTACCAATTATGCAAATTATGTGATGACGTCATTTAGCGACGTCTAGCGACTTTTAGGACAGCCAATAGCTACTTTCCTTACTGAGGAGTTGGCAACACTGATGAGCAATCATAAAATACTTTGCTGCACTCTTCAGTTTGCTCCTCTTTCATATTAAAAGGTATGAAAAGGTACCATTTAGTATATAATGAGAATGTACTTAATTGAGAATGTATAGCAATTACAATTTGGCCATAGAATAAGTGATGAAAAATGTATTTTCTATGTCTGTTAATGACCTATTTTCAGTGTCTGGAAAATACGCATTTTTACCTTTCATTCAGCACCTAAATTGCACCTGATTTCAACATCGGGAAAATATGTACAGTACAAAGGGGGGCTACTTTGAAGAATCTCAAATATAAAATATATTTTCATTTGTTTAACACTTTTTTGGTTACTACATGATTCCATATGTGCAATTTCATAGTTTTGATGTCTTCACTATTATTGTAAAATGTAGAAAATAGCACAAATAAAGAAAAACCCTTGAATGAGTAGGTGTGTCCAAACTTTTGACTGGTACTGTATGTCCAACATCTGGAAAATACATATTTTTTTACATCCGTATAAGATGTATTTTGACTTCTGGAAAAGACATCGTATAACTTTTCATTCAGTACCTGAAATGCACATGATGTCAATGTCTGGCAAAGACGTCCAAAGCCTTGTTCACATCGACAGTTTGAAGCTATTCAAAACAAAAATGTTGGCATATCTGATTAGAATCTGTTCTTTTTCCTGCAGTCTGAACAGCCAAAAAGCACACGGAATCTGATATTTCAGGCCACGGTCAGATACAAATAGGATTCCAGGCCATGCGACTTGTGTCTGAATGGTCAAATCTGATTTGTTTGTAGACGGTTATTTGGGATATCTTGTTGCTTGCTATCTACTCTGTTGAAAGTTTGACAAGAACATGTGGTAGCTAACTAACTTGTTAAATGCTTACAAACAAATTAGAGAATGTTCTAGAAAGCTAAACAGCTACCTTAGGAGCTACACTCTAAAAAATTAGGGGTTCAACAAGTCTTCTTCTAAGATCCTCAAAGTTCTTCGAAGAACCTTAGGGTTCTTGGCACTGAAAACTGCCCCCAAAAGGTTATTCCAAGAACCCCATAGGAGGTGGGGTTCATCGAGGAACCTCCTTAGTTGGTGGGGAAACAGTGACCAGAGCTGAACTAGACACCAGACAGGCAATTGCTGAGTCAGCAACACTGTGGTCCTCTGTAGCTCAATTGGTAGAGCATGGCGCTTGTAACGCCAGGGTAGTGGGTTCGATCCCATGGACCACCCATACGTAAGAATGTATGCGCACATGACTGTAAGTCGCTTTGGATAAAAGCGTCTGCTAAATGGCATATTATTATTATTGTTGTCACCTTACCTTGCTACATAACTTCTGAGTGACAGGAAGCAGGAGCTCCATCACCAATCAGCCTACACCACTGCACACACACACCCGTTAGTACTATGACAACTACTGTAGCCATGTCAGCAAATGACTGCTGTCTGAGCACGCAAATCGGATTTGATCACTTGTAACTTGCTGTTTGGATAGACAGTGTTCCAAAACGGATTTGAAAAACAAAACTGATTTGATCATTAAGGCCTGCAGTGTGAAGAAGACTTACAAATATAATTTTGTTTAACGGGATTCTATTGTAGTTTATTATATTATATTCCATTATTTAGATGTGAAATCACATCTGATTAGGAGCATCCTGAGGTGCCTTGATGTATGATGGTGGTGGCTCTCATGGGAGGAGACAGACGCATTCATTTAATATTACTCAGAGGGGCGAAGCTTGGTGACGCGCAAGGGGCCAGAATTGTGAAACTGTACCCGGGAGAGGCTGTGTATCCCCATCCTTGTTCCTGTAAATTCGGAGAAGAACTAACGAAGAACTAACAGAGCGAATTACTTCAGTCTGTGTGGTTTCTTGGTTGAACATCAGGTTCGTATGGCGCGCAACAGGTAGCCAGTATCACTGTGAGAACGGAATGCGTTGCATTATGTTTATTCAAGGTAACCATCTAATCTCTGATCGCTTTAATGAACTCGATATTTACAAGTAGGATCTTCTGTGGAACGTTGAGAATAGCCTACTGATATATGATATGTCTGCGCAAGGGTTGCTGAGCAGCGTTTTCTCATGCTCCTCGCCAAGATCCAAAACAATGTCCAAACGGAGACTGAGACAGACTAGAAGTTTGGACTCAACTTTGATAAGACACTATGGGACCGAAACAGATGGGACATCGGGTCAAACAGATCAAAAGTCGTTTTACCTAAGTGTAAATCATGGTCGTTACCTCCGAGCCTCAAACGAAAACCTCTCCAAACTGGATGCGCCACTTACAGCTGGGGCAAAACAATGTCAGTCAGCATCCTCAAGCCTGTCAATATATTTGGATACTTCTTCTGGCCAATTCGACTACGATTCCAAGGCCACTAAAAGAAGCACGGCATGGGATTTACCTTTTCTTGTCAGAAGCCCCGTTACTCCAACCGGAAGCTCAAGCACTTTATTTTCACCTAGAAAGTGGCTTCAAAAGAAGCCATCTCCACCATCCATCCCTCAATCATACACTGTATGGAAATCCGAGGTAAGTAAGTGTTAAAATTCCACTGTTGTTGTTGTTGATAATGACTATGATGATGCTGGTAGTGATGATGATGATGGTGGTGATCATGATCATATTATTGTTGTTCAAACTGTCCATTATAAAGATTTAGGTTTGCTAAATTCCAGTAACTTTCCCAAAATTCCCAGTTTTTCCAGAAATCCCGGTTGGAATATTCCTGGAATATTGCAGAAATAAGCAGGAATTAATGAATCCTCCAACCTGAATTTATGGAAAACCTGGGGATTTTGGGAAAATGTACGGATTTTTGCAACCCCTATGTAGACTTCAGGTTGTACAGCCTGGTCTCATATACTAGACATAACATAGTAAAGGTAAATCGAAAACACTCAAATTCGTATGATATGTTACTTTTGTTATGGTTACATAAGACACGAATGGAGGGTGGTTATCGGGGTGGATGGGTCACCGTATAACATGAACGTCTGCGTGTTCGAATTTCATCACGGACAACTTTAGCATTTTAGCTAATTGTCAACTTTTCAACTACTTACTAATTTTGAGCTACTTTGCAAATACTTAGCATGTTAGCTAACCCTTCCCCTAACGCTAACCTAAACCCATTAACCTAACTCCTAACCTCAACCCCTAACTCTAACCCCTAGCATAGCTAACGTTAGCCAGCTAGCTAACGTTAGCCACCTAGCCACCTAGCTAATGTTAGCCACAACAAATTAGAATTCGTAAAATATCATATGTTTTTGCAAATTCATAACATATTGTACGTTTTGCAAATTCATTACGTATTATACATTTTTTTGAAAATTGTAACATATCATACGAATTGTAATTCATAACATATAATACGAAATGGATGATGGACATCCACAAATTATTATAAACCATACGAAATGTAACACATCATACTAAATGGTGCATCTCAGATTTACATACAGAATTACATTAAATGCTCTGAGACCAGGTTGGGCTGTATTACACAATAATATGCAAATTAAAGAAGCTTAGTTATTTAGTAAAGATGATGATGATGATTGAAGGTGGTGGTGAAAGTAGTAGCATTTGTAGTAGTATGGTGACAGCACCACATAGTTTTACAATGTGACAGTGTCAGTTGTCAACATGCAAAAACATGTATTTAGAGTAATGACTCATGACTAATATTTACACCTGTTGTCCTGGGAACTTTAACATCGAACTTTCAAATGCATATGTGTTAGTCTCATGTCTGAAATATGGAACACTGTCACAATTGAGCAATAGGATGTCAATTAGGCATACAGCATGATGTCACTGGCAAATTCCTTCTTCCTCAGAAGGATAGGCCATATCAAAAACCTTCAGCCTATTGAAACATATAGTATCTGTAGCCTAAAGAAGCATATGGTAGCTATAGCCTATGGAAGCATATAGCAGCTGTAGCTATAGCCTATAGAAGCATATAGCAGCTGTAGCTATAGCCTATAGAAGCATATTGCAGCTGCAGCTATAGCCTATAGAAGCATATAGTAGCTATAGCCTATAGAACCATATAGCAGCTGTAGCTGTAGCCTATAGAAGCATATTGCAGCTGCAGCTATAGCCTATAGAAGCATATAGCAGATGTAGCTATAGCCTATGGAAGCATATAGCAGCTGTAGCTATAGCCTATAGAAGCATATAGCAGCTGTAGCTATAGCCTATAGAAGCATATAGCAGCTGTAGCTATAGCCTATAGAAGCATATTGCAGCTGTAGCTATAGCCTATATAAGCATATTGCAGCTGTAGCTATAGCCTATATAAGCATATTGCAGCTGCAGCTATAGCCTATAGAAGCATATTGCAGCTGCAGCTATAGCCTATAGAAGCATATTGCAGCTGCAGCTATAGCCTATAGAAGCATATAGCAGCTGTAGCTATAGCCTATAGAAGCATATAGCAGCTGTAGCTGTAGCCTATAGAAGCAAATTGCAGCTGTAGCTATAGCCTATAGAAGCAAATTGCAGCTGTAGCTATAGCCTATAGAAGCATATAGTAGCTGTAGCCTATAGAAGCAAATTGCAGCTGTAGCTATAGCCTATAGAAGCAAATTGCAGCTGTAGCTATAGCCTATAGAAGCATATAGCAGCTGTAGCTATAGCCTATAGAAGCATATAGCAGCTGTAGCTGTAGCCTATAGAAGCATATAGCAGCTGTAGCTGTAGCCTATAGAAGCATATAGCAGCTGTAGGTATAGCCTATAGAAGCATATAGCAGCTGTAGCCTATTGAAGTGTATAGTAGCTATAGCCTATAGAAGCATATTGCAGCTGTAGCTATAGCCTATAGAAGCATATAGCAGCTGTCGCTATAGCCTATAGAACCATATAGCAGCTGTAGCTATAGCCTATAGAAGCATATAGCAGCTGTAGCTATAGCCTATAGAAGCATATTGCAGCTGTAGCTATAGCCTATAGAAGCATATAGCAGCTGTAGCCTATTGAAGTGTATAGTAGCTATAGCCTATAGAAGCATATTGCAGCTGTAGCTATAGCCTATAGAAGCATATTGCAGCTGTAGCTATAGCCTATAGAAGCATATAGCAGCTGTAGCTATAGCCTATAGAAGCATATAGCAGCTGTAGCTATAGCCTATAGAAGCATATAGCAGCTGTAGCTATAGCCTATAGAAGCATATAGCAGCTGTAGGTATAGCCTATAGAAGCATATAGCAGCTGTAGATATAGCCTATAGAAGCATATAGTAGCTATAGCCTATAGAAGCATATTGCAGCTGTAGCTATAGCCTATATAAGCATATAGCAGCTGTAGCTATAGCCTATAGAAGCATATGGCAGCTGTAGCTATAGCCTATAGAAGCATATAGCAGCTGTAGCTATAGCCTATAGAAACATATTGCAGCTGTCGCTATAGCCTATATAAGCATATAGCAGCTGTAGCTATAGCCTATAGAAGCATATAGCAGCTGTAGCTATAGCCTATAGAAGCATATAGTAGCTATAGCTATAGCCTATAGAAGCATATAGTAGCTATAGCCTATAGAAGCATATTGCAGCTGTAGTTGTAGCCTATAGAAGCATATGGCAGCTGTAGGTATAGCCTATAGAAGCATATAGCAGCTGTAGTTGTAGCCTATAGAAGCATATAGCAGCTGTAGCTATAGCCTATAGAAGCATATAGCAGCTGTAGCTATAGCCTATAGAAGCATATAGCAGCTGTAGCTATAGCCTATAGAAACATATTGCAGCTGTCGCTATAGCCTATAGAAGCATATAGCAGCTGCAGCTATAGCCTATAGAACCATATAGCAGCTGTAGCTATAGCCTATAGAAGCATATAGCAGCTGTAGCTATAGCCTATAGAAGCATATAGCAGCTGTAGCTATAGCCTATAGAAGCATATAGCAGCTGCAGCTATAGCCTATAGAACCATATAGCAGCTGTAGCTATAGCCTATAGAAGCATATAGCAGCTGTAGCTATAGCCTATAGAAGCATATAGCAGCTGTAGCTGTAGCCTATAGAAGCATATTGCAGCTGTAGTTGTAGCCTATAGAAGCATATAGCAGCTGTAGCTATAGCCTGTAGAAGCATATAGCAGCTGTAGCTATAGTCTATAGAAGCATATTGCAGCTGTAGCTATAGCCTATAGAAGCATATAGCAGCTGTAGCTATAGCCTATAGAAGCATATTGCAGCTGTAGCTATAGCCTATAGAAGCATATTGCAGCTGTAGCTATAGCCTATAGAAGCATATAGCAGCTGTAGCCTATTGAAGTGTATAGTAGCTATAGCCTATAGAAGCATATTGCAGCTGTAGCTATAGCCTATAGAAGCATATAGCAGCTGTAGCTATAGCCTATAGAAGCATATAGCAGCTGTAGCTATAGCCTATAGAAGCATATAGCAGCTGTAGATATAGCCTATAGAAGCATATAGCAGCTGTAGCTATAGCCTATAGAAGCATATAGCAGCTGTAGCTATAGCATATAGAAGCATATAGCAGCTGTTGCTATAGCCTATAGAACCATATAGCAGCTGTTGCTATAGCCTATAGAAGCATATAGCAGCTGTAGCTATAGCCTATAGAAGCATATTGCAGCTGTAGCTATAGCCTATAGAAGCATATAGCAGCTGTAGCCTATTGAAGTGTATAGTAGCTATAGCCTATAGAAGCATATTGCAGCTGTAGCTATAGCCTATAGAAGCATACAGCAGCTGTAGCTATAGCCTATAGAAGCATATAGCAGCTGTAGCTATAGCCTATAGAAGCATATTGCAGCTGTAGCTATAGCCTATAGAAGCATATAGCAGCTGTAGCTATAGCCTATAGAAGCATATAGCAGCTGTAGCTGTAGCCTATAGAAGCATATAGCAGCTGTAGCTATAGCCTATAGAAGCATATAGCAGCTGTAGCTATAGCCTATAGAAGCATATAGCAGCTGTAGCTATAGCCTATATAAGCATATAGCAGCTGTAGGTATAGCCTATAGAAGCATATAGCAGCTGTAGATATAGCCTATAGAAGCATATAGTAGCTATAGCCTATAGAAGCATATTGCAGCTGTAGCTATAGCCTATAGAAGCATATAGTAGCTATAGCTATAGCCTATAGAAGCATATAGTAGCTATAGCCTATAGAAGCATATTGCAGCTGTAGTTGTAGCCTATAGAAGCATATTGCAGCTGTAGTTGTAGCCTATAGAAGCATATAGCAGCTGTAGCTATAGCCTATATAAACATATTGCAGCTGTCGCTATAGCCTATAGAAGCATATAGCAGCTGTCGCTATAGCCTATAGAAGCATATAGCAGCTGTAGCTGTAGCCTATAGAAGCATATAGCAGCTGTAGCTGTAGCCTATAGAAGCATATAGCAGCTGTAGCTGTAGCCTATAGAAGCATATAGCAGCTGTAGCTGTAGCCTATAGAAGCATATAGCAGCTGTAGGTATAGCCTATAGAAGCATATAGCAGCTGTAGCTGTAGCCTATAGAAGCATATAGCAGCTGTAGCTGTAGCCTATAGAAGCATATAGCAGCTGTCGCTATAGCCTATAGAAGCATATAGCAGCTGTAGCTATAGCCTATAGAAGCATATAGTAGCTGTAGCTATAGCCTATAGAAGCATATAGCAGCTGTAGATATAGCCTATAGAAGCATATAGCAGCTGTAGCTATAGCCTATAGAAGCATATAGCAGCTGTAGCTATAGCCTATAGAACCATATAGCAGCTGTAGCTATAGCCTATAGAAGCATATAGCAGCTGTAGCTATAGCCTATAGAAGCATATAGCAGCTGTAGCTGTAGCCTATAGAAGCATATTGCAGCTGTAGTTGTAGCCTATAGAAGCATATAGCAGCTGTAGCTATAGCCTGTAGAAGCATATAGCAGCTGTAGCTATAGTCTATAGAAGCATATTGCAGCTGTAGCTATAGCCTATAGAAGCATATAGCAGCTGTAGCTATAGCCTATAGAAGCATATTGCAGCTGTAGCTATAGCCTATAGAAGCATATTGCAGCTGTAGCTATAGCCTATAGAAGCATATAGCAGCTGTAGCCTATTGAAGTGTATAGTAGCTATAGCCTATAGAAGCATATTGCAGCTGTAGCTATAGCCTATAGAAGCATATAGCAGCTGTAGCTATAGCCTATAGAAGCATATAGCAGCTGTAGCTATAGCCTGTAGAAGCATATAGCAGCTGTAGCTATAGTCTATAGAAGCATATTGCAGCTGTAGCTATAGCCTATAGAAGCATATAGCAGCTGTAGCTATAGCCTATAGAACCATATAGCAGCTGTAGCTATAGCCTATAGAAGCATATAGCAGCTGTAGCTATAGCCTATAGAAGCATATAGCAGCTGTAGCTGTAGCCTATAGAAGCATATTGCAGCTGTAGTTGTAGCCTATAGAAGCATATAGCAGCTGTAGCTATAGCCTGTAGAAGCATATAGCAGCTGTAGCTATAGTCTATAGAAGCATATTGCAGCTGTAGCTATAGCCTATAGAAGCATATAGCAGCTGTAGCTATAGCCTATAGAAGCATATTGCAGCTGTAGCTATAGCCTATAGAAGCATATTGCAGCTGTAGCTATAGCCTATAGAAGCATATAGCAGCTGTAGCCTATTGAAGTGTATAGTAGCTATAGCCTATAGAAGCATATTGCAGCTGTAGCTATAGCCTATAGAAGCATATAGCAGCTGTAGCTATAGCCTATAGAAGCATATAGCAGCTGTAGCTATAGCCTATAGAAGCATATAGCAGCTGTAGCTATAGCATATAGAAGCATATAGCAGCTGTTGCTATAGCCTATAGAACCATATAGCAGCTGTAGCTATAGCCTATAGAAGCATATAGCAGCTGTAGCTATAGCCTATAGAAGCATATTGCAGCTGTAGCTATAGCCTATAGAAGCATATAGCAGCTGTAGCCTATTGAAGTGTATAGTAGCTATAGCCTATAGAAGCATATTGCAGCTGTAGCTATAGCCTATAGAAGCATATAGCAGCTGTAGCTATAGCCTATAGAAGCATATAGCAGCTGTAGCTATAGCCTATAGAAGCATATTGCAGCTGTAGCTATAGCCTATAGAAGCATATAGCAGCTGTAGCTATAGCCTATAGAAGCATATAGCAGCTGTAGCTGTAGCCTATAGAAGCATATAGCAGCTGTAGCTATAGCCTATAGAAGCATATAGCAGCTGTAGCTATAGCCTATAGAAGCATATAGCAGCTGTAGCTATAGCCTATATAAGCATATAGCAGCTGTAGGTATAGCCTATAGAAGCATATAGCAGCTGTAGATATAGCCTATAGAAGCATATAGTAGCTATAGCCTATAGAAGCATATTGCAGCTGTAGCTATAGCCTATAGAAGCATATAGTAGCTATAGCTATAGCCTATAGAAGCATATAGTAGCTATAGCCTATAGAAGCATATTGCAGCTGTAGTTGTAGCCTATAGAAGCATATTGCAGCTGTAGTTGTAGCCTATAGAAGCATATAGCAGCTGTAGCTATAGCCTATATAAACATATTGCAGCTGTCGCTATAGCCTATAGAAGCATATAGCAGCTGTCGCTATAGCCTATAGAAGCATATAGCAGCTGTAGCTGTAGCCTATAGAAGCATATAGCAGCTGTAGCTGTAGCCTATAGAAGCATATAGCAGCTGTAGCTGTAGCCTATAGAAGCATATAGCAGCTGTAGCTGTAGCCTATAGAAGCATATAGCAGCTGTAGGTATAGCCTATAGAAGCATATAGCAGCTGTAGCTGTAGCCTATAGAAGCATATAGCAGCTGTAGCTGTAGCCTATAGAAGCATATAGCAGCTGTCGCTATAGCCTATAGAAGCATATAGCAGCTGTAGCTATAGCCTATAGAAGCATATAGCAGCTGTAGCTATAGCCTATAGAAGCATATAGCAGCTGTAGATATAGCCTATAGAAGCATATAGCAGCTGTAGCTGTAGCCTATAGAAGCATATAGCAGCTGTAGCTATAGCCTATAGAAGCATATAGCAGCTGTAGCTGTAGCCTATAGAAGCATATAGCAGCTGTAGCTATAGCCTATAGAAGCATATAGCAGCTGTAGCTGTAGCCTATAGAAGCATATAGCAGCTGTAGCTGTAGCCTATAGAAGCATATAGCAGCTGTAGCTATAGCCTGTAGAAGCATATAGCAGCTGTAGCTATAGCCTATAGAAGCATATAGCAGCTGTAGCTGTAGCCTATAGAAGCATATAGCAGCTGTAGCTGTAGCCTATAGAAGCATATAGCAGCTGTAGGTATAGCCTATAGAAGCATATAGCAGCTGTAGCTGTAGCCTATAGAAGCATATAGCAGCTGTAGCTGTAGCCTATAGAAGCATATAGCAGCTGTAGCTGTAGCCTATAGAAGCATATAGCAGCTGTAGGTATAGCCTATAGAAACATATAGCAGCTGTAGCTGTAGCCTATAGAAGCATATAGCAGCTGTAGCTATAGCCTATAGAAGCATATAGCAGCTGTAGCTATAGCCTATAGAAGCATTTAGCAGCTGTAGCTGTAGCCTATAGAAGCATATAGCAGCTGTAGCTATAGCCTATAGAAGCATTTAGCAGCTGTAGCTGTAGCCTATAGAAGCATATAGCAGCTGTAGCTGTAGCCTATATAAACCTATCGAAGCCTATAGTAGCTGTAGATTAGCCTGGGTGCCAGTCTGTTTTTGCCCTCTTGTCAACTCCTTAATGAATTGTCTTGACAATAACAATGGAGTAGGCCTAGGCATAACAATGGAGTAGGCCTAGGCAAAACAATGGAGTAGGCCTAGGCAAAACAATGGAGTAGGCCTAGGCAAAACAATGGAGTAGGCCTAGGCAAAAGCACAAACAGACATGGGACCAGGCTAGCTGGCTACCCTTTGGATAAATCTGGAGGGAATCTTGCTTTATAAAACAAACAAACAAGCCAAGCTATTAATCTACTTGTACGTACAGTACCAGTCAAAAGTTTGGACACACCAACTCATGGGTTTTTCTTTATTTTGTACTATTTTCTACATTGTAGAATAATAGTGAAGACATAAAAACTATGAAAGAACACATACGGAATCATGTAGGAACCAAAAAAGTGTTAAACAAATCCAAATATATTTTATATTTGAGATTCTTCAAAGTAGCCACCATTTGCCTTGACAACAGCTTTGCACACTCTTGGCAGTCTCTCAACCAGCGTCACCTGAAATGCTTTTCCAACAGTCTTGAAGGAGTTCCCACATATGTTGAGCACTTGTTGGCTGCTTTTCCTTCACTCTGCGGTCTGACTCATCCCAAACCATCTCAATTGGGTTGAGGTCGGGGGATTGTGGAGGCTAGGTCATCTGATGCAGCACTCCATCACTCTCCTTCTTGGTCAAATAGCCCTTACAGAGCCTGGAGGTGTGTTGGGTCATGTGTTGGGTCATTGTCCTGTTGAAAAACAAATGATAGTCCCACTAACCCCAAACAAGATGGGATGGCGTATCGCTGCAGAATGCTGTGGTAGCCATCCTGGTTCTGTGCCTTGAATTCTAAATAAATCACACACAGTGTCACCAGTAAAGCACCCCCACACCATCACCCCTCCTCCTCCATGCTTTATGGTGGGAAATAAACATGCAGAGATCATCCGTTCACCCACACTGCTTCTCACAAAGACACGGCGGTTGGAACCAAAAATCTCAAATTTGGACTCATCAGACCAAAGGACACATTTCCACCGGTCTGATGTCCGTTGCTCATGTTTCTTGGCCCAAGCAAGTCTCTTCTTCTTATTGGTGTCCTTTAGTAGTGGTTTCTTTGCAGCAATTCGACCATGAAGAACAGCGCCGGAAGAAGATGGCTGCCGTTTTACAGCCCTCTAACCAATTGTACTATTATGTGTGTTTTTCCGCGTTATTTGTAATTTATTTTGTACATAATGTTTATGCCATCGTCTCTTATAACCAAAGAGAGCTTCTGGATATCAGGACAGCGATTACTCACCTCGCGTTGGACGAACACTTTTTTTTTCAACGAGGCGTTCGCGAAGGATATTCTACAGACTCCAGACAAGGCCCAGATCCCCGTCATTCGCGTGAGGAAGAGACGGAGATACCGTGGACGTAGGTCGGGGTGCCTTGTAAAGATCCGACGGCGAACGAGTAAACTGCCTCTCCCATCAATCCTATTAGCCAACGTTCAAGCTTTGGATAATAAAATGGACGATTTAAGATTACGGTTATCCTACCAACGGGACATTAAAAACTGTAATATCTTATGTTTCACGGAGTCGTGGCTGAATGACAACAATGACAACATTCAGCTAGCAGGCTATACGCTACATCGGCAGGACAGAACGGCAGACTCGGGTAAGACGAGGGGTGGCGGTCTCTGTATTTTTGTAAACAACAGCTGGTGCACAAAATCAAATACTAAGGAAGTCTCAAGGTTTTGCTCGCCTGAGGTAGAGTATCTTATGATAAGCTGTAGACCACACTATTTACCAAGAGAGTTTTCATCTATACTTTTCATAGCTGTCTATTTACCACCACAAACCAATGCTGGCATTAAGATTGCACTGAATGAGTTGTACAAGGCCATTAATCAACAGGAAAACGCTCATCCAGATGCAGCGCTCCTAGTAGCAGGGGACTTTAATGCAGGGAAACTTAAATCCGTTCTACCTCATTTCTACCAGCATGTTAAATGTGCAACCAGAGGGGAAAAAACTCTAGACCACCTTTACTCCACACACAGAGACGCATACAAAGCTCTCCCTCGCCCTCCATTTGGCAAATCTGACCATAACTCTATCCTCCTGATTCCTGCTTATAAGCAAAAACTGAAGCAGGAAGCACCAGTGACTCGGCTAATAAAAAAGTGGTCAGATGACGCAGATGCTAAGCTACAGGACTGTTTTGCTAGCACAGACTGGAACATGTTCAGGGATTCTTCAGACAGCATTGAGGAGTACACCACATCAGTCACTGGCTTCATCAATAAGTGCATCGATGATGTCGTCCCCACAGTGACCGTACGTACATACCCCAACCAGAAGCCATGGATTACAGGAAACATCCGCACTGAGCTAAAGGGTAGAGCTGCCGCTTTCAAGGAACGGGACTCTAACCCGGACGCTTATAAGAAATCCCGCTATGACCTCCGACGAACCATCAAACAGGCAAAGAGTCAATACAGGTCTAAGATTGAATCATACTACACTGGCTCTGACGCTCGTCGGATGTGGCAGGGCTTGAAAACTATTACAGACTACAAAGGGAAGCACAGCCGCGAGCTGCCCAGTGACACAAGCCTACCAGACGAGCTAAACCACTTCTATGCTCGCTTCGAGGCAAGCAACACTGAAGCATGCATGAGAGCACCAGCTGTTCCGGACGACTATGTGATCACGCTCTCCGTAGCCGATGTGAGTAAGACTTTTAAGCAGGTCAACATTCACAAGGCCGCAGGGCCAGACGGATTACCAGGACGTGTACTCCGAGCATGTGCTGACCAACTGGCAAGTGTCTTCACTGACATTTTCAACATGTCCCTGACTGAGTCTGTAATACCAACATGTTTCAAGCAGACCACCATAGTCCCCGTGCCCAAGAACTCTAAGATAACCTGCCTAAATGACTACCGACCCGTGGCACTGACGTCTGTAGCCATGAAGTGCTTTGAAAGACTGGTCATGGCTCACATCAACAGCATAATCCCAGAAACCCTAGACCCACTCCAATTTGCATACCGCCCCAACAGATCCACAGATGATGCAATCTCTATCGCACTCCACACTGCCCTTTCCCACCTGGACAAGAGGAACACCTACGTGAGAATGCTATTCATTGACTACAGCTCAGCATTCAACACCATAGTGCCCTCAAAGCTCATCACTAAGCTAAGGATCCTGGGACTAAACACCTCCCTCTGCAACTGGATCCTGGACTTCCTGACGGGCCGCCCCCAGGTGGTAAGGGTAGGTAACAACACATCTGCCACACTGATCCTCAACACGGGGGCCCCTCAGGGGTGCGTGCTCAGTCCCCTCCTGTACTCTCTGTTCACCCATGACTGCATGGCCAGGCACGACTCCAACACCATCATTAAGTTTGCCGACGACACAACAGTGGTAGGCCTGATCACCGACAACGATGAGACAGCCTATAGGGAGGAGGTCAGAGATCTGGCCGTGTGGTGCCAGGACAACAACCTCTCCCTCAACGTGACCAAGACAAAGGAGATGATTGTGGACTACAGGAAAAAAAAGAGGACTGAGCACGCCCCCATTCTCATCGACGGGGCTGTAGTGGAACAGGTTGAGAGCTTCAAGTTCCTTGGTGTCCACATCACCAACGAACTATCATGGTCCAAACACACCAAGACAGTCGTGAAGAGGGCACGACAAAGCCTATTCCCCCTCAGGAGACTAAAAAGATTTGGCATGGGTCCTCAGATCCTCAAAAAATTCTACAGCTGCACCATCGAGAGCATCCTGACTGGTTGCATCACCGCCTGGTATGGCAACTGCTTGGCCTCTGACCGCAAGGCACTACAGAGGGTAGTGCGTACGGCCCAGTACATCACTGGGGCAAAGCTCCCTGCCATCCAGGACCTCTATACCAGGCGGTGTCAGAGGAAGGCCCTCAAAATTGTCAAAGACTCCAGTCACCCTAGTCATAGACTGTTCTCTCTGCTACCGCACGGCAAGCAGTACCGGAGTGCCAAGTCTAGGTCCAAAAGACTTCTCAACAGCTTCTACCCCCAAGCCATAAGACTCCTGAACAGCTAATCATGGCTACCCGGACTATTTGCACTGCCCCCCCACCCCATCCTTTTTACGCTGCTGCTACTCTGTTAAGTATTTATGCATAGTCACTTTAACTCTACCCACATGTACATATTACCTCAACTAGCCGGTGCCCCCGCACATTGACTATGCAACGGTACCCCCCTGTATATATAGCCTCCCTACTGTCACTTTATTCTATTGTATATATAGCCTCCCTACTGTCACTTTATTTTTTACTTCTGCTCTTTTTTTTCTCAACACTTTTTTGTTGTTGTTTTATTCTTACTTTTTTGTTTAAAATAAATGCACTGTTGGTTAAGGGCTGTAAGTAAGCATTTCACTGTAATGTCTGCACCTGTTGTATTCGGCGCATGTGACCAATAAAATTTGATTTGATTTGATTTGATTTGATTCACATAGTCTCTTCTAAACAGTTGATGTTGAGATGTGTCTGTTACTTGAACTCTGTGAATCATTTGTTTGGGCTGCAATTTCTAATGAACTTATCCTCTGCAGCAGAGGTAACTCTGGGTCTTCCATTCCCGTGGTGGTCCTCATGAGAGCCAGTTTCATCACAACGCTTGATGGTTTTTGTGACTGCACTTAAAGAAACTTTCAAAGTTCTTGAAATGTTCCGTATCGACTGACCTTCATGTCTTAAAGTAATGAAGGACTGTCGTTTCTCATTGCTTATTTGAGCTGTTCTTGCCATAATATGGACTTGGTCTTTTACCAAATAGGGCTATCCTCTGTATACCTTGTCACAACACAATGAATTGGCTCAAACGCATTAAGAAGGAAATAAATTCCACAAATTAACTTTTAAGAAGGCACACCTGTTAATTGAAATGCATTCCAGGTGACTACCTCATGAAGCTGGTTGAGAGAATGCCAATAGTGTGCAAAGGTGTCATCAAGGCAGAGGGTGGTAAATTGAAGAATCTCAAATATAAAATATATTTTGATTTGTTTAACACTTTTTTGGTTACTATATGATTCCATATGTGTTATTTCATAGTTTTGATGTCTTCACTATTATTCTACAATGCAAAAATAAAGAAAAACCCTTGAATGAGTAGGTGTGTCCAAACTTTTGACTGGTAGTGTATATCAGAGATCAAAACAATCTTTCTCCAGGATTTGACAGTGTGATTACAGCTCTGTCTGAGTAGTTTTGCAGAAGAGACTTAGAGAGGGACTCTTGTCCCTGTGGACTGTATGTCCTGCTTTTAGATAAACAGAACCTTGTGTTTATAGAAAACCTTTCATCAAAGGCAGCAGGGCCATTTCCTCTTCAATGCATTCAAACAATGTGGTCAGTTAGAATGACCGGTCAGAATCAACAGAACTTTTTTGAGTGGTGGATTACACATGGAAATCAACATATAGGAACACCTGTGTTAAATGTAAAGGCCTATTATTTTTGGGAGCTCAAAGTGACTGAGTCTACTAGTATGGTAGGTGTTAGTCTATACTATGGCTCCCCAACTGACGGGTGAATTTATTTGGCGCCCCAAATTATTTATTTTTTACATTGTTTGACCTAAAGACTATAAAAACACTAGCACATCAACTCCAAGTGATTTTAATTAGGAAATAAAAAAGTATTCCCATGCATAACAGAGTGATAGACGCTGAGTATACAAAACATTAAGTACACCTGCTCTTTCCATGACATATACTGACCAGGTGAATCCAGGTGAAAGCTATGATCCCTTATTGATGTCACTTGTTAAATCCACTTCAATCAGTGTAGATGAAGGGAAGGAGACAGGTTAAAGAAGGATTTTTAAGCCTTGAGACAATTGAGACATGGATTGTGTATGTGTGCCATTCAGAGGGTGAATGGGCAAGACAAAATATATAAGTTCCTTTGAACGGGGTATGGTAGAAGGTGACAGGTGCACCAGTTTGTGTCAAGAACTGCAACGCTGCAGGGTTTCTCAGGCTCAACAGTTTTCCGTGTGTATCAAGAATGGTCCACCACCCTAAGGACATCCAGCCAATCTGACACAACTGTGGGAAGCATTGGAGGCAACATGGGCCAGCATCACTGTGGAACGCTTTCGACACCTTGTAGAGTCCATGCCCTGACGAATTGAGGCTGTTCTGAGGGCAAAAGAGGGGGGGGGGTGCAACTCATTATTAGGAAGGTGTTCTTAATGTTTTGTACACTCAGTGTATTTGATCGTATACAAATGTAAGCAAGGTTTGAAATGATTATGTTTTAGTCAAATATTATATATGTTTGGGCTTCTTGCAGTCAATTTTCAGTCTACAAATTATTTGTAACTATGTTTCGGCCCCCTGACCATCCGCTCAAGAAAAAATCATCCCGCGGCTGAATCTAGCTGATGATCCCTGAACTATACAGTAGGTCGGCTGTCTATGACATTGGACTTGTTCAATGGAGACAATTAATTGGTGTCATGGGAACTGAACTTTCTCTCCAACCTCTTTATTCAATAAGTCTGTACCCAGAAGTAACTGAAATACTGTACCTGGCCTGAATTCCTAAAAGGCTGATGTAATTTCCCTTACAAAAAAAAAAGCACATGAAAAGATCTTGTGAAAAGAACATGGTTTTCGGACACGTGTGACGTTTCACATACATTTTTCACGACTCAGACACGTGGTTTCGCAACATTTCACATTTGATATTATACGTTTCACATGTGTGCATTTGTAACTGGTGGGATTAGAACCATCATCTTGACCATTCGACCAAGAGGGCCAACTCGTATCCACTACAGTGACCCATGACCCAACTCTATATCCACTACACTTTCACATGTGCATTTTCCCATTTTAAATGTCAGCTAGAGCTGTCGAATGATTCAAAAATGTAATCGAGTTTATCGCAGGATTTGCTCAATTTGAGCTGTAATTTGAAAATGTTCATACAAAAAGCATTACAAGAATATTAGCAAAATCTGTTAAATTGATAAACACACTTTCTTTAACCTCAAAGTCAACTTGTTTTGACATCACATTGTTGTTGTTAGCCGGGATGTTTTCTGTGTATTTTGAACGCTTTCAGACGATGCGGGAACATTGTTTTTGTGGACAAGAGTTACGAAAAGTGAATTTGTACCATGTTAAAAAGGAAAAGGAAACAGGGAGCGCTAGAGAGCATCTCTGTTCTTCCTACGGTCACTGACCAGCGCCTGCAGCAGTAATACTCCCAATGGATGGCTCAGAAGTAAGAAATCATAATTTTTTAACACACTTGAATTATTACACTCATGTAGGCTAAGTTACCTTTTTACAGAATGGCATTACAGAATTTTCAAGTCCATATGTGGAAACATTGCTACTGTAACATGTTAACACCACCTTTTGACATGTGAGGAGAATAACACTATTTCACCAGTACATGTTAAATTGCAAGTTTTTTTTAAACATGTGAAACAGAAATGTTCACATGTGCAAATTAAATTCATGTTTTTCTTCTCACATGTGAAAAGGTGGTGTTAACATGTGAACTCTAAATTTAATACATGTGATAAAATGGTTTCACATGTGAAATTTAAGCTCAACATGTGAAAACAGCTATTTCACGTTTTTTTTTTTTTTATATATATTTTTGTAAGGGTTACTGCTGCCATTTTGTTGTTGTTTTTTTCAGGACCCATTTTTAGAATATAGTGTGTTGTAACATGGTTGTAATCGTTCTTAAGTGAATGTTGTACTATGTTTTATGTAAACTTTTATAGCCAGGAATGTGTCTCGAAACACAGAGCAGGATTGGTGTCGATTACTGCATGATGTAACCATTTCAGTATGGTTACTGTGTTTGCATGTTGCTGCACTTCAAATACTTAATGTAATCGGGGTGTCTCAGTTATCATTATATAAATTGTGGAGTTGTTGCATATTTGTATTCCTTTTAGGAATGAAAGGGGGAATGCTTGTGAGCTTTTGGTGTGTTTAGCTCAGTCTGGAGACTGCTGCCAAGTGCACTGCATCCGCTCTGAGTCCAATCACATTAAGAGTAATTAAAACAAACCAAATCTACTACAAGGATATGGACACTCAGCAAACACCTGACTCTATAGATTCACACACACACACACACACACACACACACACACACACACACACACACACACACACACACACACACACACACACACACACACACACACACACAAACACACACAGACACACACACACACACACACACCCCATGTTGTGTCTCATCTCTATAAAAAAATGCTAATAGGGAGACGTCTAGGAGGTCTAATGTTGCAGTAGAGGTGGGTCTGAATCCCCCAATCCATTTTCTCTCCCATTGCTCTCCCATTGCTCTCCCTAAATTCTAAAGTTTCAAGCAGATGTAGTACTTGTTGGCATAATCAGGACAAGCTGCATTCCTGGGGCCAGGGCAGTGTGGGATCATTCACCCCTCCCCATGCCGGTTCACTCCTTCCTAATAAGTCAACTTGTTGAGCAGTTTCTATTGCTTTTTACTCTATTGCATTTGATAGACTGTTCAAAGTCCAGCTATGCATACAGCTTTTTTATATCCATCTCAACATACCTCAGTAGCAACATCTAAAGTATTATGTTGTTACTGTAGTAATTACAGTGTTACTACACAAGTTTAAGAGCAATTTAATGTAAAGTGTTACAGCATTATATTGTTTCTAGGTGTTTCAATAAAGGAGACGCCTTACAAAAACAAAACAAATGAAAGAAATAATGTGGGGTGAAAAAACACCTGGTTTTCGGACACGTGTGAACACACAAATCACGTGACATCAAGTGAGATTTTCACATGTGAACGTTTTTTACATGTGAAACTGAAAACGTTATTCTGCTCACATGTGAAAGGTGGTGTTAACATGTGAACTCTAAATGTAATGCATGTGAATATATGGTTTCAACATGTGAAAACTGCTATTTCACATGTGAAACTGCACATTTGACATGTGTTTATTTTTTTTGTTGGGGAGTGGGGGGGGGGGACCTTTGCTCAAAAGTGTCTTGGAGGCAATGCACTCAAATGATATGGTACTGTAGATAGCCCACCCTCTCTCACCCATTTTTGCACATCTGTGTGTCAGTTTGCATTGTCTTGTTCAATCTGGCAGTTCTTAAAACTGGGCTTAGTAACTGTTAGCAGATACAAAGTTAGAGTTATAAATAGCTTATTGCTGATGAGTCAGAAAACCCAAATCCCCGTGACTACTCTGCCTGGAGTAATGTGTTGTTTCTTCTTGATGGACATTCTTACTGCAGCTCAGGCATTTCATTTCCTGTCATTTCTGCAAAGGAAACTATTTTAATTGGTTAACTTCGGTTTGTCACAAAGATTGGTAAGCGATAGGATAGCGAGCTCATTCCCCTCAAGTCTTGGTAGCTTTTGGAAGCCGTAAGATCCTATCATGATTTAACTTTATTAACTTGGAAGTCACAAAGCGATTAAATCTTCTCATATAAGACCAAGCCATGTAAGTTAACAATATCATATACACACTTCTTTACCTCCAAACAAAAGAACCAGAGGCAATACCAGTCTACAGTTATATAGCGATGGTCATCAAAATTGTTAAAAGGATTTAAAAACAATTATAATAACTGCAACAGTTGGAAACTTTTATACTTTTTTAAAAATCCATCAGATATTGACTGAATTATAGCACATGAAAAGTATAGCACAAATAATAGAGTTCAGGGATTTTGGTGGGAATTCAGGTATTCAATGTATTGTTAAATTTCACTTAATTTTTCTTAGAATGCACTCATATATATTTTTCTAATGGTATCAGCTAATGTTTTTATACACTGAGTATACCAAACATTAGAAACATCTTCCTAATATTTCCTAATGCATTCCTATTTTGCCCTCAGAACAAACAGCCTCCATTCGGTGGGGCATAGACTCTACAAGGTGTCGAAGGCGTTACACAGGGATGCTGGCCCATGTTGACTCCAATGCTTCCCACAGTTGTGTCAAGTTGGCTGGATGTCCTTTGGGTGGTGGACCATTCTTGATACACACGGGAAACTGTTGAGCGTGAAAAACCCAGCAGCGTTGCAGTTCTTGACACAAACTGGTGCGCCTGGCACCTACTACCATACCCTGTTCAAAGGCACTTAAATATTCGCCCTCTGAATGGCACATACACCAGTTTCCTTCCCTTCATCTACACTGATTGAAGTGGAATTAACAGGTGACATTAGTAAGGGATCATAGCTTTCACCTGGATTCACCTGGTCAGTCTATGTCATGGAAAGAGCAGGTGTTCTTAATGTTTTGTACACTCACTATTTTGTGTTAAAATAAAGAAATTTAAATGTGCCTCATTTCCTGTAACCACCAAAAACCTTCTATGTCTAGGCCTACCTGAACTCACCTGTGCTGTCTAGACTGCCTCATTAATTAGTGTTGTTGTCACTTTCTGTTGCATAATTCAACAAGCGTGTCAATAGCAGGATACCCTCAGATAAAAAATCAATACGCTTGGCTCTAGGTTACACCTACAGTTGAAGTCGGAAGTTTACATACACCTTAGCCAAATATATTTAAACTCAGTTTTTCACAATCCCTGACATTTAATCTTAGTAAAAATACAGTTAGGATCACCACTTCATTTAAAGAATGTGAAATGTCTGAATAATAGTAGAGTGAATTATTTATTTCAGCTTTTATTTATTTCATCACATTCCCAGTGGGTCAGAAGTTTACATACACTCAATTAGTATTTGATAGCATTTCCTTTAAATTGTTTAAATTGGGTCAAACGTTTCGGGTAGCCTTCCACAAGCTTCCCACAATAAATTGGGTGAATTTTGGCCCATTTCTCCTGACAGAGCTGGTGTAACTGAGTCAGGTTTGTAGGCCTCCTTGCTCGCACATGCTTTTTCAGTTCTGCCCACAAATGTTCTATAGGATTGAGGTCAGGTCTTTGTGATGGCCACTCCAATACCTTGACTTTGTTGTCTTTAAGCCATTTTGCCACAACTTTGGAAGTATGCTTGGGGTCATTGTCCATTCGGAAGACCCATTTGTGACCAAGCTTTAACTTCCTGACTGATGTCTTGAGATGTTGCTTCAATAGATCCACATAATTTTCCTTCCTCATGATGCCATCTATTTTGTGAAGTGCACCAGTCCCTCCTAGCAGCAACGCACCCCCACAGCATGATGCTGCCACCCCCGTGCTTCACGGTTGGGATGGTGTTCTTTGGCTTGCAAACCTTACCCTTTTTCCTCCAAACGTAACGATGGTCATTATGGCCAAACAGTTATATTTTTGTTTCATCAGACCAGAGGACATTTCTCCAAAAAGTACGATCTTTGTCCCCATGTGCAGTTGCAAACCGTAGTCTGGCTTTTTTATGGCGGTTTTGGAGCAGTGGCTTCTTCCTTGCTGAGCGGCCTTTTAGGTTATATCGATATAGGACTTGTTTTACTGTGGATACAGATACTTTTGTACCTGTTTTTCCAGCATCTTCACAAGGTCCTTTGCTGTTGTTCTGGGATTGATTTGCACTTTTCGCACCAAAGTACGTTCATCTCTAGGAAACAGAACGCGTCTCCTTCCTGAGCTGTATGACGGCTGCGTGGTCCCATGGTGTTTATACTTGCGTACTATTGTTTGTACAGATGAACGTGGTACCTTCAGGCGTTTGAAAATTGCTCCCAAGGACGAACCAGACTTGTGGAGGTCTACAATTCTTTTTCTTAGCTGATTTCTTTTGATTTTCCCATGAAGTCAAGCAAAGAGGCACTGAGTTTGAAGGTAGGCCTTGACATACATCCACAGGGACACCTCCAATTGACTCAAATTATGTCAATTGGCCTATCAGAAGCTTCTAAAGCCATGACATCATTTTCTGGAATTTTCCAAGCTGTTTAAAGGCACATTCAACTTAGTGTATATAAACTTCTGACCCACTGGAATTGTGATACAGTGAATTATAAGTGAAATAATCTGTCTGTAAGCAATTGTTGGAAAAATTACTTGTGTCATGCACAAAGTAGATGTCCTAACCGACTTGGCAAAACTATAGTTTGTTAAAACGAGTTTTAATGTCTCCAACCTAAGTGTATGTAAACTTCCGACTTCAACTGTTCATAAACTACAAGTCAAAAGTTTGGACACACCTACTCATTCAATTGTTTTTCTTTATTTTTACTATTTTTTACATTGTAGAATAATAGTGAATAATAGTGAAGACATCAAAACTATGAAATAACACATATGGAATCATGTAGTAACCAAAAAATTGTTTAACAAATCAAAATATATGTTATATTTGAGATTCTTCAAACAGCCCCCCTTTGCTTTTATGATAGCTTTGCACACTCTTGGCATTCTCTCAACCAGCTTCATGAGGTAGTCATCTGGAATGCATTTCAATTAACAGGTGTGCCTTCTTAAAAGTAAATTTGTGGAATTTCTTTCCTTCTTAATGCGTTTGAGCCAATCAGTTGTGTTGTGACAAGGTAGGGGGGGTATACAGAAGATAGCCCTATTTGACCAAGTCCATATTATGGCAAGAACAGCTCAAATAAGCAAAGAAAAATGACATTCCATCATTACTTTAAAACATGAAGGTCAGTCAATACGGAACATTTCAAAAACTTTAAAAGTTTCTTCAAGAGCAGTCGCAAAAACCATCAAGCTCTATGATGAAACTGGCTCTCACGAGGACCACTACAGAAATGGAAGACCCAGAGTTACCTCTGCTGCAGAGGATAAGTTCATTAGAGTTACCGGCCTCAGAAATTGCAGCCCAAATAAATGCTTCACAGAGTTCAAGTCACAAACACATCTCAACATCAACTGTTCAGAGGGGACTGTGTGAATCAGACCTTCATGGTCGAATTGCTGCAAAGAAACCACTACTAAAGGACACCAATAACAAGAAGAGACCTGCTTGGGCCAAGAAACACGAGCAATGGACATTGGACCGGTGAAAATGTGTCCTTTGGTCTGGAGTCCAAATTTGAGATTTTTGGTTCCAACCGCCGTGTCTTTGTGAGACACATGGTGGGTGAACGGGTGATCTCCTCCCAGAGTGCGAAGAGCCTTGGCGTGACCCTGGACAACACCCTGTCGTTCTCCGCTAACATCAAGGCGGTGACCCGATCCTGTAGGTTCATGCTCTACAACATTCGGAGAGTACGACCCTGCCTTACACAGGAAGCGGCACAGGTCCTAATCCAGGCACTTGTCATCTCCCGTCTGGATTACTGCAACTCGCTGTTGGCTGGGCTCCCTGCCTGTGCCATTAAACCCCTACAACTCATCCAGAATGCCGCAGCCCGTCTGGTGTTCAACCTTCCCAAGTTCTCTCACGTCACCCCGCTCCTCCGCACACTCCACTGGCTTCCAGTTGAAGCTCGCATCTGCTACAAGACCATGGTGCTTGCCTACGGAGCTGTGAGGGGAACGGCACCTCCGTACCTTCAGGCTCTGATCAGTCCCTACACCCAAACGAGGGCATTGCGTTCATCCACCTCTGGCCTGCTGGCTCCCCTACCTCTGCGGAAGCATAGTTCCCGCTCAGCCCAGTCAAAACTGTTCGCTGCTCTGGCACCCCAATGGTGGAACAAGCTCCCTCACGACGCCAGGACAGCGGAGTCACTCACCACCTTCCGGAGACATTTGAAACCCCACCTCTTTAAGGAATACCTGGGATAGGATAAAGTAATCCTTCTACCCCCCCTTACCCCAACCCAAACCCCAACCAAAAAAAAAAAAAAAAAAAAAAAACATTGTAAAGTGGTGATCCCACTGGCTATAAGGTGAATGCACCTATTTCTAAGTCGCTCTGGATAAGAGCGTCTGCTAAATGACGTAAATGTAAATGTAAATGTGTAGTTCCCACCGTAAAGCATGGAGGAGGAGGTGTTATGGTGTGGGGGTGCTTTGCTGGTGACAGTGTCTGTGATTTATTTAGAATTCAAGGCACCCTTAACCAGAATGGCTAACACAGCATTCTGCAGCGATACGCCATCCCATCTGGTTTGGCCTTAGTGGGACTATCATTTGTTTTTCAACAGGACAATGACCAAACAGACCTCCAGGCTGTGTAAGGGTTATTTGACCAAGAAGGAGAGTGATGGAGTGCTGCATCAGATGACCTGGCCTCCACAATCCCCCGACCTCAACCCAATTGAGATGGTTGGGGATGAGTTGGATGGCAGAGTGAAGAAAAAGCAGCCAACAAGTGCTCAGCATATGTGGGAACTCCTTCAAGACTGTTGGAAAAGCATTCCAGGTGAAGCTGGTTGAGAGAATGCCAAAAGCTTTCATCAAGGCAATGGGCGGCTATTTGAAGAATCTCAAATATAAAATATATTTTGATTTGTTTAACACTTTTTTGGTTACTACAGTGAGGGAAAAAAGTATTTGATCCCCTGCTGAATTTGTACGTTTGCCCACTGACAAAGAAATGATCAGTCTATAATTTTAATGCTAGGTTTATTTGAACAGTGAGGGACAGAATAACAACAAATAAATCCAGAAAAACAAATGTAAAAAATGTTATAAATTGATTTGCATTTTAATGAGGGAAATAAGTATTTGACCCCTCTGCAAAACATGACTTAGTACTTGGTGGCAAAACCCTTGTCGGCAATCACAGAGGTCAGACGTTTCTTGTAGTTGGCCACCAGGTTTGCACACATCTCAGGAGGGATTTTGTCCCACTCCTCTTTTCAGATATTCTCCAAGTCATTAAGGTTTCGAGGCTGACGTTTGGCAACTCGAACCTTCAGCTCCCTCCACAGATTTTCTATGGGATTAAGGTCTGGAGACTGGCTAGGCCACTCCAGGACCTTAATGTGCTTCTTCTTGAGCCACTCCTTTGTTGCCTTGGCCGTGTGTTTTGGGTCATTGTCATGCTGGAATACCCATCCACGACCCATTTTCAATGCCCTGGCTGAGGGAAGGAGGTTCTCACCCAAGATTTGACGGTACATGGCCCCGTCCATCGTTCCTTTGATGCTGTGAAGTTGTCCTGTCCCCTTAGCAGAAAAACACCCCCAAAGCATAATGTTTCCACCTCCATGTTTGAAGGTGGGGATGGTGTTCTTGGGGTCATAGGCAGCATTCCTCCTCTTCCAAACACGGCGAGTTGAGTTGATGCCAAAGAGCTCCATTTTGGTCTCATCTGACCACAACACTTTCACCCAGTTCTCCTCTGAATCATTCAGATGTTCATTGGCAAACTTCAGATGGGCATGTATATGTGGTTTCTTGAGCAGGGGAACCTTGAGGGCGCTGCAGGATTTCAGTCCTTCACGGCGTAGTATGTTACCAATTGTTTTCTTGGTGACTATGGTCCCAGCTGCCCGCGAGGTTAGGATGTTAGGATATTTCAGTTATCCAGTACGAGCTTTTGTGCCAAACCCATTATGTTGTTACAGGTGTCAAGCTTATGGGCAAGTGGCAGCAGTGTGTAGGAGGGAGGTTCCTAGATGTGAGAAGTGTGCAGAAGGGCATGAGACAAATGGAATATGTAGTATTTGGGAAAGAAGCGGTATGTGTTAATTGTAGGGGTGCCTATGGGGCTGGGGATCTGAAGTGTCCGGTGTGAGAGAGGCAGCTTGAGGTTTCCAGGGTTAGAGTAGTGCGCAGGGTGTTGTGTGCTGAGGCATTGAAGAAAGTAGAGGAAGATGGGTCAAGTGTGAGGGATCCTGAGAGGATCCCAGTGAGTAGTAGATCTGTGCCAGCACAGAAAGATAGGTCAATGAGTGGTATATGCTTCAGTAATGTTGGATTCTTAGCGTTCATAGCTATGCTTATCAACTGTACAGCAGAGATTGAACGTAAGTCACAGGAAATAGATGCTGTGGTGACAGCAGCAGAGAAGTATTTGGGGGGTACGAGATTTTACTTCAGAAGAGTTACAGGGCATGTTGAGTGGTGGTGTCCTATCCTCTGATTGAGCATTAGTAATGAACATCTGTGCTTCGTAACACCATCACCAAACGATATGAGCCAAGAAGAAGGTGGTGTTTAAGCCTTTAGTAGTGAGTGGCTTCTACTCACCTGTTCCTAAAGCACTCCCCACAGCAGTGCTTTGGGATGATGGGAGTGCCTGACAAACTTGTTGTTGTTGGTTTTGGTTGCAGCTAAGCTACATTTACCAGGTGAATGGGTCTGCTGTGTGTAATATGGAATGCAGGAAGCAGAGTTAATTTGACGATGGTCTTAGCCAGGGATAGAGGCTCTTCTGATGTCATGCCATAATGACACACTTCCCTACAGCTCTTGACGGACACAAACCCTCAGGACACTAAGGGAAGTTCAGACTTATCAGAACCACAAGGCCATTCAGTTCATGTAAGTTCTTTTGTTATGCCAAAGATGCCTTTTACATGATTTCTTATTTAGAGTGCCCAACAGACGACATGAAAAGCCAGAGGCAGCTTACTAAATCAGTGGCCATCCTTCAAGGTGAAGGATAAATGCAGGGAACTCTGAGGCTGTGCACATCAAGTCCCAGCAGCATTTCCTTAAGAAGGTATCCACGGGTGTACTGTTTATTTAGTACTACCGAGACGTATTGAAAGGGTGACATTATGATAGGGTTTTAATGAAGACCAGGCTTCTGGTTTCTCCATACCACAGTCATCAGCAAGGGTTCCGAACCCAAAGCCAGACCCCTCAGAAATGTAATCACTATAAATTCTATTGAGGCTGATTAATAGCAAGGGGGAGTAGTTCTATGACAGCAGGATACTTAATATGATTTATTATGTAATTGGGACTGCAGATCTTACGTGGTGATCGTGCTCTGGAAATCAGCTGCCTGTGTTTACAACACCACGAGTGAGTTGATTAGTGGGCGCTATGCATATTTACTTATGCTATAGTAACATGAATGAAATGTTGTGTTACCTCCTGCAAATGGTTTATAATGTTGATTCAAAACTAAATCTACATGATAAACCAATTATGTTAGTCTTCTGGATTAAAACCTGTTGAAGACTGACTCATCAATGGTAATAATGATGATGAGATGTTCTTCTTGGCTCATATCGTTTGTGTGATGGTGTTACGAAGCACAGATGTTCATTACTAATGCTCAATCAGATTTCTTCTTCTTCTTCTTCTTCTTCTTCTTCTTCTTCTTCTTCTTCTTCTTCTTCTTCTTCTTCTTCTTCTTCTTCTTCTTCTTCTTCTTCTTCTTCTTCTTCTTCTTCTTATGTCTAATAAATGCTCTTGGGAGGGTGTGTCGGGTGCCAGTGCTACCATTTGCTTTATTGCCCAAGAATGTGGTAGAACAGCAGAGGCCTGTCCAGACTCCATTTCAGCCAGTTCAGTTCAGATGAGGGTGTGAGATCCTACAGACTCACATGACCATGATCAGTGTGGAGGTACATATGTAAACTGACAAGACTAGCTTTCATTATAAACTGGGTTGTTCGAGCCCTGAATGCTGATTGGCTGACAGCCGTGGTATATCAGACCGCTCAGACTGCTCTAATTGGTAAACAGTTTATTATAGCAATAAGGCACATCGGGGGTTTGTGGTATATGGCCAAATATACCACGTCTAACACCCCCTCAGGCCTTATTGCTTAAGCATATCTCAGTTCAGGTCAGTAACCACAGTCACAAGTATTAGGCCCAAGGTGCCATAATATGTGACTGTGGCCCTGTGTTCCTGCTGTATTTTAGAGACTGTGGCCCTGTGTTCCTGCTGTATTTTAGAGACTGTGGCCCTGTGTTCCTGCTGTATCTTAGAGACTGTGGCCCTGTGTTCCTGCTGTATCTTAGAGACTGTGGCCCTGTGTTCCTGCTGTATCTTAGAGACTGTGGCCCTGTGTTCCGGCTGTATCTAAGAGACTGTGGCCCTGTGTTCCTGCTGTATCTAAGAGACTGTGGCCCTGTGTTCCTGCTGTATCTTAGAGACTGTGGCCCTGTGTTCCTGCTGTATCTTAGAGACTGTGGCCCTGTGTTCCTGCTGTATCTTAGAGACTGTGGCCCTGTGTTCCTGCTGTATCTTAGAGACTGTGGCCCTGTGTTCCTGCTGTATCTAAGAGACTGTGGCCCTGTGTTCCTGCTGTATCTTAGAGACTGTGGCCCTGTGTTCCTGCTGTATCTAAGAGACTGTGGCCCTGTGTTCCTGCTGTATCTTAGAGACTGTGGCCCTGTGTTCCTGCTGTATCTTAGAGACTGTGGCCCTGTGTTCCTGCTGTATCTAAGAGACTGTGGCCCTGTGTTCCTGCTGTATCTAAGAGACTGTGGCCCTGTGTTCCTGCTGTATCTTAGAGACTGTGCCCCTGTGTTCCTGCTGTATCTAAGAGACTGTGGACCGACTGAATAACAACAGTGAAGTCAGTTTGAAATTGTTTTCCCCACTGTATGAAACATGGCACCTCTCCCCCACTAAGAGCCAGTTCTCTCTTACGCTCCTCTAATAAGATGTACAGTATGTTCTGTAATTCATGCTGCACTAGCCTCTGGTCTCTGGTTAGGACAAAGTAACTGCAGTATGTGAAGCTTTCCATGGGGTTGTTAAAGGTGAAGTTTTCCATGGGGTTGTTAAAGGTGAAGTTTTCCATGGGGTTGTTAAAGGTGAAGTTTTCCATGGGGTTGTTAAAGGTGAAGTTTTCCATGGGGTTTTTAAAGGTGAAGTTTTCCATGGGGTTGTTAAAGGTGAAGTTTTCCATGGGGTTGTTAAAGGTGAAGTTTTCCATGGGGTTGTTAAAGGTGAAGTTTTCCATGGGGTTTTTAAAGGTGAAGTTTTCCATGGGGTTGTTAAAGGTTAAGTTTTCTATTGGGTTGGTAAAGGTTCAGACCCAGATCCAAGAGTCGTGTTAAAATGTCCACAGATATTCTGTTTCTGTAAGGAGCATTCTCTGCCTTACACAATGTCCACTTTCACTTGCAGATATACTATCTTAATTTGATCACTCTGTTGTATAATGTTCCTGTGTAGCAGGAAATGCAAATTGTAGTGTATTCAAGGTTTAAAAAGGCTTCTAAAGTTTGTAATTTCCACTTCAAAAGGTCAGACTTGATTTACCCTAACTAGACATTTAAAAAAAAAAATCCACATAATAATTCACATTTCCTGTTGCTGCAGGATAATTTTTCTTCTGTGAGAAACTGGTCAAATTAAGATAATACATCTGTAGATGTAACATGCATGCGCAATACAATTTGCCTCATGAGTGGATGTTTAATTCCCTATTGGCATATAGTGTTCATATAGAGTGTCGTATGCAAATGATCAACAAGCTGGTTCAATCATTGGATGAACCCCATGGAATCCAAAGGGGGAGATGTCAATGTAAGTTTGGATGGTGATACACTCACATCAAACTAAATCAAATCTCAATGTATTTAAAGTGCATTTAACATGTTACAATACACTTTACAAATAAAACTCATGCATTTAACATGTTACAATACACTTTACAAATAAAACTCATGCATTTAACATGTTACAATACACTTTAGAAATAAAACTCATGCATTTAACATGTTCCAATACACTTTACAAATAAACGTAAGCATTTAGCATGTTACAATACACTTTACAAATATAACTCATGCATTTAACATGTTACAATACACTTTACAAATAAAGGTCATGCATTTAACATGTTACAATACACTTTACAAATACAACTCATGCATTTAACATGTTACAATACGCTTTACAAATAAAACGAATGCATTTAACATGTTCCAATACACTTTACAAATAGAAATCATGCATTTAACATGTTACAATACACTTTACAAATAACTTCATGCATTTAACATGTTACAATACGCTTTACAAATAAAACGAATGCATTCAACATGTTCCAATACATTTTACAAATACAACTCAAGCATTTAACATGTTACAATACACTTTACAAGTAAAACTCATGCATTTAACATGTTATAATACACTTTACATGCAAGTCATGCATTTAACATGTTACAATACACTTTACAAGTAAGACTCATGCATGTAACATGTTACAATACACTTTACAAGCAAGACTCATGCATTTAACATGTTACAATACACTTTACAAGTAAGACTCATGCATTTAACATGTTCCAATACACTTTACAAGCAAGACTCATGCATTTAACATGTTCCAATACACTTTACAAGCAAGACTCATGCATTTAAACATGTTCCAATACACTTGACAAGCAAGACTCATGCATTTAAACATGTTCCAATACACTTGACAAGTAAAACTGATGATTATGCTCATTATTCTATTACCCTAACAAATACACTGTAGGATCACTATGGCATTAGTGTTGTCCCCCAGTCGGCTCTACGTGGTAGCAATTAGCGCAGGGACCGAGGTTGCTATGGCATTACAATCTCACCAAAAAAAAGCATATCATTGTCAATCCTATCCTAGCACAGTGATTTGACACATGATTTACATATAATTTGTTAGATAACATTGAAGGCCTTGTCTAGTTTTCACTTGTATTCTTGTGTATATCATATAGAATGTGTCCTGAATAGGATCTACCTGAGGACTGTGATGGCTGGGTTGAAATGTAAAGCAAAGAGACATCTGGTTTACATGAAGTAAGCCTCAACTCTTATTTCTCACAGCAGAACAGCAGAACCTGATCCTTGGCAACATTCCCTCAGGCAAATATAGACGGTCAGCATGTATGGCATGGAACTAGACCTGCCTGTACAACCCACCACTCAAAGTAGTGTAGTATTCATATACATACGCCTCCGTTGTCCGAAAGGGACGAAAATATACAATATATGAGTTAGATAGTGAAACTGTGAACCGAAAGGAACATTTCAACAAATAAATCAAATGGTTATTTTCATTTCGTGGTCCGTTTGGCTATGTTTTCAGACGGTCACCCTGTCCCTGACCCAGAGGGCCAGTCAGCTCAATGTGTTCTGCCTGAATAGCTACACAACTGTAACAACTACCAGAAGCTCAGTTTGAGACCAGAAAGCCTCTCCAACCCACAGCCTGGATGACTGCCACAGAATATGTCGAGCCAGATAAGTCAGTTAGAAATAGTCCATGTTTTCTATGTTAAAAATAGACCAGTATGAAGACGATGAATTTCCTCCTAATGTTTTACTTGCCGGGGTGATGAAAGTGCCTGTTTCACTTGCCAGGCTGACAAAGGTGTCTGTCTGTTTGCCTGCTTTGTCAGTATTTATAGTACTAGTTGGAATTATTTTCTAAGACGGTCTCCTGAATTATTTTCTAAGAGAGTCTCCTGAATTAATTTTCAAAGACAGTCTCCTGAATCATTTTCTAAGATAATTACTCACATAATTACTGACCGTATTACTCACTCTCAGAGAGAGAATTGACTCTGGAATGGGTTTCCACCTAGTTCAGTGTAAATGGGCTGACGGAGAGCTCGCCACAGAACATTGTTGTTGTTATTTGGTGAGAAAGCCTTTCTAAATATAGATGGCACAGTGGCTGCTTCTTGAGGATATGAAAATGTAATGGAGGAGAAGGAACATTCATCAGTCACACTCAGGGAGGGGATCTTCATTGGGGGATCATATTGCTTCATATTAGTGTGCTGCTCTCTGTGGCTCATCACAATGTAATATCTTGGGCTGGCTGTGTCTCATTAAATACTAATAATCACCTCACTCTTATCAACCCGATCATAAGACAAAAAAATAAGATCTCTCACTGGAGAAGGAGATTAGATTAGAGACACATGAGGCAGTGAACCTAATATGAATATACATAGAGATCTAGAGAGGAAGGTCATGACCTTTCGTTGCGTGTAAGGGGCTACCCCTCCTGAGCAGGAGAGCTTTGTTGTTAATGTTTACAGATATTTTTTTGATATGATGGCTTTAGGCATCAAAGCCTTTACAGTAAGTGAATTCATGTTTCATGTGGCTGTGGACATTCATTGTCTATCTGTAACCTCCACAGCATTAGTTATGAAGGCTTTGGGTTTCATTTAGGTTGATTTTAGGATATCACGTTGCTTTGTTATTCAATTTCCCCCAGGCTACAGTATGAAACTTGGTGCACCCTTTGAGAAAAATGTGAAATGTAGATTTAATCAATGCCATTTTTTTTTTAAACCCAGATTATTGTGGACCCCACAGGGATGACTGTATATGATACAACTCTGTGTCTGTGTCTGTTGCTGTTTTCTCAGATGATGGCTGTTATGGAGGACGCTCTTTCTTTTCCTCCTATGAAGGCAAAGCTCAGTTGAATCTCAGGGTGTAGCTCAATGCTGATATCTAGTGGTTACTTATTTTTATTCACAATCTCATGTTCTGAACTAACCTGACCCTTTGCAATATAAAATTCTTAAATAATGTGTATGAGTTGTTTTCATCTCTTATAAATAAAGAGATTAAACAACCCTTTGTATTCAATTAATTAGCCACGTCAAAACATGTCTGGAAAAGTAATATTCAATGATTGGCTTTGTATTGACTTGCTTTCATTAATCAATAGCTTGGAAGACATTTATATTTTAATCTATTGCATAGAATCCTCTGTATTTCCCAGCAGATAGATAGTATTTAAGTCCTCTAAAGTCCTTTAGAGGGAGACATTTACCACGTTACTCTAACACTGCAGAACACCGGCTCAACAAAATCTATACACTACAGTCGTGGTCAAAAGTTTTGAGAATTACACAAATATTAATTTTCACAAAGTCTGCTGCCTCAGTTTTTATGATGGCAGTTTGCATATACTCCAGAATGTTATGAAGAGTGAGCAGATGAATTGCAATTCATTGCAAAGTCCCTCTTTGCCATGAAAATGAACTTAATCCCCCCCAAAAACATGTCCACTGCATTTCAGCCCTGCCACAAAAGGACCAGCTGACATCATGTCAGGGATTCTCTCGTTAACACAGATGAGAGTGTTGACGAGGACAAGGCTGGAGATCACTCTGTCATGCTGATTGAGTTAGACTAACAGACTGGAAGCTTTAAAAGGAGGGTGGTGCTTGAAATCATTGTTCTTCCTCTGTTAAACATGGTTACACGTGCCGTCATCATTGCTTTGCACAAAAAGGGCTTCACAGGCAAGGATATTGCTGCTAGTAAGATTGCACCTAAGTCAACCATTTATCGGATCATCAAGAACTTCAAGGAGAGAAGTTCAATTGTTGTGAAGAAGGCGTCAGGGCGCCCAAGAAAGTCCAGCAAGCGCCAGGACTGTCTCCTAAAGTTGATTCAGCTGCGGGATCGGGGCACCACCAGTGCAGAGCTTGCTCAGGAATGGCTGCAGGCAGGTGTGAATGCATCTGCACGCACAGTGAGGCCAAGACTTTTGGAGGATGGCCTGGTGTCAAGAAGGGCAGCGAGGAAGCCACTTCTCTCCAGGAAAAACATCAGGGACAGACTGATATTCTGCAAAACGTACAGGGATTGGACTGCTGAGGACTGGGGTAAAGTCATTTTCTCTGATGAATCCCCTTTCCGATTGTTTGGGGCATCCGGAAAAAAGCTTGTCCGGAGAAGACAAGGTGAGCGCTACCATCAGTCCTGTGTCATGCCAACAGTAAAGCATCCTGAGACCATTCATGTGTGGGGTTGCTTCTCAGCCAAGGGAGTGGGCTCACTCACAATTTTGCCTAAGAACACAGCCATGAATAAAGAATGGTACCAACACATCCTCCGAGAGCAACTTCTCCCAACCATCCAAGAACAGTTTGGTGACGAACAATGCCTTTTCCAGCATGATGGAGCACCTTGCCATAAGGCAAAAGTGATAACTAAGTGGCTCGGGGAACAAAGCATCGGAATTTTGGGTCCATGTCCAGGAAACTCCCCAGACCTTAATCCCATTGAGAACTTACATTTACATTTTACATTTTAGTCATTTAGCAGACGATCTTATCCAGAGCGACTTACAGTTAGTGAGTACAACAGGTCACTCATTCACACACTCACACACTTGTGGTCAATCCTCAAGAGGCGGGTGGACAAACAAAAACCCACAAATTCTGACGAACTCCAAGCATTGATTATGCAAGAATGGGCTGCCAAAGTCAGGATGTGGCCCAGAAGTTAATTGACAGCATGCCAGGGCGGATTGCAGAGGTCTTGAAAAAGAAGGGTCAACACTGCAAATATTGACTCTTTGCATAAACTTAATGTAATTGTCAATAAAAGCCTTTGACACTTATGGAATGCATGTAATTATACTTCAGTATACCATAGTAACATCTGACAAAAATATCTAAAAACACTGAAGCAGCAAACTTTGTGAAGACCAATACTTGTGTCATTCTCAAAACTTTTGACCACGACTGTACATGTTGTGTTTTTAATAGTATAACATTTGTCTCAACTAAATTACAATTGATTAAATGTTACATTAAATGAAGTGTCATTGGAAGAAGAGTTGTCCAATGAATATTGGTTGCCAGAACACACATCCTTGAAAACAAAATCATTCTTACTTTTAAAATGGCTAAATATTTTCAATTTAGTTTAGTTTAGTTTAGTCACAGACACATAACAACTAGTATATAGTGGACAGTTGACTGTCTACTACGGTTGTCTGTCTTACATACTCAGGTCAGAATAACCTAGAAGTATCATGCTGAAGGTCTGTCTGGAAACAACTGACAAAATTACAGCCCATGTGTTAAATCAATCTCCACCCTCACAAAAAAAAAACACATTAAGAAATCACACGAAAAAAACACAGTAGAAAAAGATACATGTTGATTTTGAACACATGCATAAACACACTTGTATGACCAAATCACATGGAGTCAGACGTGGTTTTCAGATGTAGGTTTTCAAATGGATTTCACATCGATTTGTTTTTACGTGTACATTTTTTTCACATGACTCAGACATGTGGTTTCCCAACATTTCACTTGTGATGTTCTAAGTTTCAAATGTGTGCTCTTGTAACCAGCAGGATTAGAGTCCAGGAGAAGCCAATTTCTTGACCATTAGACCAAGAGGATGAAACACTGTGTTTCTCTTCCAATGTAGCTTTTATTATAAATTTCTCTCAAACTCAGAATATTGACAGTTCAATTCAAAATAGGGCTGACAAACATTTAAATATGTAATCAAGTTAATCACAGGATTTGCTGTGATGAATCACAATAAATCGCAAATTTAGAATTTGCAAAAATTGAGCTGTAATTTAAGATCTTTATATAAAAAGCATTAGAAAATTGTTGACGTCTTGATTTTGTCCAAAGTAACGGCGAGGAAAATCTGGTAAATTGATGAAGCACACTTTCTTGTACCTCAGCGTCAACTTGGTTTGAGATCACATTGTTGTTTTTTAGCTGTATAGGGGATGTTTTCAGTGTATTTTGAACATTTTCAGACAATGCAAATAATCACAGTAAAAAAAAATGAGTCCACTAAAATTACAAAAAGTTAACTTGAATTAATTGATTAACTTTGACAGCTCTTTGTAGAAAATTACCTGTTTACATTCAATCCAATAGCAAACACATTCACACATTCACACATTTTCAAATTCATTAAAATCCTTATTAGGCCTGTGTATCAAATGTAACAAAAACTAATGGACAGTGAACAATAACAGAAGCTAAAAATCACTAAGCTAGTTAGTGGTTAGCAATTGGCATGAAACCATTAGATACAAATGTCATAAAAAGTAACCTAAAATACATATCATTAGCGTGGTTCATATGAACACATGTAAGTACACTCAATATATGCCCTTGTTTGTCAAATGTTTAACTATTTAAGAGCCATTTATAACGGAAATAAAAAATAATCCGTAATGCCATGTTCTCATTGACTTGCATACAAAATGAGCTAGCTAGCTAGCTACTTAGCTTGGCTACACTTAAGAAAATTGAAAAATCTCAAAACAATTAATTTATACATCCAAATGAACAGAAAACTCAACACAGTTTAGTTAAACATGTTATCTCTAGATTTTGAAAATGTAACCATGCATACAAACCGGAAAACAGAATAAACAAGATAAGGAGAGATAGCTTCTCTGTTCTTTTCACTGGGCATCTTTTTAAATGCGGAAGACACATTTCAGTTGAATGCATTCAGTTGTACAACTGATGAGGTATCCCCCTTTCCCTCTCAGTATGAAGAAGAGGCCTGCGCCTGCTGCAGTAACACTCCGAATGTCTCCCTCTAGTGTTAGCACTAAGTATACACGTACAGTATATCAACCAACACCATGGAGGACTACAGTAATAATGGAGTGGATGGCTCAGAAATAAGAAATAACTATTAAACTCAGTTAGGCTAAGTAACGTTTTTACAGAATGCCATTACAGATTTTGTAATTCCACATGTGGAAACATTGCTATTGCAACATGTTAGCGCCACCTTTTAACATGTGAGGGGAATAACACTATTTCACCCCCACATGTGAACTAGCAATTCCACATATTTCTTCCATGTAAAACTGAAAGTTAGATTTTCACATGTGAAAGGTAGCCTAGAGGCAAGTAGCCTAGCAGTTAAGAGCGTTATGCCAATAACCGAAAGGTCGCTGGTTCCAATCCCTGAGCCCACTAGGTGAAAAATCTGTTGATGTGCCCTTAAGTAACGCACTTAACCCTAATTGATCCTGTAAATTACTCTAGACCCTGGTTTACCAAAAGCATCTTAAGGCTCTGTCGCCGCCGGCCGCGACCGGGAGACTCATGGGCGGCGCACAATTGGCCCAGCGTCGTCCAGGGCAGGGGAGGGAATGGCCGGCAGGGATGTAGCTCAGTTGATAGAGCATGGCGTTTGCAACGCCAGGGTTGTGGGTTCGATTCCCATGGGGGGCCAGTATAAAAAAATAAAAAAAATGTATTCACTAACTGTAAGTCGCTCTGGATAAGAGCGTCTGCTAAATGACTAAAATGTAAATGTAAAATGTAAGGCTAAATTCATCATTCAAACCTTTGTAGGAGCAAATCTACGTGTCACGACTTCCGCGGAGGCTGCCTCCCCTCCTTGTTCGGGCAGACTTCGGCGTTCATCACACTACGAACTGTTTCCCAAAGCCATTGTTATTAACGTTGCACTTGAAAACGCTCGTAATCTAACGCCTGCGTCAGACCACTCTTAGAACAGCTAATTGCGCCGTTAGATGCTTTCTTTGCCCTCCAGAGTCACTTTATACACAGAAGATCTCCGCTAAACATAGAATCACATGGTTTATCCGTCTCTCTGTGACCGCCGATAACTTCCAAAGTTGACTACAAATACAAAGTTGCCAAAGTCTTTGCAAAAGATACAAACAAGCAACGTATTAAAAATATTCTTCAAATGAAAACCGAGATGACTGCATTAAAATATATACAGTAGGCTATAGCCTAGGCCTATTTCAATCATATTGAAATACATTTCATATTCAATCAATTGAGTTCTATTTTTCTACTTGTAATCTACTGTCTGTAACATGTCTCATGACGTGTAGCCTAATACGTGCTCACTGATGTGCCAAATCGGTGATTTAGTGTATTTGTATTGGGTAAGCACTAGAATAAGCCGCCTCAATATTTGCAGCCATAGGTGGTAATATCCCTCTCGAAGTTGGTCCGTCGTCAGTATTGTTAAATAATTATAATATTAAGGAAAGATTTGAATGAAGAAAGCTGATCCGAGAGCAGCACTCCATTTCTTTCGATTCTATCTGCATGGACACATGCTCCAACGACGCACTTAGCGACCTGTCTCTTTGGTGGTGTTTTGAGAAATGTTATGTCTTGTTAAAACACTCATAAGGCTAAGTTCCATCGCTATGGGAAACCGTGCCCTGGATAAGAGCGTCTGTTGAATGACTAAAATGTAAATGTTACATTTGTCATATGTGAAAAATCAATGCCACATATGAGTTAGATTTTTTCACGTGAAATTTAGCTCAACATGTGAAACCAGCCCTTTCACACTCCAAATGTCACCTTTGCTTTTATAATGGCATCATTCAACAGCATGAGGGGAATGTTTGGCCTTTCTTCTGATCTCTTGCTTCCTGTTTGGATGGTGCTACATCTCCAGCTTCCTGTTTGGATGGTGCTACATCTCCAACTTCCTGTTTGGATAGTGCTACATCTCCAACTTCCTGTTTGGATGGTGCTACATCTCCAGCTTCCTGTTTGACTGGTGCTACATCTCCTGCTTCCTGTTTGAATGGTGCTACATCTCCAGCTTCCTGTTTGGATGGTGCTACATCTCCAGCTTCCTGTTTGAATGGTGCTACATCTCCAGCTTCCTGTTTGGATGGTGCTACATCTCCAGCTTCCTGTTTGACTGGTGCTACATCTCCTGCTTCCTGTTTGAATGGTGCTATATCTCCACCATCCTGTTTGACTGGTGCTACATCTCCAGCTTCCTGTTTGGATGGTGCTACATCTCCAGCTTCCTATTTGAATGGTGCTACATCTCCTGCTTCCTGTTTGAATGGTGCTACATCTCCAGCTTCCTGTTTGACTGGTGCTACATCTCCAACTTCCTGTTTGGATAGTGCTACATCTCCAGCTTCCTGTTTGGATGGTGCTACATCTCCAGCTTCCTGTTTGGATGGTGCTACATCTCCAACTTCCTGTTTGGATAGTGCTACATCTCCAGCTTCCTGTTTGGATGGTGCTACATCTCCAGCTTCCTGTTTGACTGGTGCTACATCTCCTGCTTCCTGTTTGAATGGTGCTACATCTCCAGCTTCCTGTTTGACTGGTGCTACATCTCCAGCTTCGTGTTTGACTGGTGCTACATCTCCTGCTTCCTGTTTGAATGGTGCTACATCTCCAGCTTCCTGTTTGGATGGTGCTACATCTCCAACTTCCTGTTTGGCTGGTGCTACATCTCCAGCTTCCTGTTTGGCTGGTGCTACATCTCCAGCTTCCTGTTTGGATGGTGCTACATCTCCAGCTTCCTGTTTGACTGGTGCTACATCTCCTGCTTCCTGTTTGAATGGTGCTACATCTCCAGCTTCCTGTTTGAATGGTGCTACATCTCCAGTTTCCTGTTTGGATGGCGCTACATCTCCTGCTTGCTGGCAGCTGGAAGGAATAATAGCAGACTGACTCTTCTTTCTGACCTTTGGTCCAAAGCACTTTATCTGGTGTGCTGGGAGTCAGGGGCATACTTAACCCACAGACAGTATCAGCCATACATCACTACTGTAAGATGGCCTACTTTGCATGTCCATCATTATTAAAGAAATGCAGGTCTACTGATTTTAGACTACCAGCTGGAGTGGAAATCTGTACATTTCACATATCTACCTTTACACTGATATCCCTATGCTGTTGAGACTGACTCTCCATGCTTTACACACAAAAGTACTAAAGTAACATTAAAAATACTTTGAATGGCAGACTCCTTATTGTCTCCTACTCCTCCAGAGAGAGCAGTCAGGATAGGGTGATATGATGCTGACTGGGAGAGAGAGAGGTGTGGGTCTGGGTCTGGAGGACTGCAGTGTGGGTAGCTATCTCCCAGTGTTTGGCCGGAATGCCGTCTGCATTCCTAAGAGCTCTAGAGAGAGGAGAGGAGACTAGAGGGCTTGGTGAAGGAGCAGGGGGCTGGAGACTATCTTTCATAAACGAAAATCCTGCTTAGCTCTCACAGTCCACGACTATGCAAAATACAAATAGTCAAGATCAAATCTAGGCTTGAATAAGTACTGCTAATTGTTTGAAATATGAGGGTGTTTCGTAAATAATTTCTTATTGTGTCGTACAACATTGTGCTAATATCATGATACTCATATCAGTATACTCATATCATGATACTCATATCAGTATACTCATATCATTATATTCATATCAAATCAAATGAAATGTTATTTGTCACATGCGCCGAATACAACCTGTTGTATTCAGTATACTAATATCATTATACTCATATCATTATACTCATATCATTATACTCATATCATTATACCAATAGCTAAAACCAAAACTGGAGATAATAAGGTAATAAGGTAGTTTGAGGTTTGATGTAGAAAAACAGACGTAACCAGTTCCTGCTAAAACCGTAAGAATGAATACTATGTCATTAATTAATCAAAATGTGTTTAGTCAACTGGAAGAAGGAGCAAACTGTATTTGAGTTGTCGCAGCTTTTGGCAAGATCCAGGTGTTTACATTTTGTATTTTTATTTATTTAGGGGTTAGATCAGCTTTAATATTGCAAATAGACTGTGGCTTCCATCAATGTAATTGTCAGCATAATTTCCAATCCCCCATATATATATATATTGTAAATATATACAGTCCCAGTCAAAAGTTTGGACACACCTACTCATTCCAGGGTTGTTCTTTATTTTTTACTATTTTCTACATTGTAGAATAATAGTGAAGACATCAAAACTATGACACTGCCAAGAGTGTGCAAAGCTGTCATCAAGGCAAAGGGTGGCTACTTTGAAGAATCTAAAATATATTTTGATTTGTTTAACACTTTTTTGGTTACTACATGATTCCATATGTGTTATTTCATAGTTTTGATGTCTTCACTATTATTCAACAATGTAGAAAATAGTAAAAAATAAAGAAAAACCCTTGAATGAGTAGGTGTGTCCAAACTTTTGACCGATAGTGTGTATTATGTCAGAAAAAGTCAGTTATAAATTATTCTCTCCTGGTTAACAACAAGATGTCATCCAAAAGGCTTTGATTAAATGTCCAATATCCTCGCCCACGTGGAAATTCTGTAAGAGTAATATATATGCCAATTATTTGACGGTCCGACCGCATTCTGTACACTTTTTAAACTTTTGTTGCCAACGAGAATGACATAAGAAATTAGTCAAGACGAAGATCCCGCTGTTTGGATGGTTTCAAACGATCAAATTAGTTAGGCTTTGCAATTTGGATCGGTGTTACGTATTTCAGGGCTGTTTCTGATGGGCTAAGCATCTTGGTATTCTTCCAAACCACAGGAGATTGGTGGCACCTTAAATGGCGAGGACAGGCTCCTGTTAATGGCTGGAGCGGAATTGGTGTAAAGGTATCAACAACATCAATCACATGGTTTCCAGGTGTTTGATGCCATTCCATTCACTCCGTTCCAGCCATTATTATGAGCCGTCCTCTCCTCCGCAGCCTCCTTTATTCCACACTACACTGACAAAATAGAGGATCGCAATGCCAATCTCAAGAGCTTATTAAAACTGTAACCCCATTTCATCAGATATATTTTGGATCAAACTTTACTGAGCCATTATCTTGCAGAGGAAAGCTATCCCATGAGTCTGATTAAAAGTCTAATTAAAAGTCAAATTTTCCAAATGTATAGGCTTTAAACAACTATGTTCCTTGTCAGATTATACATTTATTTCAAATTATTTTGAACCCCTGAGCCCCCAAAAAAAGTATTGGCTTGAAAAACGGTTAATTCTAATGAGATAAAACATTGTGTCTTTGCATCATAATAATGTCCCAATTTATAAATATGATAATATATGTTATATAAAAACAATGTAAAATACAACCAGAGTCAAACAAGCTGATATTCAATGAAAAACACTTCAAGTTTTGATTATCCTTGTAGAAGTACTGTGTCCTCGTGTCTTGAAACTCGATCTTCAGGCTAATCCCAAGAATGCGGTCGAAAGTTTAGGGTTATAATTTAGATTTGTTGTGCAAAAACAGAATGGTCAAAGTTTTTTTAAGCCTCTACCTGCAGTTTGTTTGTTTTGTTCCAACATGAGTTGTTCCTGTTTAGATGATAAAAGCTGCTGAAGATGTCAGCATGTCACAGTAATAACAAACATGTCCATTTCTCTTCTCCATAAGGGAGAGTCAATCCACATTCTCGGGCAATAGAGACCTTTGTTTACACTTTGTGGATAGCAGGCTAATAGGACCATGTTGTAATCATGTAGACTGGATCTCGTTTAGATTGACTACATTTTCAAGTGTGGGAAGCAGGTTAATACAACTACAACATATTGCACAGAGTAATATATGTTTAGTAGGGTCATAGCATTTTCTTTGGCATTGCATATCATTTAAGTAGGCTACCCATATACTTACTAAATCACAAAGGTCTTTACATTTATCTGCATGTCCTGATGCCTCACATCTGGTCTGGACAAGTCATACTGTATAAACAACGTTCTATTACAACACAGTCACATTCCTCCCATCAAAACCTCCTCTGCCAAATGTTCTGCATTGCAAATTATTCACGCAAATAGATTTCACGGACAACACATTGATAGTGGAATGTAAATACGGTATTGAATGATGTTGAGGTATGGCCTCTAGGCTATAATATATTTGATCACAGTAGGACAAGTCGATACATTTTGGATTGGAAGATACGTATTGTGTGAAGGATGGCATGTTTAATATGCGTTAAAACACAAATGGCTGAATCTTTCTGAGGATTTTGACAGTGTTTGTTATCACGTCATTAATAACTGAGTTGTTGAACTTTCTGATGGAGAGAAGGCGCCTCTAACTGCCTCGCCCCGTTTATCGCCAGGCTTCCTTGCGCTTCGTTCTTCAAGGACCTCCGCTTCACTAGACAAGGGGACGCGCAAATGAGAGTTAAACGACAATGTAGTCATTGACGTAGCGACTTACATTTTCATTTACATCAAGTTTGCTGAAATGTAACTCCACAAACGCTCTGTGTAGCGGGCTGTCTATGTATTCGGATCATGGGGGACCTCCTACCCTTCGACAGGCGCATCTCTTACCTTGTAAGTATTGGCCAGTCTTCTCATGTACTGCGTCAGCTTTGTAGCCTTTTTGAACTAACCAACATTTGTGTACGATATGTTTAACCAAGATATTGAGAATTTCCTAAATTTTGTATTGAAAGTTGTGATTTGAAAAGGTGTTAATTATAACATAATTTTGGAGATATTAGTTGCAAATGGAAATGCCTCATGTCTGCTTCTCTTGAGACTTTTATATATTACCTATAACTTCAAATCGTGTTAAAAAGTTATGCTGCTCACATGGAATATCATTCCCTGAGTGTTATGTCCTACAAATCATCACAATTAAAATATAATGGGACGCCATTGCTCCATCGTTTGTTTGTTTTTGTTGGGGTTCCACTCTTTATTGGAAGGCTACATGCACATTTTACCACGTGGCTTTAAAGTGACATCTCATACGCAGTACATTGCTGCCCAGTCATTTACAGTAACAAGGTAGCCAATAGGAACACTTAAGAGCAGTTGGCTTCCCTTTGTCTTGTCCATGAGGAGTTCCCCAGATTCATTAGGTGGATCTCTGAGTCAGGTCATGTGGGAATTTTAGTAAGAAATCATGCATGACCTCTTATCATGTGATATCAGCTGTGTATTTGGCTAAGAACCAATAAGTATACCCACTGGGCACAGACGTCAATTCAACGTCTATTCCACGTTGGTTCAACTTTAATTTCATTGAAATGACGTTGAAACAACATTGATTCAACCAGTGTGTGCCCAGTGGATAGCTTCACAAACTGTAATTGGGCTGGGCGTCAGGGTGTGATAGTCTAGAGGCAGTGGTCTAGGTACTTTGACCCCATACCTGGCCTATAAGGAACCTACCTGAGGCTATAACTAGGAAACTTAATTCCACAATGGGAGAGTGAGTCCTCCTCACCGTCTATATTGCTGCTAAAAAACATGTTCTACATCTCCACTGTTGGTATTAATGCTTAACCCACCTTGCATCAATTATTCATTGCGAAACTTGTTAAGCAACTCTATTAAGAGCGTAATTGCTTAAACACAGCCAATTTCTCGCTTTTCAACATGATGTTAGGACGTAATGCACTGACATAGAAATGAGAGAGAGTTCTACCAGTGAGTCTCATGTTACATCATGTGTTACTTAGGAATCTGAGTGGTGCAAGGACTGCAGCAGACTTTGTAGGTTATGATGACGTCAGAACCAGCATGAATTCTTAGTAAATATTATGGGACTGACTGACTGACAACATCCTGACAAAAGAACTTGCTTTTCTACTGAAAGCATTTCTGATCAGTTCAGACACAATCAGCCGTCTGTATGTCTGAAGGCTAAACTGAGTTGAAACTCTAGTAAAGTGACATGGTTTGTTTTGGTTTTAGAAAACATAACATATCTGAGATTGTGTCGCCACCCCCTAAAACAGTGTAACTATACTATAGTGCATACTATAGGGTTCCCCATCTGGGTGATTTTATTTGGCCCCTAAAGTTTGAGCAAAAAAAAAATAGTTTTTTTATTTACATTTTTTAAATTGTTGGGCTTAAAAGTCTGTAAAAAGACCAGCAAATCAGCTCCAATCAGCTTTTTAAAAAATCTGTTCCAAAGTAATCCCACGCATAACAGAGAGATATACTACATGACCAAAAGTATGTGAATTCATGCTCGTCGAACATCTCATTCCAAAATCATGGGCATTAATATGGAGTTGGTCCCCCCTTTGCTGCTATAACAGCCTCCACTCTTCTGGGAAGGATGTCCACTAAATGTTGGAACATAGCTGCGGGGACTTGCTTCCATTCAGCCACAAGAGCATTAGTGAGGTCGGGCACTGATGTTGGGCGATGAGGCCTGGCTCGCAGTCGGTGTTCCAATTCATCCCAAAGGTGTTCGATGGGGTTGAGGGGTTGAAGTTCTTCCACACCAATCTCGACAAACCATTTCTGTATGGACCTCGCTTTGTGCACGGGGGCATTGTCATGCTGAAACAGGAAAGGGCCTTCCCCAAACTGTTGGAAGCACAGAATCGTCTAGAATGTGATTCACTGTATGCTGTAGTGTTAAGATCTCCCTTCACTGGAACTAAGGGGCCTAGCCCTAACCATGAAAAACAGTCCCAGACCATTATTCCTCCACCACCAAACTTTACAGTTGGCACTATGCATTGGGGCAGGTAGCGTTCTCCTGTCATCCGCCAAACCCAGATTTGTCTGTCGGACTGCCAGATGATGAAGCGTGATTCATCACTCCAAAGAACGCATTTCCACTGCTCCAGAGTTCAATGGCGGTGAGCTTCTCATCACTCCAGCCGACACTTGGCATTGCACATGGTGATCATAGGCTTGTGGCCATGGAAACCCATTTCATGACGCTCCCGATGAACAGTTATTTTGCTGACGTTGCTCCCAGAGGCAGTTTGGAACTTGGTAGTGAGTATTGCAACCGAGGACAAACAATTTTTACACGCTTCAGCACTCGGCGGTCCCGTTCTCTGAGCTTGTGTAGCCTACCACTTCACATCTGAACCGTTGTTGCTGCTAGACCTTTCCACTTCACAATAACATCAATTACAGTTGACCGGGGCAGCTCTTGCAGGGCAGACATTTCTCAAAATGATTTGTTGGAAAGGTGACATCCTGTGACGGTGCCACATTGAAAGTCACTGAGCTCTTCGGTAAGGCCATTGTACTGCCAATGTTTGTCTATGGAGATTGCATGGCGGTGTGCTTGATTTTATACAACTGTCTGAAATAGCCGAATCCACTAATTTGAAGGGGTGTCCACATACTTTTGTGTATATAGTGTATATGTGATCGTATACAAATGTAAGCAAGGTTTGAAATTATTATGTTGTAGTGAAATATTATATCTGTTTGGGCTTCTTGCAGTCAATTTTCTATCTACAAATTATTTGTAATTATGTTCCGGCCCCCTGACCACCTGCTCAAGAAAAGAATCGGCCCGCGGCTGAATCTATATTGAGCAAAAATATAAACGCAACATGCAACAATTTCAGCGATTTTACTGAGTTACAGCTCATAAGGATATCAGTCAATTGAAATAAATTCATTAGGGACTAATCTATGGATTTCACATGACTGGGCAGGGGTCCAGCCATGGGTGGGACTGGGCAGGGGTCCAGCCATGGGTGGGCCCACTTGAGAGCCAGGCCCACCCACTTGGGAGCCAGGCCCACCCACTGGGGAGCCAGACCCAGCAAATCAGAATGAACATAAATACTCCTCAGTTTAATCAGCTGTCCGGGTGGCTAGTCTCAGACGATCCCGCAGGTGACGAAGCCTGATGTGGCGGTCCTGGGCTGGCGTGGCTAAACGTGGTCTGCGGTTGTAAGGCCGGTTGGACGTACTGCCAAATTCTCTAAAACGATGTTGGAGGCGGCTTATGGTAGAGAAATGAACAATACATTCTCTGGCAACAGCTCTGGTGGACATTCCTGCAGTCAGCATGCCAATTGCACGCTCCCTCAAAACTTGAGACATCTGTGCCATTGTGTTGAGTAACAAAACTGCACATTTAAGAGTGGCCTTTTACTGTCCCCAGCACAAAGTGCACCTGTGTAAGGATCATGCTGTTTAATCAGCTTCTTGATATGCCAGACCTGTCAGGTGGATGTATTATCATGGCAAAGGAGAAAAGCTCACTAACAGAGATGTAAACAAATGTGTGCGCCAAATTTGAGAGAAATAAGCTTTTTGTGCGTATTTAACATTTCTGGGATCTTTTATTTCAGCTCATGAAACATGGGACCAACAAATGTTTTGTTTATATATTTTTTCAGTGTAGTTGATGATCCCTGTTATAGTGCTTTCAGTGAAGGCTGGAGCTGTGCCAGGCTTATGATTTTTTCTGTTTGCAGATGTTTCGAACCGGGGTTATCAATATGATTTTGGCAGTAGGTAGCCTAGCAGTTAACCGAAAGGTTGCTGGGTCGAATCCCTGAGCCAACTAGGTGAAAATCTGTCAATTTGCCCTTGAGCAAGGAACTTAACCCTTATCTGGATAAGAGTGTCTGCTAAATGACTGAAATGTAAAAACTAAACAAATAAATGTAAGAAGACCCTGTTAGCCCATTGAGCTAAAGCCATATTTTTTATTGATCTTATTGGACCTCAGTGATTCATGTAGAAAATGTAGGATGGAAATCATACTGCAACTTCCATGGTCACTTTTAAGTAAAGGTTTTAATTAATTATCCTTGAAAATATGTGTATGTGACCTTGTGCTTCATGTAGTATGAAGTATGACACCTTATTGTAGCTGAATAATATGTGACCTTTTGCTTAAAAGCAGGAAGTACTGTATAAAATATGATAAACTGTTTTACACCATTATTCCAAAAACACTATTAAACTAAAAGCTCAATAATAGTAGTCATTGAAGGCTGTTTTTGTTCACAATGTCTATAGAAAATCTTAAGGTATTGTTTTGAATATGCCAAGAATCTAGGTTCCTTTAGTTTCTTTGGTGCCACTGAAGCTGTCATTACAATCCCCTATCTAATCTCAGCAACAACAAAAAAACGTCCTCTCACTGTCAACTGCGTTTATTTTCAGCAAACCTAACATGTGTAAATATTTGTATGAACATAACAAGATTCAACAACTGAGACATAAACTGAACAAGTTCCACAGACATGTGACTAACAGAAATTGAATAATGTGTCCCTGAACAAAGGGGGGGTCAAAATCAAAAGTAACAGTCAGTATCTGGTGTGGCCACCAGCTGCATTAAGTACTGCAGTGCATCTCCTCCTCATTGACTGCACCAGATTTGCCAGTTCTTGCTGTGAGATGTTACCCCACTCTTCCACCAAGGCACCTGCAAGTTCCTGGATATTTCTGGGGGGAATGGCCCTAGCCCTCACCCTCCGATCCAACAAGTCCCAGACATGCTCAATGGGATTGAGATCCAGGCTCTTCACTGGCCATGGCAGAACACTGACATTCCTGTCTTGCAGGAAATCACGCACAGAACGAGCAGTATGGCTTGTGGCATTGTCATGCTGGAGGGTCATGTCAGGATGAGCCTGCAGGAAGGGTACCACATGAGGGAGGATGTCTTCCCTGTAACGTACAGCGTTGAGATTGCCTGAAATGACAAGAAGCTCAGTCCGATGATGCTGTGACACACTGCCCCAGACCATGACGGACCCTCCACCTCCAAATCGATCCCGCTCCAGAGTACAGGCCTCGGCGTAACGCTCATTCCTTCGACGAGAAACGCGAATCCGACCATCACCCCTGGTGAGACAAAACCACGACTCGTCAGTGAAGAACACTTTTTGGCAGTCCTGTCTGGTCCAGCGACGGTGGGTTTGTGCCCATAGGAGACGTTGTTGCCAGTGATGTCTGGTGAGGACCTGCCTTAAAACAGGCCTACAAGCCCTCAGTCCAGCCTCTCTCAGCCTATTGCGGACAGTCTGAGCACTGATGGAGGGATTGTGCGTTCCTGGTGTAACTCGGCAGTTGTTGTTGCCATCCTGTACCTGTCCTGCAGGTGTGGTGTTCAGATGTACCGATCCTGTGCAGGTGTTGTTAAACGTGGTCTGCCACTGCGAGGACGATCAGCTGTCCGTCCTGTCTCCCTGTAGCACTGTCTTAGGCGTCTCACAGTACGGACATTGCAATTTATTGCCCTGGCCACATCTGCAGTCCTCATGCCTCCTTGCAGCATGCTTAAGGCACGTTCACATAGATGAGCAGTGACCCTGGGCATCTTTCTTTTGGTGTTTTTCAGAGTCAGTAGAAAGGCCTCTTTAGTGTTCTAAGTTTTCATAACTGTGACCTTAATTACATTTACGCCATTTAGCAGACGCTCTTATCCAAAGCGACTTACAGTTAGTGAGTGCTTACATATATATATTTTTTTTCATACTGGCCCCCTGTGGTAATCGAACCCACAACCCTGGCGTTGCAAACGCCATGCTCTACCAACTGCCTCCCCTACCCTGGGCCAATTGTGCCGGGTCTCCCGGTCGTGGCCTGCTACGACAGAGCCTGGATTCAAACCAGGATCTCTAGTGGCACAGCTAGCACTGCGATGCAGTGCCTTAGACCACTGCGCCACTCGGGAGTTAATTGCCTACCGTCTGTTAGTGTCTTAACGACTGTTCCACAGGTGCATGTTCATTAATTGTTTATGGTTCATTGAACAAGCATGGGAAACAGTGTTTAAACCCTTTACAATGAAGATCTGTGAAGTTATTTTGATTTTTACAAATGATCTTTGAAAGACAGGGTCCTGAAAAAGGGACGTTTCTTTTTTTGCGGAGTTTATTACCTCCTCATCAGATTGGAAATAACCAATCATGTGTTTCCCCTCATTCTAGATAAATGGTTGCTGTGTGTGCAGGTTGTGAACTTCCCAGATATCAGAAAGTCAATGAATAGTCAACCAACCCGAAAATAGGTGCAGTCATAAATATTGATCAGCATGCAGAATCCTGTTTAGTTCAGATTGGGAAGATGGCTGTCTCTCTTCCACTTTGTTAGTTAATAATATTAATGCTGTGTAGAGGTTTTGGAAAATGAGCATCAGCTTTTCTTTGTTTTCGGTATTTGTTTCTAAAATTAGTCAAGCCGCAGTTTGAAGCCTTTGTGGAGAACAGGAGTCATGAAATGTTCCATTCAACGGCTTCCTGAATAGGGAGGAATATTCAACACCCAACATACCTAGCTCAAGTGTGGTTAATGGCTTTATTCTGGGCTGTCAGTCTCACTTTGTGTTTACCTTGCTCATTTCCGCTCATTGTACTTCACTGAATGATGGCTAACGCTTTCTCTTTTTTTATCGGGAATGGACCACTGAAGGAAATGCACATTGTGGCAACTCTTTCATATATAGCTGTTACAGTTTTACAGTATATGATGAATTTAAGTATTATTTAATCGAACTGAATGGAAATCCATTCTATTTTATGTTATTAACTATTAGAACTTGTTAGTAACAGGAGTTAGCATCCATACTCACACATGTAGAGGTTTATGGCTATGTGTCTCATAACATATGGCTATATACAGTAATGTTCTTCCATCATCTGGGGTGTGGTTTAGTGGCAGGGCAGCACATCTCACCTGTAATTGGACAGAAAACTTAATTGCGTAATGTTTTCACATACCATGTTTAAGAAGAGATTGAACTCAGGGTTAGTATGACTAACAACATCCCCATTTAATGACATATTCAATCTGTTCAAAACCAGGCGCTCCCTTTAGTGAGCAAGAATGCACAGTAAGAGTGACACGTTGACAGGATGTCTTTCAAGCTGTTCAGGGGAAAGTGACTGATCCATTTCATAGAATGCTCTTCATTTGTTTATATACATACAATCATAATCCTTCAGATAATCATGGAACTCAAATCTTGTTGTAATTTGTCATATATATATATACATACACAGTGCCTTCAGAAAAGTATTCAGACCCCTTGACTTTTTCCACATTTTGGCTTATTCTAAAATCGATTAAATTGATTTTTTTGCTCATCAATCTACACACAAGCCTCAAGTCTTCTTGGTTATGACGCTACAAGCTTGGCACACCTGTATTTGGGGAGTTTCTCCCATTCTTCTCTGCAGATTCTCACAAGCTCTGTCAGGATGGATGGGGAGCGTTGCTGCACAGCTATTTTCAGGTGTCTCCAGAGATGTTCTATCGGATTCAAGTCCGGGCTCTGGCTGGGCCACTCAAGGACATTCAGAGACTTAACCTGAAGCCACTCCAGTGTTGTCTTGGCTGTGTGCTTAGGGTCGTTGTCCTGTTGGAAGGTGAACCTTCGCCCCAGTCTGAGGTCCTGAGCACTCCGGAGCAGTTTTTCATCAAGGATCTCTCTGTACTTTGCTCCATTCATCTTTGCCTCTATCCTTTCTAGTCTCCCAGTCCCTGCCGTTGAAAAACACCCCCACAGCATGATGCTAACACCACCATGCTTCACCGTAGGGATGGTGCCAGGTTTCCTCCAGACGTGACGCTTGGCATTCAGGCCAAAGAGTTTAATCTTGGTTTTTATCAGACAAGAGAATCTTGTTTCTCATGGTCTGAGAGTCTTTAAGTGGGCTGTCATGTACCTTTTACTGAGGAGTGGCTTCCGTCTGGCCACTCTACCATAATGGCCTGATTGGTGGAGTGCTGCAGATATGGTTGTCCTTCTGGAAGGTTCTCCCATCTTTACAGAGGAACTCTAGAACTCTGTCAGAGTGACTATCGGGTTCTTGGTCACCTCCCTGACCAAGGCCCTTTTCCCCTGATTGCTCAGTTTGGCCGGGCGGCCAGCTCTAGGAAGAGTCTTGGTGGTTCCAAACTTCTTCCATTTAAGAATGATGGAGGCTACTGTGTTCTTGGGGACCTTCAATGCTGCAGAATATTTTTGGTACCCTTCCACAGATCTGTGCCTCGACACAATCCTGCCTCGGAGCTCTACAGACAATTCCTTCGACCTCATGGCTTGGTTTTTGCTCTGACATGCACTGTCAACTGTGGGACCTTCTATAGACAGATGTGTGCCTTTCCAAATCATGTCCAATCAATTGAATTTACCACAGGTGGACTCCAATCAAGTTGTAGAAACATCTCAAGGATGATAAATGGAAACAGGATGCACCTGAGCTCAATTTCAAATCTCATAGGAAAGGGTTTGAATACTTATGTAAATAAGGTATTTCAGTTTTTTATTTTTAAATACATTAGCAAAAATGTCTAAAAACCTGTTTTCGCTTTGTCATTATGGGGTATTGTGTGTAGATTGATGAGGATAAAAAAAAAGGTCTCTAACGTAAACAAAATGTGGAAAAAGTCAATGGGTCTGAATACTTTCCAAAGGCATATTTTATATTTGAGATTCTTTAAGTAACCACCCTCTTTTCCTTGATGAAAGCTTTGCACACTCTTGGCATTCTCTCAACCAGCTTCATGAGATAGTCACCTGGAAGGTATTTCAATTAACAGGTGTGCCTTCTTAAATGTTAATTTGTGGAATTTCTTTCCTTCTTAATTAGTTTGATCCAATCAGTTGTGTTGTGAAAAGGTAGGGGGGGTATACAGAAGATAGCCCTATTTGGTAAAAGACCAAGTCCATATTATGGCAAAAACAGCTCAAATAAGCAAAGAGAAATGACAGTCCATCATTACTTTAAGACATGAAGGTCAGGCAATACGGAAAATGTGAAGAACTTTGAAAGTTTCTTCAAGTACAGTTGCAAAAACCATCAAGCGCTATGATGAAACTGGCTCTCATGAGGACCGCCACAGGAATGGAAGACCCAGAGTTACCTCTGCTGCAGGGGATAAGTTCATTAGAGTTACCAGCCTCAGAAATTGCAGCCCAAATAAATGCTTCACAGAGTTCAAGTAACAGACACATCTCAACATCAGCTGTTCAGAGGAGACTGTGTGAATCAGGCCTTCATGGTCGAATTGCTGCAAAGAAACCACTACTAAAGGACACCAATAATAAGAAGAGACTTGCTTGGGCCAATAAACACAAGCAATGGACATTAGACCGGTGGAAATTTGTTCTTTTGTCTGGAGTCCAAATTGGAGATTTTTGGTTCCAACCGCCGTGTCTTTGTGAGACGCTGTGTGACTGAACGGATGATCTCCGCATGTATATTTCCCACCGTAAAGCATGGAGGAGGAGGTGTTACGGTGTGGGGGTGCTTTACTGGTGACACTGTCTGTGATTTATTTAGAATACAATTCACACTTAACCAGCATGGCTACCACAGCATTCTGCAGCAATACGCCATCCCATCTGGTTTGGGCTTAGTGGGACTATCATTTGTTTTTCAACCGGACATTGACCCAACACACCTCTAGGCTGTGTAAGGGCTATTTTACCAAGAAGGAGAGTGATGGAGTGCTGTATCAGATGACCTGGCCTCCACAATCCCCCAACCTCAACCAAGTTGAGATGGTTTGGGTTGAGTCGGACGGCAGAGTGAAGGAAAAGCAGCCAACAAGTGCTCAGCAAATGTGGGAACTCCTTCAAGACTGTTGGAAAAGCATTCCAGGTGAAGCTGGTTGAGAGAATGCCAAGAGTGTGCAAAGCTGTCATCAAGGCAAAGGGTGGCTATTTGAATAAAACATATATTTTGATTTGTTTAACACTTTTTTGGTTACTACATGATTCCATATGTGGTATTTCATAGTTTTGATGTCTTCACTATTATTCTACAATGTAGAAAATAGTAAAAATAAAGAAAAACCCTTGAATGAGTAGGGTGTTCTAAAACCTTTGACCGGTAGTGTATATATATATATATATATATATATATATATATATATATATATATATATATATATGTATATATATATATAGGATATGTATTGCTGAAACCCTCATGTTAAATACCAATGGTATTCACTTAGTGGATGGTTTATATTTAGGAGAATATTTTACACCTTTGTCATATTATTTAATTTATCATCTTTTTTAATGATTTCATATATGTTACATGTGATAAGGCCAGAGAGAGGGCCAGAGATAATTAGAGACACCTGTCGTAATCTGAAGTACCCAAAAGGGCCACTAGATGTCTTGTGATAGATTACATAAAATACTTGAAAGATACTAACATTTTGGTAGTTTACTGGTAATCTTAGAAAGTTTCCAGTAATACACCCTGCCTTTGCAACCTTATCCAAGACGCTAAACATTTCAACGAGAGATGCTTTATGAGTGGTGGGATAAAGTGAGAGTCTAGTCCACATGTCTGTAGTTTTCAATGTGAGGACCGTGCCCTTATAGACGGTGGGACCATGGCATGTACTGCAGAAGAGGCTGGTGGGAGGAGCTATAGGAGGACGGGGCTCATTGTAATGGCTGGAATGGAATAAATGGAATGGGGTCAAACGTGGTGGTTTCAGTTAGGGGTGATGTCTTGCCATCACAGGAGGTGGGTGGCACCTTTATCGGGGAGGACGGGCTCGTGGTAACGCCTGCGGCGGAATCAGTGGAATGGTATCAAATACATCAATCACATGGTTCCCAGGTGTTTGATTCCATTCCATTTGCTCCGTTCCAGCCATTATTATGAGCCGTCCTCCCCTCAGCAGCCTCCACAGCTCACTTCTCTTTTCATCTTAATCAGTGCGTTGTAAACAAATACACTGCCATGTTGTGGACAGATGCTACAGCCTGTTATGTAAATATATGTAAAACTGCAAGGGGGAAAGTAAACCATTAAGTGGTTGCCAAGTTACCTACCAGACATATTAAAAAAGAACCGCTGGAATCTTGGAAAGGGTTTTACAGACTGCTTTATTTCACTTTCTCACTGTATCCCAACCCTGGACTGACACCTGCTCAAGCCTCAACCATTATCACATGAACTAGTAAGGACCTATAAGCAGTATGAGGCAGTAGCTTTATTAACTTTGAGCTTTACATCTGAGTTTCGTTTGTTAAAATAATAGAACTGAACAGAATAGAATATATATATTTTTCCTTTCTCCACCACTTTCTCATATCAGCAAAACTGTTCGACAATCTTCACAATATATCACGTGTATTCACACGATGAGATGTAATGCTGATGAACCGGATTGTTTGGTCAGACTTATAGTCCCACTTACTCTGTGATCAATCCCACGTTGTGTAAAAGTGTGATAACGTGCTGTGATGTATTACTGGGTGTTGATGCCTCCCAGCTGTGGATAATTAACACCAAACGTGTGTGTGTGTGTGTGTGTGTGTGTGTGTGTGTTTGGCCTTTATTGGTTGGCATACAGAGAAGGGAGATTAAACACATTCTCTGGCTACAGCAGAGATCTTGGCTCCAGTGGACAGAACATGGAGAGAATCGCAACAGAGCCAATCTTTTGTTTGTTGATGAGGGAAGGAAGGGCTACACAGGATCAGTCACCTGTGTAGCCGACGGAGGGTAGGACTGGGGAAAATGACTCGATGATTCAACACCCTACAAAGGGAGGAACCCTCACAATGAGCTCACTGAGGTAAACACTGTAATGTCAGGAGGCCATCAAGCCTGAGAAACTGGTTGATACTGGTAGAATAGATAGATCTCCCTTAGATCTCCTGTTAGATCTCCCAACTATGCCTATGTTTGTTGATTTCCTCGCCAGAATTAATTAGTTTGTTATTCTGTTCTGTTATATTTGTACTCTCCCCAGAACCTCCGATTGCAGTCGAGGTGTTAGCCAATGCCATAGAGGTGGAGCACGCCCGAGCAGAGCTGTTCGATTTACATGTAGGTCCGTGGTTCAGTGTCAGATGCTTGACATTAACTCAGTTAAGTAGTTAGACTTGGTGAAGTAAAGATATTTCTTTCCCCAACAGGAGAGAGTAAACTACCGTACAGTAGTGAAGACGAAAGCCTGATAATGAGCCTGTAAGCCTATTTGGCGCATGGCTGAGATGAGATCAAAGGAAGTCTAAATCTGATGGCTGGATTTATTAAAGAGATGCTCCGAGGTCAGGGTTTTCAGCTCTTGAGTTAGACTGGTAGATCACAACAGGGGTTCATCCCTATTAACTAACTCAGCAGAGTCCTTTTTCATAAAAGATCATTAACTGTTCATTTTGTTAGTCTTGGATTTGCAGTATAAAACTAAGCCTGTTTGTTTCCTCAAGCCTGAAATGTTAGTCAGATTGTATTGTGTGGAATGACTTCGATGCATGATGGTGACCGGATGAGTATTGAACTCTCACCATGTCATAGCTCTTGGATACTGTACGGATGAAAATGAATGTATTTACACTGAACACCGCCTCAACATTAGACAGAGAGAGTTGTCCTACAGTAGGTCAGCAGCACATACCTCTCCAACCAGAGCTCTGGGAGAAGCAGTAATGAGGCTTGAAAACACAGGGCTCAATGTCTTGACATTCCTAAGCATGGATGGTGCTCTGACAAGCTCTCTCACAGCGGGAGTTTCAACCCATCCAGCTGTGTTATTCACCAAGTTCTCCAGTCAGAGAGGAAATTACAACAACTGGGCTTTTTATTGATGGCCTGTTGAAACCATGGACTGTGACCTCATTATAGACCAGGGGAGATGACGGGAGAGCGACGTATTTGGTAATGGCTGAGTAAATGGGTTCCACTTAACAGAACGGGCTAATGAAATATAGTCTCTTTACACTGTTATGCCTATGTTGCTACCTACAAGCTTCTCATTTAGGAGGTCTGGAGATAATGTGTTTACAATTCTAGTTTTGCCTCTTGTGTCTCACTTGTAAAGGTTTGTTCGGTTTGTGGAAAGTACATGAGTCTGTTTCCTTGGATTGAGAACATCACATCATCTAACTCATCTGCTTTTAAAGTGGTTGGCATGACTCCGTTTTTACATTCTCTTCCAGAAATTCCCCTTGTTGGGGGAAAAAGAGCCATCCGTCGTCAGGGAGAGTAGATCATTCACATGAACTCTGGTTCATACTTACGCTTCCAGAGTTGAAAGAAAGAAAGCAGAATTTGAACGTTACTTAAATGATTTGATGTACAATAGAAACTGAGCAAGAGCTGAACACACAAACCAACTGTCTTCTTGACTCTCTGGAGGATCTCCTCTTTTTAGTTATGGGAAATGTCAGATGCTTGAGTCTTTCAGCTGTCAGGTCAGGCAGAAATATCTGTTGCTTTACAAATGCATGACGTGTCAGTTACCTCCACGGTAACAGTACTGATAGATGTCTCTGGTGTGTGTGTGCACACGCGTGTGCGTCCCTCTCTGACATGTGTGTCCTGTCTCCTCACCACAGGGTGACTTCACGTGGAACAGCATGTCAGGACGGAGCGTTCGCCTGAAGCCGGTGCCCCTCCAGAGCCTCTCAGAGCTGGAGAGAGTCCGCCTGCAGGAAGTGGCCTTCAGCAGGCTGCTGCAGGACTACAACCTGGGCTGCCAGATCACCATCCCCAAAGGTACTCTACCATTCAGGCTTGGAGGCCATCTAACATCCACTATCTCCTGATCTCTCTCTCTCTCTCCATTCAACCTCCCATTCAACGAGCAAAGCTACTTGGAAAACATTCTTGTCACAACAAGTCTGAATGTTACACAACAGATATTGACACCAAAACAGAATGTAATATATCATTTCTAGGTTATTCTGTGTATTTAGCGTTTGCATGGATGGCAATTTGTAACACCATGTTTTAACTGTGTATAGAAGATAGTAACTTAAAGGTATGTAGCTAGAGGAGGTATTTTTTTCAACTGTCTTGGCCGTGGTGTGAGGTTGTCTGTCTTCACCTCATGGTCTGTTTCTGGTCAGCCAGGCTCTGTCTTGGATCACATTTCCTCATGTGCTCCTGGCTTAACTATCTCAGGCTAACATGGGACAGACACCCTATAGACGTGCACTGCCGTCAACAATCCCTCGCAATAACTCCAGCATGAAACCTTTAGAAAATACTAGCGTGAAAAGTAAACAGTCAACTGTAGGAAAAACACATTGAATGTCGTCTGAAATAGTAGCAGACTTTAAAACCACCCTGTCTACATATGGATTGAGTTAGGAAAGACAGGACACAGTATAGCCAGTCATGTTTTTGTGTGGAAAGTCACATATGACTTTAATGGTGCTATTGAAAACTACGATTAGGATTCACATTCCACAATTTTTAAATATTACAGGATTTATGCTTGGGTTTGTTATAAGGATATTTTGAGGCCTCTCTTTCAGATTTTGATGAGAACATTGGTGTATGGAAATGCAATATTGAGTCATGAAGTTACATGTTACAAGTATGGTAGAATGTAGTACAATGTGGTAGAATGTAGTAGAATGTGGTAGAATGTAGTACAATGTGGTAGAATGTAGTACAATGTGGTAGAATGTAGTAGAATGTGGTAGAATGTAGTAGAATGTGGTAGAATGTAGTAGAATGTGGTAGAATGTAGTAGAATGTAGTAGAATGTGGTAGAATGTAGTAGGATGTGGTAGAATGTAGTAGAATGTGGTAGAATGTAGTAGAATGTGGTAGAATGTTATGAAGTGTAAAATCTGTGTTATTTTCTTAGATGGTCAAAAGCGTAAGAAGTCCCTCAGGAGGAAGTTGGATTCACTGGCCAAAGAGAAGAGTAAAGACAAAGGTACTGTGGAACGTAGTTACATGAATTATCTATGTTCATTTTATGTAGTAATATGACCCAAGTAGGGCTGCACGAAATGGGCAAAACATTTCATTGCAATCTTTATTTTATTTTTTAACCAAATATTGCTTTTGCAATTTGACTTGCGATATAGATGAAAACACTTGGCCGAACTGTTGGAATCATAGAAATAGAATGATTTTATATTAAGAAGCAAAGTGGAAAGCAGCATCGTTGTTTTTGAAACAATGTGTTGACTGCGTTTGACCGAACAGAATAGCCTGCAAATGTGTAGTGGATCTAACAGCGGGGAGGAACTGTACTGCTTGAGTGACGGGGCTTGGTGTGTGTGGGAAGCAGCCGCTAGAGAAGAGAGGTAGAGGGACAACAAACGAGTAAACTATAGAAACGGACATTACACTGAGTGGCGTTTCAAAATATTGCATGTGACATGGCTCTCTTGCGACATGGATATTGCACATGTCAAAAGTGCGATTTGGATGTGAATTCGATTTTAATTGTCCAGCTCTAGTCTCAAGATACCCTCGGAACACAGGAGGTCGACGGCACCTTAAATGGGGCGGACGGGCTCATGGTAATGGCTGGAGCGGAATGGGGTGGAATGGTATCAAACACATGGTTTCCATGTGTTTGATTCCATTCCATTTGCGCCGTTCCAGCCATTATCATGAGCCGTTCTCCCCTCAGCAGCCTCCACTGCCTCGGAAAGTATATATAAAAGGTGAGACGGTTACACTTTGCCATACCATACAATGACAATATTGGGGGATTCTCAAATTCTCTCCATCACTACACCATATTGAGAAAAGTGTCTTACATGCAGTCAGTGATAATATTGATGTTAATTTTTTCAGTGTAGATAAACATGTATCTTTTTAGTTGGAGGCTGTGGGATAGACACTGAGTCCTGTAGACCTTTGTTCATGTCCAGCTGGGTTCTGTTTTCTCACACACTGGCCTGGCCATCCGTTGACTCTTTGATCCGTTTCACTGGAGCTATGTGGAGCTCCCTGGAGCAGGCGTTCTCAGCTGTTTCTACCCGCCGAGCTCTGACGGGGGAAATATACAGTAGAAGCCTCCTCCTGAAAGGGCCGGGGCTGCTTCAACAACTCCACCACAGGAGGTTGGTGGCACCTTAATTAGGGAGGACAGGCTTGTGGTAATGACTGGAACGGAATCAGTGGAATGGTATCAAATACACCAAACACATGGTTTCCAGGTGATTGATTCCATTCCATTTGCTCCGTCCCGGCCATTATTATGAGCCGTTCTCCCCTCAGCAGCCTCCACTGAACTGAACTGCACTGCCAACTGCTGCCCAGCCCTCTGCAACAATGTTCACAGGAATGTGAGTTCTCTCTGTCGCCTGGGCGGTGAAGGAAAGAACATAAACAATCTTGAGAGGTGTCTGTCATCCCAGACTGACCTCAGTCATCCCAGACTAACCTCAGTCATCCCAGCCTATCCTCAGTCATCCCAGACTAACCTCTGTCATCCCAGACTGACCTCTGTCATCCCAGCTTAACCTCAGTCATCCCAGACTAACCTCAGTCATCCCAGACTGACCTCAGTCATCCCAGACTAACCTCAGTCATCCCAGACTAACCTCAGTCATCCCAGCCTAACCTCAGTCATCCCAGCCTATCCCACCCCTGCTCTCTTTTCATTTTCTATCCTTGTTTAAAGAGACAAATCCCCTGACTGGGGATAGTGTATACGTGGTGCAGATACTGTTTAGGTTAAACATTGCATTTCCCCAAGGACCTTTTTAGAGAAGTTTTTATATAGATAAGAGTTTTCAATTAGAGGGCCTACGGGAAATTGAAAGGCAGCAACAACAAAAAAAGGAAGCATGGTTTATAGCCATCCATGCTTCACTGCACAGTACTTCGTACTTTGAAGCAAGGCTATGGATTGACCATTTAATTTAATGCTGAATATATGAATATTAACTCTGGCTCCTCCCCTTTTGCCTCCTTGTCCGTCCCAATCCACCATAGAGTCAACGCCCCAGGCCTTCGGCATACTGCTGTCGCAGGTGATCTCTAATGATCGCGCCCACAAGCAGCGTCAGGAGCCCCAGCGCGAGGAGCACCGTGACCCCAGTGACCTTGTGTCCTCCCTGCTACACCTCCCCTCCCGGAAGGGCACCAAAGACAAGGAGCTGTCCAGCAGCAACTCGTCTCTCAGCTCCACGTCTGAGACGGCCAGCGAGTTGCCCTCGCCCAACATGCCCGAGGCAGCGCCACACACCCGCAGGAGGGTAGGTGGCTGTTCTAACAAGCCTATAGGATGAGTCTGAATATATTCTGTTATATCCACACCAACCTGTTCATATCACTTGATGGGCAGAGGTAGAAATACTGCTGGCCAGGCTCCCACTTCATTTCAATGTATGCCATCCACTTAGGGAAAGTTCGGGAAAGTATTCAGACCCCTTCCCTTTTTTTCCACCTTTTGTTACGTTGCAGCCTTATTTCAAAAAATGTGTTACATAAACATTTTCCTCATCAATCTACACACAATACCCCATAATGACAAAAGCGAAAACAGGTTTTTAGAAATGTTTGCATATTTTGCCGAAGGCACTTCATCAAAGGACTGATTATAGGGTCTGAATACTTATGTAAATGTAATATTTCATTTTTTTATTTTATTTGTAATACATTTCCAAAAGCCTGTTTTTTGCTTTGGTATTGTGGGTAAATTCCTGAGGGGAGGAAAAAACAATTTAATCAATTTTAAAATAAGGCTGTAACGTAACAAAATGTGGAAAAAATGAAAGGGGTCTGAATACCTTCCGAATGCATTGTGTATATAATCCATCATTCCATGCCATGCACTCGATGCTATGCTAGTTGCCATATGCTATCCATCACTTCTCCATATTGCTGTACTGTACTCACTCAACCCTGTGTCTGTGTATCTGGCAGGGAGGAGTGTCTGTGGATTGCATCACTGACCTGGATGACAATCAGTCTCGCCTGCTGGAGGCCCTGCAGCTGTCCCTACCAGCCGAGACGCCCAGCAACAAGCAGAAGCAGAGGGACAAGAAGCTCAGCCTCAACCCCATCTACAGACAGGTTCCCAGGGTAGTGGAGAACTGCTGCCTGCACCTGGAGAAATATGGTACGGATACAGTACTGCCGTCATTCTTCAAAAAAGTCGTACATTTTTTACAGTCTTACGCATATTTGGGTCCGATTCACAGTTGAGATAAGCACCGACAACACAGACTTTCACATAAGTCAGTCACTGAAGTCAATGGAGGATATGATTTTCAGAGGATTTTTTTTTATCGTGACTTGAGTTTATGGACACGTTTTCCCTGTTGGTGTCACAGCAGATTTGCTCTTCTATTTCTCCATGTAATTTAGGTCTACAGACGGTTGGCATCTTCCGTGTAGGAAGCTCAAAGAAGAGAGTACGGCAGGTAAGGTTTCTCTGGAAAATGCCGACGAACACATAGATGAGGTGCTCATCAAACACACTGTGAAATTCCTAGTGTGTTTCTAGTGTTAACCTGTGGAGGGTGGGGTGTTGTGATGTTGTGTCCAGCTGAGAGAGGAGTGTGACCAGGGAGTGGAAGTCCAGGTGGACGAGGCGCACAGTGTCCATGATGTGGCCGCGCTGCTCAAGGAGTTCCTCAGGGACATGCCTGAACCCCTGCTGAGCAGAGAGCTCTACACCGCCTTCATCAACACCATGTGTAAGGAACACACACACACACACACACACACACACACACACACCCTGGCCTGGCCACACACACACACACCCTGGCCTGGCCTGGCCACACACACACACACACACACACACACACCCTGGCCTGGCCACACACACACACCCTGGCCTGGCCTGGCCACACACACACACACCCTGGCCTGGCCTGGCCTGGCCCCACACAAACACACACACACACACACACACACACACACCCTGGCCTGGCCACACACACACACACACCCTGGCCTGGCCACACACACACACCCTGACCTGGCCACACACACCCTGGCCCCACACACCCTGGCCTGGCCACACACACACCCTGGCCTGGCCTGGCCACACACACACACACACACACACACCCTGGCCTGGCCACACACACACACCCTGGCCTGGCCTGGCCACACACACACATTATTAAACCCATACTTTATGCTCACATCTAAACCTCATACCACAATATGACACACAATCTCACCACCACACTTCACATAGCCTTCATCAACCCAATGTGTGAAGGGTTTAGTTACACATAAAGTCGTTTGTTATTAAGAAAACAAGGAAAATTATATATATTTTTATATTTACAGTGAGGGGAAAAAGTATTTTATCCCCTGCTGATTTTGTACATTTGCCCACTGACAAAGAAATTATCAGTCTATAATTTTAATGGTAGGTTTATTTGAACAGTGAGAGACAGAATAACAACAAAAATATCCAGAAAAACACATGTAAACATTTTTATAAATTGATTTGCATTTTAATAAGGGAAATAAGTATTTGACCCCTCTGCAAAACATGACTTGGTGGCAAAACCCTTGTTGGCAATCACAGAGGTCAGACGTTTCTTGTAGTTGGCCACCAGGTTTGCACACATCTCAGGAGTGATTTTGTCCCACTCCTCTTTGCAGATCTACTCCAAGTCATTATGGTTTCGAGGCTGACGTTTGGCAACTCGAACCTTCAGCTCCCTCCACAGATTTTCTATGGGATTAAGGTCTGGAGACTGGCTAGGCCACTCCAGGACCTTAATGTGCTTCTTCTTGAGCCACTCCTTTGTTGCCTTGGCCGTGTGTTTTGGGTCATTATCATGCTGGAATACCCACCCACGACTCATTTTCAATCCCCTGGCTGAGGGAAGGAGGTTCTCACCCAACATTTGACGGTACATGGCCCCGTCCATCGTCCCTTTGATGCGATGAAGTTGTCCTGTCCCCTTAGCAGAAAAACACCCCCAAAGCATAATGTTTCCAACTCCATGTTTGACGGTGGGGATGGTGTTCGTCATAGGCAGCATTCCTCCTCCTCCAAACACGGCGAGTTGAGTTGATGCCAAAGAGCTCCATTTTGGTCTCATCTGACCACAACACTTTCACCCAGTTCTCCTCTGAATCATTCAGATGTTCATTGGCAAACTTCAGACGGGCCTGTATATGTGCTTTCTTGAGCAGGGCGACCTTGCGGGCGCTGCAGGATTTCAGTCCTTCACGGCGTAGTGTGTTACCAATTGTTTTCTTGTTGACTATGGTCCCAGCTGCCTTGAGATCATTGACAAGATCCTCCCGTGTAGTTCTGGGCTGATTCCTCACCGTTCTCATGATCATTGCAATGAGATGAGATCTTGCATGGAGCCCCAGGCCGAGGGAGATTGACAGTTATTTTGTGTTTCTTCCATTTGCGAATAATTGCACCAACTGTTGTCACCTTCTCACCAAGCTGCTTGGTGGTGGTCGTGTAGCCCATTCCAGCCTTGTGTAGGTCTACAATCTTGTCCCTGACATCCTTGGAGAGCTCTTTGGTCTTGGCCATGGTGGAGAGTTTGGAATCTGATTGATTGCTTCTGTGGACAGATGTCTTTTATACAGGTAACAAGCTGAGATTAGGAGCACTCCCTTTACGAGTGTGCTCCTAATCTCAGCTCGTTACCTGTATAAAAGACACCTGGGAGCCAGAAATCTTTCTGATTGAGAGGGGGTCAAATACTTATTTCCCTCATTAAAATGCAAATCAATTCATAACATTTTTGAAATGCGTTTTTCTGGAATGTTTTGTTGTTATTCTGTCTCTCACTGTTCAAATAAACCTACCTTTTAAAATTATAGACTGACCATGTCTTTGTCAGTGGGCAAACGTACAAAATCAGCAGGGGATCTAATACTTTTTTCCCTCACTGTATATACTTCACACAACTGATTCCTATACCGTCTGTAGTGAGTTGAAATGTGTCTGTGAGGATGAGAGTGAGTTGTTTGTCCTCCTCTCCAGTACTGGACCATCCAGACCAGGAGAGCACCATCCAGCTGCTGGTGTATCTGCTGCCACCCTGCAACAGTGACACCCTGCAACGCCTCCTGGAGTTCCTGGCCACGGTGACCACACACGCAGAGGACAGACAGGACAGGGACGGACATGAGGTGAGGAATGGAGGACAGGACAGGAGCACAGGACAGGAGGACAGGACAGGGAAAGACATGAGGTGAAGACAGGAGGAGAGGACAGCCAGGACAGCCAGGACAGAGACGGATATGAAGTGAGGAATGGAGGACAGGACAGGAGGACAGGACAGGTGGGCCGGACAGCCAGGACAGGACAGCAGGACAGGGATGGACATGAGGTGAGGACAGGACAGAAGGACAGGACAGCCAGGACAGGGACGGACATAAGGTGAGGCAGGAGGACAGGATGACAGGACAGGAGGACAGGACAGGCAGAACAGCCAGGACAGGGATGGACATGAGGTGAGGACAGGACGACAGGACAAGACAGCCAGGACGGACATGAGGTGAGGCAGTACAGGAGTACAGGAGGACAGGACAGCCAGGACGGGACATTAGGTCAGGACATTAGGTCAGGACATTAGGTCAGGACAGCCAGGACAGGACAGCCAGGACAGGACAGCCAGGACGGGGATGGACATGAGGTGAGGACAGGGAAGGAGGACAGGGACGGACATGAGGTGAGGAATGGAAAGGACAGGACAGAGATGGACATGAGGTGAGGCAGGAGGACAGGACAGGAGGACTGGACAGCCAGGACAGGGACGGACATGAGATGATGACAGGACAAGAGGACAGGACAGAGATGGACATGAGGTGAGGCAGGAGGACAGGACAGGACAGGATAGCACAGCCAGGACAAGGACGGACATGAGGTGAGGCAGGAGGACAGGACAGGACAGCCAAGACAGGGACTGACATGAGGTGAGGACAGGACAGGAGGACTGGACAGCCAGGACAGGGACGGACATTATGTGAGGACAGGAGGACTGGACAGCCAGGACAGGGACGGACATAAGGTGATGACAGGACAAGAGGACAGGACAGAGATGGACATGAGGTGAGGCAGGAGGACAGGACAGGACAGCCAAGACAGGGACTGACATGAGGTGAGGACAGGACAGGAGGCCAGGACAGCCAGGACAGGGACGGACATGAGGTGAGGCAGGAGGACTGGACAGCCAGGACAGGGACGGACATTATGTGAGGACAGGAGGACTGGACAGCCAGGACAGGGACGGACATGAGGTGAGGACAGGACAACAGGACAGGACAGAGATGGACATGAGGTGAGGCAGGAGGACAGGACAGGACAACAGGACAGGACAACAGAACAGCCAGGACAGGGACGGACATGATGTGAGGACAGGAGGACAGGAGAGGACAGGACAGCCAGGACAGGGACGGACATGAGATGAGGACAGGACAGCCAGGACAGGACAGCCAGGACCGGGATGGACATGAGGTGAGGACAGGACAGGACAGCCAGGACAGGGATAGACATGAGGAATGGACCGGGCAGGAGGACAGGAAGACAGGACATGAGGACAGCCAGGACAGGGACGGACATGAGGTGAGGAATGGACAGGGCAGGACAGGACGACTGGAGGACGGGGCAGAGCAGGACAGGATCGGAGGTCAGTAGTGTAATTAATTCGCTCAAGTCCTTTTCTCATTTTGTCTGGGATCAACTTTCAAGGATGAATGTTGTAGTAGGTCATGAATCATATTCATCTATCGAAATACTGCTATCATTTTACATTACAGCACGGACTACATTGTTATTAATAATAATAATAATAATAAATAATAATATGCCATTTAGCAGACGCTTTTATCCAAAGCGACTTACAGTCATGCGTGCATAAATTGTTTGTGTATGGGTGGTCCCGGGGATTGAACCCACTCCCTGGCGTTACAAGCGCCGTGCTCTACCAGCTGAGCTACTATTAACATGCTAGTAAGTGGAGTACATGTGAAGGATCCCTTTTACATTCTGATGTAACAAATTGACAGACACATCTTTATTCATGTTGACAAGGGCGGCATAAGTGCATATTCATTCCCACACTCCTCTGTTTGAATATGTATACACCTCTCTGTGTAAGACATCAGAAGCCTTCAAGTCAGCCATGTGAATTAATTATATTCCATTGCTACCATAATCATCATTTATAAAAAATAAAAAATAAAACATCTGTATAATGACTGCTTATCCATGTTAATTCTTCATTCAACTTAAAGAAAGACCAGAAAGTCGTCTGAGGTTTGTATTCAGCGTTACCTTGACTAATCCTTCAGGTTAAACCTAACTTTCAGCATAATCCTGAAATGTTTCATGTAACCACAAAAGGTCAGAGGAAAATGTATTGCTAACAATCACGTACTTGGCCTGTGAGGCTGTGGGGCTGCTGGCCAGACAGCCAGAATGAGATCAATTCAGGCTTCATTATCCTGTTATTACTGGGGGTTTCGTGACGATGCATAACAAACTGCTCGTATCCTACCGAGCAGAAGGAGCGCATGTTTGCCTGTACTGGCAGGAGAGCATCTCAGAAAGGTGTGTGTGTGTGTGTGTGTGTGTGTGTGTGTGTGTGTGTGTGTGTGTGTGTGTGTGTCCTCATTGTCAAAACTGCTGTCTTTTAGATTACAGGGAACAAGATGACATCACTCAACTTGGCCACCGTCTTTGGGCCCAACCTTCTACACAAGCAGAAGAGCTCAGACAAGGAGTTTGCCGTCCAGAGTTTTGCCCGCGCCGAGGAGAGCACAGCCATCATTGGCGTGGTACAGTGCATGATCACCACGTATGAGACCCTCTTCATGGTAAGCTCTCGCCTTACGGAAAACACTAGAACATGGCACACACATATAGCGTTTATCACACTAGATAGAGGACAGAGTAAAACATTGGCAGAGCTGACAAACAATTTGAAGAATTGTGTTTAGGGGAATTCTCATGGTTAAAGGGATACTTCTGGATTTTGGCAATGAGGCCTGTTATCTATTTCCCCATGGATTCAATTTTTAAGAAGGAAAGGGGTAGTTTCGCACGTCAGTGCTAACTAGCGTTAGCGCAATGACTCGACGCTTGCTAGCAGATACCATAGACTTCCGGTCATCGCGGTAACGCTACTGTAGTTAGCCATTGCACTAGCTCTAGTTAGGAACTTCCTTCAAACTGCACGCAGAGACAAAACAATGGTAACCATGGCTTCATCTGACTCTGGGGAAGTAGATAAAGGGTCTCATTGCCAAAATCCTGAAGTATTCCTGTAATAGTGGCTCCATCTAATGAAATGTAAACATGAGCTTTATACGTTTTTCGAGAAGGCCTAAGCCTCATAAAACCAAGCTCCACAGAGAAGATAATAAACTCAAGCCATTGTTTTCCACTCCTGTACGGGTCCTTGTTAGGTCCAGGAAAAGAAGGACCATGGATTGGGACAGACTGATTTACAGTGTCTTTACAGTTTCTTTCTGGACCAAGCTCTATTTTTCTTAAAGGGAAAATCCTCAGTTGAAACAATAACAAAGCATACACCCCCGCCTCTGTTTTGGTGAAAAGTTGAGGGATGGGCCTGGAGAAATGTAATCACTCTTAAATTCATAGACAGAGCTATTGACGCATGGACTGACCACTCAAGATATCAAAAGTATAGTTTTAAGCATATTTTGAGGGTATACACCATGTTTGCTTACAGTGCAATCAAAGTATTCAGACCCCTTGACTTTTTCCATATTTTGTTACGTTACAGCCTTATTCTAAAATTGATTAAATTGTTTTTTCCCCCTCAATATACACACAATATCGCATAATGACAAAGCAAAGAAATGTTTCTATACATTTTTGCAAATGTATTAAAAATAAAACACTGAAATTACATTTACATAAGTATTCAGACCCTTTACTCAGTACTTTGTTGAAGCACCTTTGGCAGCGATTACAGCCTCAAGTCTTCTTGGTTATGACGCTTCAAGCTTGGCACAGCTTTATTTGGGGAGATTCTCCCATTCTTCTCTGCAGATCCTCTCAAACTCTGTCAGGTTAGATGGGGAGCATTGCTGCACTGCTATTTTCAGGTCTCTCCAGAGATGATAGATGGGTTCAAGTCTGGGCTCTGGCTGGGCCACTCAATGACATTCAGAGACTTGTCCCGAAGCCACTCCTGCATTGTCTTGGCTGTGTGCTTAGGGTCATTGTCCTGTTGGAAGGTGAACATTCGCCCCAGTCTGAGGTCCTGAGTGCTCTAGAGCAGGTTCTCTCTGTACTCTGCTCTGTTCATATTTCCCTAGAACCTGACTAGTCTCCCAGTCCCTGCCCCTGAAATATATCCCCACAGCATGATGCTGCCAACACCATTATTCACCGTAGGGATGGTGCCAGGTTTCCTCCAGACGTGACTCTTGGCATTCAGGCCAAAGTGTTCAATCTTGGTTTCATCAGACCAGAGAATCTTGTTTCTGATGGTCTGAGAGTCCTTTAGGTGCCTTTTGGAAAACTCCAAGTGGGCTGTCATGTGCCTTTTACTGAGGAGTGGATTCCGTCTGGCCACTCTTCCACAAAGGCCTGATTGGGTGAGTGCTGCAGAGATGGTTGTCCTTCTGGAATGTTCTCCCATCTCCACAGAGGAACTCTGGAGCTCTGTCAGAGGGACCATCTCAGTCTTGGTCAACTCCCTGACCAAGGCCCTTCTCCCCCGATTGCTCAGTTTGGCCGGGCGGCCAGCTCTGGATAGAGTCTTGGTGGTTCCAAACTTCTTCCATTTAGGAATGTTGGAGGCCACTGTGTTCTTAGTGATGGACCTTCAATGCTGCAGAAATTGTTTTGGTAACCTTCCCCAGATTTGTGCCTCGACAAAATCCTGCCTCTGAGCTTTACGGACAATTCCTTTGACCTCATGGCTTGGTTTTTGCTCTGACATGCACTGTCAACTGTGGGACCTTTATATAGACAGGTGTGTGCCTTTCCAAATCATGTCCAATCAATTGAATTTACCACAGGTGGACTCCAATCAAGTTGTAGAAACATCTCAAGGATGACCAATGGAAACAGGATGCAGCTGAGCTCAATTTCGAGTCTCATTGCAAAGTGTCTGAATACATATGTAAATAAAAATAAATAAATTAGCAACATTTTCTAAACCTGTTTTCGCTTTGTCATTATGGGGTTTTGTGTGTAGATTGATGAGGAAAAAAATCTAATTTAATGCATTTTAAAATAAGGCTTTAACGTAACTACATGAGGAAAAAGGGAAGGGGTCTGAATAATTTCAGAATGCACTGTATATCACAAATAAAATGCAGGACTATCCCGCACAATCTGGGACATGTGGTCACCCTAGATGGATTGCCTCAGACTATGCCATGATGACTCACCCCATGTGAAATTGAGTTAGATGTGATAAGATTTAATTTGACAGACTGCTAAGATTTGTATACTGATAACAAATATAAATGCAACATGTAAAGTGTTGGTCCCATGTTTCATGAGCTGAAATAAAAGATCCCAGAAATTGTATTTCTCTCCAATTTTGTGCACAAATTTGTTTACATCTCTGTTAGTGAGCTTTTCTCCTTTGCCAAGATAATCCATCCACCTGACAGGTGTGGCATATCAAGAAGTTGATTAAACAGCATGATCATTACACAGGTGCACCTTGTGCTGGGGACAATAAAAGGCCACTCTAAAATGTGCAGTTTTGTCATACAACACAATGCCACAGATGTCTCATGTTTTGAGGAAGCGTGCAATTGGCATGCTGACTGCAGGAATGTCCACCAGAGCTGTTGCTAGAGAATTGAGTGTTCATTTCTCTACCATAAGCTGCGCCAACGTTGTTTTAGAGAATTTGGCAGCACATCCAACTGGCCTCACAACCACAGATGATGTGTATGGCGTCGTGTGGGTGAGCGGTTTGCTGATGTCAATATTGTGAACAGAGTGCCCCAGATGGGTGGCGGTAGGGTTATGGTATGGGCAGGCATAAACTACAGACAGCAAACACAATTGCATTTTATCGATAGCAATTTGAATGCACAGAGATTCCATAACGAGATACTGAGACCCATTGTGGTGCCATTCATCCTCTGCCATCACCTCATGTTTCAGCATGATAATGCACGGCACATATCAAGGATCTGTACACAACTCCTGGAAACTGAGAATGTCCCAGTTCTGCATACTCACCATACATGTCACCCATTGAGCATGTTTGGGATGCTCTGGATCGACAGCATGTTCCTGTTCCTGCCAATATCCAGCAACTTCTCACAGCCATTGAAGAGAAATCGGACAACATTCCACAGGCCACAATCAACAGCCTGATCAACTCTATGCGAAGGAGATGTGGTGCGCTGCATGAGGCACATGGTGGTCACACTAGAAACTGACTGGTTTTGTGATCCATGCCCCTACATTTTACATTTTAGTTATTTAGCAGACGCTCTTGTCCAGAGCGACTTACAGTTAGTGAGTGCATACATTTTCATACTGGCCCCCCGTGGGAAACAAACCCACAACCCTGGCGTTGCAAGTGCCATGCTCTACCAACTGAGCTACAGGAGACTATACAATTTCTTTAAGGTATCTGTGATCAACAGATGCATATTTGTATTCCAAGTCATGTGAAATCCATAGATTAGGGCCTAATGAATGTGTTTCAATTGACTGATTTCCTTATGAACTGTAACTCAGTAAAATCTTGGAAATTGTTGCGTTTATATTTTTGTTCAGTATATTTTTGTTTCTGATGGGGTACGACCGTTGAACTTAGCTCATGAGGCATTTATAAGTTATATTCTTCAAGAATCAATGTCATTAATTTGATAAGTCCAAAAATAGATGGAATAGGTATAGTATAATCTAGCTCTATTTTTCTTAACCTTAGTCTGTGGGATCTTTCAACACTAAACAATTGTTGCCTGTCTCACAACGACCCTTACCCATTCCATTGCATTGCTTAATCTAAGATATATATATATATATATATATATACACAGTGCTATGAAAAAGTATTTGCCCCCTTTCTAATTTTCTCTACTTTTGCATATTTGTGATACTGAATGTTATCAGATCTTCAACCAAAATCTAATATTAGATAAAGGGAACATAAGTGAACAAATAACACAACAATTACATACAGTGGGGAGAACAAGTATTTTATACACTGCCGATTTTGCAGGTTTTCCTACTTACAAAGCATGTAGAGATCTGTAATTTGTATTTAGCTCCCTCCAAAGATTTTCTATTGGGTTCAGGTCTGGAGACTGGCTAGGCCACTACAGGACCTTGAGATGCTTCTTACGGAGCCACTCCTTAGTTGCACTGGCTGTGTGTTTCGGGTCGTTGTCATGCTGGAAGACCCAGCCACGACCCATCTTCAATGCTCTTACTGAGGGAAGGAGGTTGTTGGCCAAGGTCTCGCGATACATGGCCCCATCCATCCACCCCTCAATACGGTGCAGTCGTCCTGTCCCCTTTGCAGAAAAGCATCCCCAAAGAATGATGTTTCCACCTCCATGCTTCACGGTTGGGATGGTGTTCTTGGGGTTGTACTCATCCTTCTTCTTCCTCCAAACACGGCGAGTGGAGTTTAGACCAAAAAGCTCTATTTTTGTCTCATCAGACCACATGACCTTCTCCCATTCCTCCTCTGTATCATCCAGATGGTCATTGGCAAACTTCAGACGGGCCTGGACTTGCGCTGGCTTGAGCAGAGGGACCTTGCGTGCGCTGCAGGATTTTAATCCATGACGGCGTAGTGTATTACTAATGGTTTTCTTTGAGACTGTGTTCCCAGCTCTCTTCAGGTCATTGAACAGGTCCTGCCATGTAGTTCTGGGCTGATCCCTCACCCTCCTCATGATCATTGATGCCCAACGAGGTGAGATCTTGCATGGAGCCCCAGACCGAGGGTGATTGACCGTCATCTTGAACTTCTTCCATTTTCAAATAATTGCGCCAACAGTTGTTGCCTTCTCACCAAGCTGCTTGCCTATTGTCCTGTAGCCCATCCCAGCCTTGTGCAGGTCTACCATTTTATCCCTGATGTCCTTACACAGCTCTCTGGTCTTGGCCATTGTGGAGAGGTTGGAGTCTGTTTGATTGAGTGTGTGGACAGGTGTCTTTTATACAGGTAACGAGTTCAAACCGGTGCAGTTAATACAGGTAATGAGTGGAGAACAGGAGGGCTTCTTAAAGAAAAACTAATAGGTCTGTGAGAGCCGGAATTCTTACTGGTTGGTAGGTGATCAAATACTTATGTCATGCAATAAAATGCAAATTAATTACTTAAAAATCATACAATATGATTTTCTGGATTTTTGTTTTAGATTCCATCTCTCACAGTTGAAGTGTACCTATGATAAAAATGACAGCCCTCTACATGCTTTGTAAGTAGGAAAACCTGCAAAATCGGCAGTAAATCAAATACTTGTTCTCCCCACTGTATTTATTTCATGAACAAAGTTCTCACGTCGCTGTGAAGGAATTTTTGCCCACACCTTCCATGCAGAACTGCTTTAACTCAGTGAAGTGTGGGTTTTCAAGCATGAACTGCTCGTTTCAAGTCCTGCCACAACATCTAAATTGGGATTAGGTCTGGACTTTGACTAGGCCATTCCAAAACTTCCAATTTGTTGCTTTCTAGCAATTTTCATGTAGACTTGATTGTGTGTTTTGGATCATTGTCTTGCTGCATGACCCAGCTGAGCTTCAGCTTCAGCTCACAGATGGAGGGCGAGATGGGTTCCATTATGCCTGGCGAAAACCAAACACTGAATTCCACAGTAAGAACATCATACTAAAGGTCAAGCATGGTGGTGGTGGTGTGATGGTTTGGGGATGCTTTGCTGCCTCAGAACCTGGACAACTTGCCTTAATAGAAGGAACCATGAATTCTGCTCTGTATCAGAGAATTCTACAGGAGAATGTCAGACCATCCGTCTGTGAGCTGAAGCTGAAGCGCAGCTGGGTCATGCAGTAAGACAATGATCCAAAACACACAATCAAGTCTACATGAAAATTGCTAAAAAGCAACAAATTGGAAGTTTTGGAATGGCCTGGTCAAAGTCCAGACCTAATCCCAATTGAGATGTTGTGGCAGGACTTGAAACGAGCAGTTCATGCTTGAAAACCCACACGTCACTGAGTTAAAGCAGTTCTGCATGGAAGAGTGGGCCAAAATTCCTCCACAGCGATGTGAGAGACTGATCAACAACTACAGGAAGCATTTGGTTGGAGTCATTGCAGCTAAAGGTGGCACAACCAGTTATTGAGTGTAAGGGGGCAATTACTTTTTCACACAGGGGAATTGGGTGTTGCATAACTTTGTTTATGAAATAAATATGTAATTGTTGTGTTATTTGTTCACTTATGAAAAAAATCTAATATTAGGTTTTGGTTGAAGATCTGATAACATTCAGTATCACAAATGCAAAAGTAGAGAAAATTAGAAAGGGGGCAAATACTTTTTCATAGCACTGTATATATAGATATGAGCATGTGTTAACCAATGGCGCAGTAGCTTTAAACTGTACATGAACCGCTGCAATATTATCATTCTCTTGACACATCGTCTGTAGGAGACATTCTTGCTTCAGCTCTTGTAATTTAGTGTTTCAGAGTACATATTTACATTATCGTGTCAATATCTGTCTCAACAGTTGGCCTACATCTGAACAGCTGATTTTTATAGTGAAGGAGTTAGATATCCAGTTTAAGACAACAGAGAATGAGATCGATGTACCAGCTGTCAGTTCAACTGAGACGTCTAGTTAAGGATTGTATGTTTCTGGCCCTCCCAGGTGCCGCCTGACCTGCAGAATGAGGTTCTAATGAGTCTACTAGAGACGGATCCCGACGTGGTGGATTACCTCCTGAGGAGGAAGGCTTCTCAGCCCTCGTGAGTGTGTGGCCTTTTTTGTGTGCTTAGATATGGACGATTGGACTTTTTTTTTTTTTTTTTAATGTTTAGTCATTTAGCAGACGCTCTTATCCAGAGCGACTTACAGGAGCAATTAGGGTTAAGTGCCTTGCTTAAGGGCACATCGACAGATTTTTCACCTAGTCGGCTCGGGGATTAGAACCAGCGACCTTTCGGTTACTGGCACAATGCTCTTACCCACTAAGCTACCTGCCGCCCCAACATGCTGTTGTGCCTCTGCCAAATGGGCAGCAGGTAGCCTGGTGGTTAAGAGCGTAACTGAAGTGTCGCTGGTTTGAATCCCTGAGCTGACTAGGTGAAAAACAATCCGCCGATATGCCCTTCAGAAAGGCACTTAACCCCACTTGCTCTGGATAAGATAACATCTGCTACGTGACAAAAAAAATGTAAAAAGCTCAGTGACAATCCAGTACAGTGATGAATGGGTCTCTGAGAAGGTACACGACCACCACCTGGTGGTATTGCTGTGTGGATTCACTTCTTACCCAAACATCATTGTGATGACATAGTTTCAGTTTTCTTACCCAAACATCATTGTGATGACATAGTTTCAGTTTTCTTACCTAAACATCATTGTGATGACATAGCGTTTCAGTTTTCTTACCTAAACATGAGATACTACTGCACTGTTGGAGCTAGGAACACAAGCATTTAGCTACACCCGCAATAAACATCTGTTAAATATGTGTATACGACCAATACTGTAGTTTCATTGTGATAACATATAATTTCAGTTTTCTCCCTTCTCTGTACATCATGGAAGACTTTGTAACTAGGGCAATTCGTTTTTTCCTGGTCAGGTAATACCTGCTATGGTACATCTACTGGTCATCATATGTCCCATTTTTACATACTTCATAAAGTCTCTCTCTTCTCCTCTCCCCCTATAGTGGCCCGCTGAGGACTGAGGATCCCTTTTCTCTGAGGGAGAGGAGCTGCTCCATTGACTCCAACAAGGCTTCCAGTGGGGAGTTGTCCCCCTATGACAACAACTCTCCAGTGCTGTCGGAACGCCTGCTCTCCAAGGCCCAGGAGGACAGCAACCCCCTCTCTGATAGGCTGTTCAGGTTCCCGGAGCGGTTCACACTGGTTGGCCACGTCAAAGGTCATCCCAGCATCACCTGTCACTCACCGTCCACAGGCAGAGGTGAGCTGCCCAATATGGTGGAGTCGTTGGCCATTTCATTTCTGAAAATAGCACTAATATGCTGTATTGTATATGGCTACTTAGGCTGAGAAACATGTCTTCTTTTTCCATTAGACATACCTGATGAACATGTCTGGGGTGCCTGGCATGCCTCTCTAAGGAAAGGGTTTATGGATCATCACATCACTGGTACATTGATTGTCTTTAAACATAATTATTTGCTCTTTTAAACTTTGCAAGCTAGAATAAACATCATAGACTAAATGGAGATAGACATTGATTATGTGTATAAATGGTTTCCCCCAGGTTCCCATGGCGACGTTTCGGAACGCGGCTCCTGCGGCTCATCAGAAGGACTCGACCATCACCAAGGTAACAGCAAACTGCCTGTCAGACGAACTTACACCTCATTGGGTGTGCCTGAGTGCAGACCACACCCCCCGGTGACTCGCTGCAGCAGTAGCCCTCTGACGGAGAGAGGGCTAAGACAGCAGGGTACAGACTCATTATTACATCACCGACCACAGGGCCAACCAGGGGCCGGCAGCTCAGAGGACCTTGCACTAAGGGGCAGAGTGGGACAGCCTGCCAGCCCCTCCCTCAGAGGCAGGCCTGGCGGCAGCGGGGATGGAAGACCTCCCCCTCCCTACCCTGGACCTCTCAGAGGAACACACAGAGAATGTTCTCACTCCACACCTTCCCTCTCCCTCTCCACGCACCAGCCTGAGTGTGTGACCCCCCAGAGCCCCCGACGGCCTCCCCAGGGCAGCTGCAGCCCCAGGCCCCAGACTGTGGCCCCTAAGAGCCCCTCTGGTCCTCTGGAAGGAGAGGTGGCAGACAGCCCCGAGTGGCAGAGAGAGAGGTGGCAGATATGGCAGCTCCTATCAACAGACAACACAGACACACTGCCAGAGACACTGGTGTGATGCGCTGGAGTACACCCACTCACTTTAACTACTGTGTTACCAAGAGGAGAGGAGCGATGGAGGTTCCTGTATGGTTGTGTTAAACTGCTACTTACTGAGATGTGCCAATTGTCTGTGAGTAACGGTATGTTTGTTAATATTGTTGTTTCACTGTCCTTGTGTTACTTATAGTTTTGTTTTATATTTCAGAAGTTTGACTCCAACATTTTGTCAATAAGACATACCTCAACAGAGACACAAATTAACATCACGGAGATGTGACTATCTGAATATTTTTGGGGGCCATAGTAACAAAATACTTTCTTTTTATGCCATGTCATTTTATGTTTTAATATTTACTCAGAATAATGGTGTACGAATGAATATGAATCTATCGGTGCTGTGGCCTACATACAATGTTTATTTTTCTATTGTAATATCATCCTATGAGACATAATGCCGATATTATAACCAAAATCAAATACAATTATCTTATTGAAACATTACATCATTGTGTTTGTTGCTGCGAGTGTCTTTGTGCTGTTTCTATCTTGGTGGAGCTGTTGCCAAACAAATGAAAATCGATTGTGTTACCTGATATTACACTTAATTTTCTTGTTTTGGTCACTAGCTTTTACAACTAATGTTCATGGCCTGTAACTGATTGTAACAGTCATCCATTCACTCATCCAAACACAACTGTAACTGCCATCCACCTGTTTTTATTATGATGGGGAAAAATGAAACTTGAAGATACAGAACATTATGAACGTAATTCCCCAATATTCAAGATAGAACCAAAGTATCTTAGTATGTGCTTGAATGTCACAGTTATGAAATGTACCAAGGTTTTATTCTGCTCCCATATTTTTGTTTGTACATTGTAAGGGGAAATGAAGGTACTGTACTAAGTGAAAGTCATATGACCTATATCTAAGATTTTCGTTGTTGTTTGAATATTTGCTGGCAAATATTCCCACTGGGCACACACTGGTTGAATCAAAGTTGTTTCCACGTCATTTCAATTAAATTACGTTGAACCAACGTGGAATAGACATTGAATTGACGTCTGTGCCCAGTGGGTTGTTCGTTTGTCCTGGGCAAACATTAGGCCTTATGATCTGTTCAGTAAAATGTGCAGTTAATGTCTCTGATATGAGGTTGCTAGTCATGCTACTAAGAATTTTTCATTTTTCACATTGATTTAACATTCCAGTGCCAATGCTAATAGTAATGCTTTTGTACCTTGTGCAACATCAGTATTGACATGTTTTCATTGTAATCAAGCTGCTTTCATTCTGTATATTTCCAGCTTGAACCCTTCAGCCTGATTTTGTATTACTGCATGTGCATGTTCCTTTTAAATGGGAAATTAGTATTTTTATCATCTTATCATCATCTGTAAAACTACGCATAGAAACGGAAAGGAATGTGGCAACGACCCGTTACTCTCTTCGAAAAAGCCTTTGAACTTTTCTACTTCTTAGTTTTCGTTTTTTGAGTTATGCTCCAACTACTACGACGCTTGATTTCTTATTACTCGTAATACTTATGTTGCCATTCTGTGTAAAGTGAAGTCAGAAACAATGTAATGCAATGTATTCTCTAATGAACTGGAGCGGAAGGTGGCTGTTCTGTTTCTCCTCCGTAACGATTTAATTCTGGCACAATTCAACACGGTAATGAAGTGCAAGAGCCGGAGCTGTCTGGCCTGTGAGAGACCTCTCTCACTAACCAGGAAGTGGACCGGAGGGTCCCAGACATAGCCACAGGGAGTTCACCTCTCCTCTCCCGGACTGGACCACAGGCAAACTCGCTTCCTGATTACTGCCTAATCCAATATGGCCAACTTTAAAGGTCCAATGTAGCCGTTTTTATCTCAATATCAAAATATTTTGGGGTAACAATTAAGTACCTTACTGTGATTGTTTTAAATTAAAATGGTTTAAAAAAAAGAAACAAAAATAGCTTCTTAGCAAAGAGGAATTTCTCGCAATAATTTTGCTAGGACTGTCTGTGAGTGGTTTGAGAGGGGAGGGGAAAACAAAACGTTTGCTGTTATTGTCTTGTTGGTCTATTAAGAAATGTACCGCATGGTGATGTCACCCTCCCACCTTTAGGTAGAGCAAGTTGTCATGCCCAATCCTATACAGTCCTATGCCATGACACCTACAGTAACTTTTTACATGAACTCTGTTTAAGGGTGGAGTCTGTAATTCTATTCGATTATGCTACATAATTGTAAGTTGAGATAAGGAATGTTTGTTGATGTTATCGTGACCTATATTCAAGTAATTTGATTGAACGGCCACAAGAGGGAACCATGACCAAGCAAATGGGCCGGGCCTGGTTTCCCAAAAGTATCTTAAGGCTAAGTTAATCGTTAGAACCTTCGTAGGACCATCGTTAAATCTCTGAGTTGTTTCCCAAAACCATCGTTAAATAACGTTACGCTTGAAAAAAGCTCATAATCTAACGCCTGCCTCAGACCACTCGTGGAACAGCTAAGTGCGTCGTTAGATGCTTTTTTGCCCTCCAGTGTCACTTTATACACAGAAGATCTCCGCTAAACCTAGAATCACATGGTTTATCCGTCTCTCTGTGACCGCCGATAACTTCCAAACAAAGTTGACTACAAATACAAAAGTTGTCAATGTCTTTGCAATTTGATCCAAACAAGCGACATATAAAATGATGCGTCATATTAAAACCGAGATGACTGCATTAAAATATGAACAAATGAAAACTGAGATTAAAATATAAATACTGAATTAAAATATAAACAATAGGCTATAGGCCAAGCTATTTCAATCATATTGAAATACATTTAATGTTCAATCAATTTAGTTCTATTTTGCTACTTGTAGGCTACTGTCTGTAATATGTCTCCATATACAGTAGAATCTTAAGGTAAGATTTGAATGGAGAAAGCTGACCCTGAGAGCAGCGCTCCCTTTTTTCGATCCTATCAGTATCAAAACATCCCACTGGCCACTGGCTGAATAAACGTTGTTTCCGCGTAATTTCAACGTAATTACGTTGAAACAAAATGGAACAGACGTTGGCAAGATGGCACCGACAAATAGGGCAGCTCTGCTTCTAGCACCTAAGCAACTTTGCAGTATTTTTTTTTTTCATGTCTTATTTCTTACATTATTAGCCCAGATTTTTTTTTTGTGTTATTACATACACCTGGAAATAACTTTTGGATATCAGAGCGGTGGTAACTCACCAGCATTACGACCAGGAATACGACTTTCCCGAATTGGATCCTTTGTTCATACCCACCAGGGCAATTGAACTGATTCCAGAGGCTGATCCAAAACACCACCCGCGGAGAAAAGTTATCCGGAGTGGACTTCTAGTCCGACTCAGGAGGCGTGCACACAATCCACCGCTTCCGAGTATATTACTCACTAATGTTCAGTCTCTGGATAATAAAGTAGACGAGATCAGGGCGAGAATCTCCTTCCAGAGAGACATCAGGGATTGTAACATACTCTGTTTCATGGAAACATGGGTCTCTCAGGATATACTGTCTCCATCCATACGGCCAGATGGGTTAACAGTACATCGCGCAGACAGGAATAAAGAACTCTCTGGGAAGAAGAAAAGCGGGGGTGTATGTTTCATGATTAACTACTCATGGTGTGATTGTGATAACATACAGAAACTCAAGTCCTTTTGTTCACCCGACCTAGAATACATCACAATCAAATGCCGACCGTATTACCTTCCAACAGAATTCTCTTTGGTTATAGTCACAGCCGTGTATATTCCCCCTCAAGCCGATACCACGATGGCCCTCAAGGAACTACACTGGACTTTGTGCAAACTGGAAACCACATATCCTGAGGCCGCATGTATTGTAGCTGGGGATTTTAACAAAGTAAATTTGAGGAAAACGCTACCGAAGTTCCATCAACACATTGACTGTAGCACTCGCTCTGAGAAAACATTAGACTACTGCTACTCAGCTTTTCGAAATGCCTACCAGGCCCTCCCCGGCCTTCCCTTCGGCAAATCTGATCACGACTCCATTTTGCTCCTCCCTTCCTATAGGCAGAGCCTCAAACAGGAAGTACCCGTGCTAAGGACTATTCAACGCTGGTCTGACCATCGGAATCCATGCGTCAAGATAGTTTTGATCAAGCGGACTGGGATATGTTCCAGGTAGCCTCTGAGAATAACATTGACGAATATGTGGATAAGGTGACTGAGTTCATCAGGAATTGTATAAGAGATGTTGTACCCACTGTAACTATTAAAACCTACCCAATCCAGAAACCGTGGATAGATGGCAGCATTCAAGCAAAACTGAAAGCGCGAACCACCGCATTTAACCATGGCAAGGTGACTGGGAATATGGCAGAATACAAACAGTGTAGTTATTCCCTCCGTAAGACAATCAAACAGGGAAAATGTCATTATAGAGACAAAGTGGAATCGCAATTCAACGGCTCAGACACGAGATGTATGTGACAGGGTCTACAGACAATCACGGACTACAAAAGGAAAACCAGCCACGTCGCGGACACCGACGTCTTGCTTCCGGATGCTCACAATGCTGCCGGTATCTCTAGCCCAGTCCTCAGACCATGCGCAGACCAGCTGGCTGGAGTGTTTATGGACATATTCAATCTCTCCCTATCCCAGTCTGCTGTCCCCACTTGCTTCAAGATGTGCACCATTGTTCTTGTTCCATTCAACACCATAGAACCCTCCAAGCTCATCAATGTGCTCGGGGCCCTGGGTCTGAACCCTGCCCTGTGCAACTGGGTCCTGGACTTCCTGACGGGCCGCCCCAGGTGGGGAAGGTAGGAAAAAACACCTCCACTTCGCTGATCCTCAACACAGGGGCCCCACAAGGGTGCATTCTCAGGCCCCTCCTGTACTCCCTGTTCACCCATGACTGTGTGGCCATGCATGCCTCCAACTCAGTCATCAAGTTTGTAGACGACACAACAATAGTAGGCCTGATTACCAACAATGACAAGACTACAGGGAGGAGGTGAGGGCCCTAGGAGTGTGGTGCCAGGAAAAAAAACTCTCACTCAATGTCAACAAAACAAAGGAGCTGATCGTGGACTTCAGGAAACAGCAGAGGGAGCACACCCTTATCCACATCGACGGGACCATAGTGGAGAATGTGGAAAGATTCAGGTTTCTCGGCGTACACATCACTGACAATCTGAAATGGTCCACCGACACAGACAGTGTGGTGAAGAAGGCGCAACAGCGCCTCTTCAACCTCAGGAGGCTGAATAAATTTAGCTTGGCACCTAAAACCCTCACAAACGTTTACATATGCACAATTGAGAGCATCCTGTCGGGCTGTATCACCGCCTGGTTTCTCAACTGCACCGCCCGTGACCGCAGGGCTCTCCAGAGTGTGGTGCGGTCTACCAAACGCATCACTAGGGGCAAACTACCTGCCCTCCAGGACACCTACAGCACCCGATGTCACAGGAAGGCCAAAAAGGTCATCAAGGACATCAACCACCCGAGCCACGGCCTGTTCACCCCACTATCATGTTGAAGGCGAGGTCAGTACAGGTGCATCAAAGCTGGGACCGAGAGACTGAAAAACAGCTTCTATCTCAAGGCCATCAGACTGTTAAATAGCCATCACTATGCGGCTTCCACCCGGTTACGTAACCCTGCACCATAGAGGCTGCTTCCCTAAATACATAGACCTGAAATCACTGGCCACTTGAATAATGGAACACTAGTCACTTTAATAGTGTTAACGTATTTTTGCTTTACTCATCTCATATGTAAATACTGTATTCTATTCTACTGTATTTTAGTCTATGCCACTCCGACATTGCTCGTCCTAATATTTACAGTTGAAGTCGGAAGTTTACATACACTTAGGTTGGAGTCAACAAAACTCGTTTTTCAACCACTCCACAAATTTCTTGTTAACAAACTATAGTTTTGGCAAGTCGGTTAGGACATCTACTTTGTGCATGACAGAAGTATTTTTTCCAACAATTCTTTACAGACAGATTATTTCACTTATAATTCACTATCACAATTCCAGTGGGTCAGAAGTTTACATACACTAAGTTGACTGTGCCTTTAAACAGCTTGGAAAATTCCAGAAAATTATGTCATGGCTTTAGAAGCTTCTGATAGGCTAGTTGACATAATTTGAGTCAATTGGAGGTGTACCTGTGGATGTATTTCAAGGCCTACCTTCAAACTCAGTGCCTCTTTGCTTGACATCATGGGAAAATCAAAAGAAATCAGCCAAGACCTCAGAACAACAGCAAAGGATCTTGTGAAGATGCTGGAGGAAACAGGTACAAAAGTATCTATATCCACAGTAAAACGAGTCCTATATCGACATAGCCTGAAAGGCCGCTCAGCAAGGAAGAAGCCACTGCTCCAAAACTGTCATAAAAAAGCCCGACTACGGTTTGCAACTGCACATGGGGACAAAGATCGTACTTTTTGGAGAAATGTCCTCTGGTCTGATGAAACAAAAATAGAACTGTTTGGCCATAATGATCATCGTTATGTTTGGAGGAAAAAGGGGGTACTTGCAAGCCGAAGAACACCATCCCAACCGTGAAGCACGGGGGTGGCAGCATCATGCTGTGGGGGTGCTTTGCTGCAGGAGGGACTGGTGCACTTCACAAAATAGATGGCATTATTAGGAAGGAAAATTATGTGGATATATTGAAGCAACATCTCAAGACATCAGTCAGGAAGTTAAAGCTTGTTCGCAAATGGGTCTTCCAAATGGACAATGAACCCAAGCATACTTCCAAAGTTGTGGCAAAATGGCTTAAGGACAACAAAGTCAAGGTATTGGAGTGGCCATCACAAAGCCCTGACCTCAATCCAATAGAAAATGTGTGGGCAGAACTGAAAAAGCGTGTATGAGCAAGGAGGCCTACAAACCTGACTCAGTTACACCAGCTCTGTCAGGAGGAATGGGCCAAAATTCACCCAACTTATTGTGGGAAGCTTGTGGAAGGCTACCCGAAACGTTTTACTCAAGTTAAACAATTTAAAGGCAATGCTACCAAATACTAATTGAGTGTATGTGAACTTCTGACCCACTGGGAATGTGATGAAAGAAATAAAAGCTGAAATAAATCATTCTCTCTACTATTATTCTGACATTTCACATTCTTAAAATAAAGTGGTGATCCTAACTGACCTAAGACAGGGAATTTTTACTAGGAGTAAATGTCAGGAATTGTGAAAAACTGAGTTGAAATGTATTTGGCTAAGGTGTATGTGAACTTCCGACTTCAACTGTATATATTTCTTAATTCCATTCTTTTACTCGCAATCCTACCGAGTTCATGGCCTCTTTCTTGCAAGACCTCCTCGGTGGAGAGACGTTTGACAGGCCCCCAGTCATCGACAGGGTGCATCGCACTCTAGCGGCAAAACCACAGCCCGGTCGCCCTCCCAGAGCAATGCTGGTCCGCCTGCATTACTTCCAGACCAAAGAGAAAATTATTCGGACCTCCTGTGAAAGGACCGCTGAACTACAATGAAAAGCAGATCCATATCTTCCCAGATTACTCGGCAGACCTGGCAAGACGCAGAGTTGCTTACAAAGATGTGAAAGCCCACCTTCACAAGGCAGGAGTCAGATTTGGCCTGATACACCCGGCTAAACTGAGGATTACTTTCCAGGGAGCTAGCCACACATTTGACGACCTCCAGTCTGCGCTCACCTTCTACCGGGACAATATCCACTCAACAGCGGCACAGAACCCAGATCCGTGAAGGCTGCTAGTTATGTTATTAGGGTGCACACATGGTCAGTTTACGGACGTGATCGTGAGTAACTTTTATTTGCCGTATTTGGGCAGTCCATGCACCGCATATAGATGGCTGACTACCTCGGGATGGAACCGTCTACCATGCCATGGTATACAAAGTAATCGTTAATAAGCGTTATGGTTATAATGTAACTAAGCTTTTAATCTACAGAACTGAGGTTCTTTAATTTTTTTTCATGAATGAATAAGCCAAAGCCCAATGACGTTCCTGTTAATTTTGCTCCTTTAGTTGGGCCTCAAGGTAAGCAAAGGGGCATAATCACTAGGCTATATTAATTTACTTTAGGCCCGCAATTTGTATTTAATTTATTTATTATATAGGCTAGGCTACATGTGACTGTATGATGTGTGTATTCGGGTACGTGCATATGAGTACAATAGCGATAATGCTTAGCACAATTTAAAAGATTCGGGTATTCATTCTTTATCCACACGTCCATAGATTTACCTTTATTCAACATAGGGCAAAGTGAAAACATTTTTTCTTTCTTAAAAACCCTTAGTGGGCTTCCTGTTAGTAAAGTGACAGAAAACAGGGTAGGTACTGTTTTTTGGGTCTGACGTTTCATTTCGGGACTCTTAAATCTTAAAGGATTACACAAACGTCTTATTAATTGTTCTGTTTTTGTTATGCACTACTCAGTCTGGGTTAATTTATTCTTTAACACTAGTGTAACATAAACAGTCCGTTTAAAGCAGCCTCCTGGAATGTTCGAGGCATGTGGTCAAGAGGAAGAAAATTCTAACATTCTTAAAAAAGGAAAGGGTTTATCTTCAACAGAACATGCTAAAGCTGAAGAGGGACTGGGTGGGCCAAGGGTACTTTTCTTATTTTAGTTCATACAAAAGAGGCACTGCCATCCTTGTAAATAAAAAATTCCCATTTATATTTGAGCACCAAGATGCAGACCCTGAAGGACAATTTATTTTGATCACAGGTGATATACTTGGTCAACATATTACTATACTAAATGTATATGGGCCGAACACAGACTCCCCCAAATGTATGTCTGGCATGCTTTTATTATTTAATCAACACTGCAAGGGACTTGGGTTTATTTCAGGAGATTTTAACTGTACTTTGGGTAAACTGGATAAATCATCAACTGATCCAGTCTCGAATGATAGAGCCTCAAATACTCTCAGAAGCGTTTGTGATTCATCTGGTTTAGTGGACGTATGGAGAGAGCTAAATCCTAATGTCAGAGACAATACTTTCTGCTCTAGACCTCATAATTCATATTCTAGATTGGACTATTTTTTTATGCCCTCTACTTACAGGCATGTTGTCCAGTCATGTGCTATTGGTTCTAGAGTAATTTCTGACCATGCCCCAGTGTAAATAGATATTTAAATTGGCAAAACATTTTTACATTTTAGTTATTTAGCAGACGCTCTTAATCAGAGCGACTTACAGGAGCTATTAGGGATAAGTGCCTTGCTCAAGGGCACATCGACAGATTTTTCACCTAGTCGGCTCAGGGATTAGAACCAGCGACCTTTCGGATACTGGCAAAACACTCTTAACCACTAAGCTACCGGCTGCCCCAAAACAATCCCCAAAATGAGATAGTGGAGACTTAATACATCTTAGCTCAACATTGAATGATTCTGCTCTTTGATAAAATAAATATTATCACAGTACTGGCTCGACAATCAACTCTCTCCTGTCTCAGCTGCCACTATCTGGGATGCTGCTAAAGCAATCATAAGGGGTTATATCATTTCCCAAGCCTCTGATCAAGAAGCTTAGAATGGAAAATAGGGAAAAATTGGAGGCTGAAGTAAAGCATTTAGAACTTTTTCATAAACAACAACCAACCCAAGCGAACTGGAATTCACTAGCTTGTGCTAAGGCCAAACTCAATTTAGATCATACAAAAAACTGTCAAAAAACTATGTCAAAAAACTATTGTTTTTACCAAGCAAAAATATTATGAGTTCGGTAACCGTCCGAGCCGTCTCCTTGCACACCAACTTAAAAAATAACAGAATGAAAGATCGATTAAATCTGTAAGGATGGCAGATGGCTCCACTTCTTATGATCCATTGCACATCAATAATACATTTTGAGACTTCTATAAATCTCTTTATACTGCACAATGTACAACATCGAACGACGAAATTACAAAATATCTGAATAAGATCATCTTGCCCACTATATCAGATGAGCATAAAAATACACTAAATGCTTAATTTTCTCCTGAAGAGGTTTGGGAAACTATTAAGGCAATGCCTTCTGGCAAGGCACCCAGGCCTAGACAGCTTCCCGGCAGAGTTCTGCAAATTCTGACCTGAGATATGCCATAGCTTCATGCCTGCTCTAAATGATATGTTTGAAAGAGACATCATGCCAGAGTCCTGGAAAACTGCATCCATTAGCCGGATACTAAAAACTGACAAAAACCCATTAAACTGCTATTCGTTTAGACCTATCAGTTTGCTAGGAGTTAATGTTAAAATATTCGCTAAGACACTTGCTCGCAGGTTGGCGGTGCTACTTTCAGACCTCATTAAACCTGATCAGACTGGCTTTCTCAAGTCCAGATTTGGAACGGACAATGTGAGACGTGCTTTGAATATCATAAACCACATTGGCAGAATTAAAGACCCTGCACTCATTGTCTCTCTCGATGCCGAAAAGGCCTTCGATAGAGTTGAGTGGAAATTCTTCAGTGCTGTATTAGAAAAAGTGAATCTGGGTGACGATTTTATTAATTTAGTAAAATTATTTTATTCTGACCCCATCAGCGACAGTTAACACAAATGGTAAATTATCAGAAATATTTCCTATCGGTAGGGACTGTCATCAAGGCTGTCCTGCTCTGTTCTCGTTAGTCATTGAATAATGTCTACTATAAACATCAGGGGCATCTCCATGGGGGAGGAAGAGCATAGAATTCCATTATTTGCTGATGAGGTGCTTTTATAGATGTCTAAACCAGAGACCTCTGTCACTGCAGTAACGGACATCATATCTGAATATGGTAACCTGTCAGGGTATAAAATTAACGTGGATAAATCCATGGCTTTACCTTTGAATATCCCCTCTACAATCAACTTAGAAACGATATCTCCATTTCAATTGACTGAAACAGGCTTAAAATACATAGGCATATAAACTCAGCAAAAAAAGAAACGTCCTCTCACTGTCAACTGCGTTTATTTTCAGCAAACTTAACATGTGTAAATATTTGTATGAACATAACAAGATTCAACAACTGAGACATAAACTGAACAGGTTCCACAGATATTTGTCTAACAGAAATTGAATAATGTGTCCCTGAACAAAGGGGGGGGGGGGGTCAAAATCAAAAGTAACAGTCAGTATCTGGTGTGGCCACCAGCTGCATGAAGTACTGCAGTGCATCTCCTCCTCATTGACTGCACCAGATTTGCCAGTTCTTGCTGTGAGATATTCCTCCACTCTTCCACCAAGGCACCTGCAAGTTCCCGGATATTTCTGGGGGGAATGGCCCTAGCCCTCACCCTCTGATCCAACAGGTCCCAGATGTGCTCAATGGGAATGAGATCCGGGCTCTTCACTGGCCATGGCAGAACACTGATATTCCTGTCTTGCAAGAAATCACGCACAGAACGAGCAGTATGGCTGATGGCATTGTCATTTTGGAGGGTCATGTCAGGATGAGCCTGCAGGAGGGTACCACATGAGGGTTGAGGATGTCTTCCCTGTAATGCACAGCATTGAGATTGCCTGCAATGACAACAAGCTCAGTCTGATGATCCTGTGACACACCGCCCCAGACCAATACGGACCCTCCACCTCCAAATCGATCCCGATCCAGAGTACAGGCCTCGGTGTAACGCTCGTTCCTTTCGACGATAAACGCGAATCCGACCATCACCCCTGGTGAGACAAAACCACGACTCGTCAGTGAAGAACACTTTTTGGCAGTCCTGTCTGGTCCAGCGACGGTGGGTTTGTGCCCATAGGCAACGTTGTTGCCAGTGATGTCTGGTGAGGACCTGCCTTACGACAGGCCTACAAGCCCTCAGTCCAGCCTCTCTCAGCCTATTGCGGACAGTCTGAGCACTGATGGAGGGATTGTGCGTTTCTGGTGTAACTCGGGCAGTTGTTTTTGCCATCCTGTACCTGTCCCGCAGGTGTGATGTTCGGATGTACCGATCCTGTGCAGGTGTTGTTACACATGGTCTGCCACTGCGAGGACGATCAGCTGTCTGTCCTGTCTCCCTGTAGCTCTGTCTTAGGCGTTTCACAGTACGGACATTGCAATTTATTGCCCTGGCCACATCTGCAGTCCTCATGCCTCCTTGCAGCATGCCTAAGGCACATTCACGCAGATGAGCAGGGACCCTGGGCATCTTTCTTTTTGTGTTTTTCAGAGTCAGTAGAAAGGCCTCTTTAGTGTCCTAAGCTTTCATAACTGTGACCTTAATTGCCTACCATCTGTAAACTGTTAGTGACTTAACGACCGTTCCACAGGTGCATGTTCATTAATTGTTTATGGTTCATTGAACAAGCATGGGAAACAGTGTCTAAACCCTTTACAATGAAGATCTGTGAAGTTATTTGGATTTTCACAAATTATCTTTGAAAGACAGGGTCCTGAAAAAGGGACATTTCTTTTTTTGCTGAGTTTATGTTACTCCAAATCTTAAAGACCTGTTCACTTCAAATGATATGCCTTTGTGCTCAAAGATGAAACAGGACCTGGTTAACTGGTCTGCCCTACCAAACTCTCTTTTTGGCAGGATTAATGTCGTCAGGATAAATATCCTTCCTCGGCTGAATTATATTTTCCAAAATATCCCCTGCCATCTATCTCAGTCCTTTTTTCAGAAAATGAATGCCAATATCTCTACATATATCTGGAATAATAAGAAACCTAGAACCAAATGTACCAAACGAATTAAGCCTAAGGACTTAGGAGGGGTCTCTGGGGCCAAATCTTCAGCTATATTACCGGTCTGCTCAGATCAAGCACGTGATTGGTTGGTGCCTAGACAGAACGCCTCTCACTTTGGGTTGGGATGGAATCAATAGCATGTCATCCAAGAGCATTAGCTTCCTTACCATTTTATTAATAGCTTTGAAAGGATCCAGGCTTTATCTGACAATTTGACAGTCCATTATACACTCTTAGCTTGGATAGACCATATACCACTCTGGTCACCGATTGCCCTTAATCCTGATTACAAGGAGTATTGGACTTCTGGACTGGAAGACGAAGGGTATCTGACCTTCTGACCTTCTGACCTTCCGCCTTTATTTACTCAGGATGCTCTTAAATCGTTCCTACAGATAAAAAATGAGTTTGACCCAACAAAGGTTTTTTGAAGTATCTACAAATTAGACACTTCATAGAGGGTCGAAAGAAAGTCAATAAACTACGTTTTCAAATGACTGAAGTTGAAAAACTATTTAAAAAATCCGGAAAGGTTTCATCTCCGATTTGTATTCTATTTTATTGAACAGAAGTGCCTCATCCTGTGACGCGTTGAGGCATGTTTGGGAGAGAGACATTGGACATGCATTCGGTGAGGAAGAATGGACTTCTATCTGCGAAAGGGTCTACCCAAAATGCACCTCCATAAGCATAAAATAACTACATCTCAATTATTTTCATAGAACCTACTTTATACCTATCCGCCTTCACATAATGTTTTCCAATGCATCACATTTATGTTTCAAATGTAAACAGGATACTGGCACCTTCATGCGCGTTTTTTGGTACTGTAGCAGAATCCAGTCTTATTGGAATTATATTCATTTACACATCCAGAAGATCTTGGGTAGACAATTTGCTTTTTCACTGAATTTATATTTGCTCTACTTTGATTGTAACGTTGTGTTTGACCCTGACTCTGAACGTCTGTTCAATACCCTTGTTTACTTAGCCAAAACATTCCTATTGTTATTATGGTCCATACCTAAAGTAACATCTGCGAGAATGTGGCTTTCTCAAGCTTCTGCTATTCTACCCCTAGAGAAACGTACCTTTTATTTACACCAGAAGTCTGACACATTTAGGAAAATCTGGTCTCCATTGTGGTCCTATGTAGAAAACCTCCCATATAATTGTGATGTTTGTATTTTTTTCCCGTCAT